>NC_142591.1:73485734-73790439 GCF_965207765.1 Zootoca vivipara
ATTCAGATTATCATGAGAGTGTATGACATGTGTGTGTGTATGGTGGTAGTACATGTCATGTAAAGAATGTGTCCATCCTGAATTTCCCATTATTCACCTTCATTAGATGGAGTCATTGAGGTTTTGTAATATGATAGAAGGAAAATAACTTCTCTTTCTCCGCACTGTGCAAAACATTTTTCACCTCTGCAACATTCTCTCTTACTAAAGCTGGATATTGTAACCTTTCCTCATGGGGACTTGCTTGACAGAAGGCTACAGCATTAGGGAGTCTTTTGTTCTGCTTAATCCGAACCACACACACTGAAGAATGCAAAACAATAAATAAGACGGGTGAAGGGGGTTTGGTTGTCACTCTAACACAGTTTGGCTTAGGGACTCCCAGAGAAGCAAATAAACATGCCGAGAGAGAGAGACTGAGACTACAGTCCATTCGGAAAAAAGGAACTACTAAGATATAGGGAGCAATAAATCATAAGCGCATTTAACTGTAATAAATGTCTCCAGGACAAAGGTCTGTCTGGACTACCTTTGCAGTTTCCAGTTTGTTTCCGAGGTCGTTCCGAAGCTTTTAAAAGTGCTAAACAGCTTTAGACCAGGGCTGCCTCCATTCCGTCATATGAGCCTGCCCAAGCATTATATCGTGGTAGCCTACATTGTGCCCTCCGGATCACAAGCATCCTGGACAGATGGCCACCCAACCTCTGCTCAAAAACTTCCAATGAAGGAGAGTTCACCTCTTCTCATAGGAGTCTGTTCCACTGCTCTTACTGTCAGAAAGTTTTCGGAACGTTTAGTCAGAATCTCCTTTCTTGTGACTTGAAGCCAATGGTTTGAGTCCTACCCTCCAGAGCAGGCTGGGATGGAAGATGACCTTCCCTTTTTAGGTTTCATTTAGTGCGGCCCTGTAACAAAATAATGCAGTTTGCAGTGCTTCTGTTCAAGAAGCCAGCTCTTCCCCTCTCCCATTTGGTCCCCAACAACATCTTATGCTCACTGAGCATGCTCAGTCTTCACTGAGGTGGTTGTGAGCCCCCTCTGCCCCCCCCCCATTTTCACAGGAAGAATACTCAACAGCAGATTGTATAAAAGCATTTTTATTAACTAATTACCTTCTCTTAAAAAAAAATCCTTATTAGGTCCCTCTCATTAAGTATCTTCTCACGGATCAGAATTGTCTCTTTCCACTATCAATAAGCTATATAACTAAAAGTATCTATGCACACAATCTGTTGTTGTCTTTTTAAAGGAATCTTAACCTAAAGACTGATAGGGAAACAATTCAAAATATTATAGGAAACTGGGGGAAGAAGGGAAGCACCAACAAAACATAGAAATTAAATAAAAATGTTTTTAAAAAGCAGTCCCATTTCACATAATTAAGCTCAGCAATGAAATACTTGAATATTATTGTTTTATGTAATAAAGCAGCCTGTCACAGTTTCATGTTTGAGTTCACTCACTGTACATTTTAAAATACTTTTTTTTAAAAAAATCAGAGTTTCTTAACAAATTTACTAGAAATCAGAAGAGTTCAGGAAGTTTTGCAACAACTATTTCACCCCGAGGAGTGTTTCTAATTGAGAGTCTATGGGGGAAAGTATCCTTTCCCACTTTTTAAGGATTTGCTTTTGCACAAACTTCATTATACACAATTCTGATTCTGATTCAAGGGCACAGTGACATGTGTACAGTGGCATTTTCCAGAACAGTTAAGGAAAAGGATTGCTGAATGTTCTGCTCAAACGTGTTTTAAAAATGCCAGACATCTTAAAATAAAAAAATGAAGCTTTTAACTGAGTATGCAACATTCTAGGCTTTAAAAAAAACCACACAGAGCGACAAGTGCAATGGTTAAATATGTGGAAAAGAGATTGTACAAAAGCCTCAGGAAGTCTTACATTATGTTACAGAACACTGTACAGTGAACCCCAGCTTTTCCAAGTTTGGCAGTCAGCTTATGTTTAACACACACTTCACGACAGCTATCAAACGTTTAAAATATAGTTGTTCTGGCAAGATACATGGACAGCCACTGCCAGGCTGTGGATAGGCGACATTTGCATGTGAAATAAGTTGCTTCTCTCTTTGCAAAGGTATTGTAAGGTAGGTGCATGGTGAACGATCACGGGGTTCACGCATGGTTCCGGTTGGACAACAGATACCACGGGATTTCGATCTGAACATGCCTGCTCTGAGCCACTGCAGTGACATGCGCTTAACCATAAAGCAACGGTAGCATGCACACTGCTTCCATATGCTCTATCAACTCTGGAGTAGCTTGCTTCAGTCTGACAGGGATGGCGAGCGAATGGAACGTCCGCTGGCAGGGCTGTTGGAGAAGGTGAAAGGCTCTTTCTCTTTCTCTTTGGTGTCGTGCTTGTGCTTGTGCTTGTGTTTGTGCTTGTGCTTCTTCTTCTTCTTCTTGTGGTGGTGGTGGTGCTCGCTGTGCTTGGAAGAGCTGGACTCTTTTGTAAAACCGGGCAGCGTAGGCACAGGAATCGGCAACATGCTTAGCTCTTGCGTTGACTGTTCTTTGCCTGAAACAGAAAGGCAGACGTTCCACTGTAGAACAACACAACACAACACAAGACAACACAGAGAATTTGCTGTTCTGAGGCTCTGGGGGACCACGTGCATTATTACATCCAAGCTTTGCAGGTTTTCCCACTGCAGGCTTCTTTGTTTGTGGTGCTTTCGAGATGGCAAAATGTTTGAGAACGTTTTTGCAAGAGATGCTACCTACAGCATCTCTGAAATCATAAGGGTCGCTTTGAAATCACATCATATGACTATCCATGTAGCTTTCTAAATGCTAGAACTGATTCTCAAGAAGCCTTTGCCAACCTTAGACAATTCAAGATAAATAAGTAGCATGGGGGTGGGCCTATCGCTTGTCAACAGAGTGCATACAGTTGGATGTGGATGATATCAGGCCTAATCTATATCATCTTGAGTATAAAGGACTTTCGAAAGCAAGGCTGATAAGCACCTCTGACTCATAACCTGAATAATTGCTATCAGCCAAAAAGTACACGTTACTGGGCTAGAGAAATCAGTCGCTGAAGAAAAGGTAGGTAAACTGGTTTCTTTGGAAAAATATACCCCCTTTTTATTTACAGATGGGAACCTGAGGTCGGCAAGAGCCCGAATCTTCCAGAGTCCAACATCCCGTTTACTGTCTCACACCAACTCTCTGAGCCAAAGATTATCCAAGTAACTATAGTCAAAGCACCCACACAGCGTCTGAATATACAGAGAGAGCCTGGAGCAGTGGCTTTTGAACAACAGTCTGAATGGAAAAGGAAACTTAAACATCATTCAAGATTTGGTGCGCAGGGCGTTGCATTGAGGGGGGAAAGAAAATTTATTTCCACTGTTGAGAACTGCAACATGTTAAACAGGAAAATGGGTTGCAATAGTTCCCTCTCTAAATGGGGCCAATAATTATTTTGGAAAAATTAGAATCTGAACAGGAAAAAAGAGGGGAGGGGGCAGAAAGATGGGACACAGGAAGGCGCTGAAACTACATCCATGAAGGTCGCAGTCTTTGGACGATATCGTTGGGACTACTCTAGAACAAATCGATTGTGGCCTAAATCCCACACACCAGAAGATAACTTATCTCTCACTGAGATAAACAGGAGTCATACAAAAGATTGCAGGGATCTACTGTTCTAAAATTTGCCCCCAGCCTGTGCAGCTTAGTGGTTGATCCTTCTTCCCCACATGAGTTCAGTATCTTCATTTATGCCTCCAACACAAATATCATTTGTCCTCTTGACCCTGGACTAATGCATCACACCAGCTCTTTTCTTTTACAGCAACAGTGCATGCTAGTGATTATGTACAAACTTTCTGAGTGTCTAATCCAAGTTAAGAAAGTGTTTGCTTAACCCAAAGAGGACCTCCCTAAACCAGAGGTGGCCAAGCTTTTTCAGCCTGAGGGCCACACTGAGAGTTGGCCAACCATTTGGAGGCCACTTGCCAGACACGGGCGTAGGCAAAGTATACTAAAGTAACTCACGCATGTACACACGCTCAACGCATTCAAATCACACACATACATACCACAAATGCATTGCACACACGCAAACCATAGTTTCCACACATTCAGGTGGATACTTCCTCTTCTGACAATCAGCAAAGGAATGGGGTGGGTGGCTGTCCACTCAACAACTATTTTTGTCCCATTCTCTCTCCCCCCCCCCAATGGTTGTGTTAGGAGATATTTCTTGCACTGCCATGGGGTGCAAAAAATGGAGAGAAAAGCCCTCTTTTTAATCTTCAAAAAAATGCCTCTTCTCCCTCTGGCATCCCACCATTGTAAGAAAAACTCAGAAAACAGGAGGAACTGCTCAGAGAAGCTCAGGAAACAAAGGGAAACGAGACACTACTTTTCCAAGGTGAGAGGAGCACAATCTGCAGGTTGGATCCGGCCTGCAGGCTCGCCACCCCTGCCTTGAACTTCAGGTCACAATTCTGCAAAGTTATTAAGAGCAACTGCTCCAAATACCCCTTTACCTTCCCTGTGCACCCCAGGGAAGGAAAACATGAGGACCTCATTCAGCTCCCGACCACAGACACATCTGCTACAGCTTTTGAGGTTCCTAACTATTTTCCTTCCATGGATAGTAGAAATGATGGCTCTCTCTGTGGTGGCACCCCATGTGTGGAACCTGTTTTAGGGCAGGAGCTGTCTTACTTCCGATTTTTATAAGCTGCTCTGGGAGTCTTCTGGGGTAAAGGATGGGGTATAGCTGCTTCAAACGAAACAAAAAATAATGGATGTTGGGATTTTGGATTGGAGGAAAACTATTCTTGACGTTTAGCAGTAACAGTAACTGGAGAGTCCCCTTTTAGACTTTTTGTGTGGAAAGGAAAATGAAGGGACTTGAGATGTCTGGGGTCAAAGATTGGGAAAACATTGCCAAGCAGATCAAGGAACAGCTGGATACCATCCTGGAGTGAACACTCTGAATCCTTATACAGACGTACCTTGGAAGTCGAACGGAATCCGTTCCAGAAGTCCGTTCAAATTCCAAAATGTTCAACTTCCAAGGCGCTGCTTCCGATTGGCTGCAGGAAACTCCTGCAGCCAATTGGAAGCTGTGGAAGCCCCGCTGGACATTCGGCTTCCAAAAGAATGTTCAAAAACCCGGAACAATCACTTCCAGTTTTCGATCGTTCGGGAGCCAAAACGTTCAGCAACTAAGCTGTTCGAATTCCAAGGTACAACTGTATACATAGAGAATCTGAAGTCCTCTTTACCTTTTACTTTCCTTTTTTATTATCTTTTTCTTCTTGTCTTTCCTCTTTTTATTTCTTCCTTTATTAATTTTGCTCTTACTTTTGTTTTGTTTTGTTTTTTGATGTTCTCTATTCTGAGTCAATGAAGGTATGCACAGGAAGGTGATGGATGAAATAACCTGTGTGAGAGAGGCAGGGAAGGGAAGCTCCCAGGTGAGAGCTGGGACGGTTCATTCACTTCTGTGTGAGACAAGGGTTGATATCTACCTTTGAGAAAGAGCTTTGTGTATTTTCTTTTCTCTTTCTTTGTTTTTTTCCTTTTCCTTTTTTCTTAGATTTGATTTTTTAATGTATTATCTTAAGAAGAGTTTCAAAAAAAATCTTTACAAAAAAAAAAAACTTAGCAAAGGTCTCCCTAGGAATCTCAACTATATTGTCTCTTCAGCATTACCATCTCTTTAATGTGCTGGATTTCTTGACTTGTTCTATTCCCAGACAAGCCTCTGACCACATAATTACAGCTTCTGCATTACAGGCTTACGTTGTAACTATGAAACTGTCATCCACAATTCATTGCGTGAACATAAAAAGTGCACCCCTGATGATTTGGGTACACACATCTAACACACTCTAAACCATACCAGATTTCAGAGTCATTTCAAAACACAAGTTTTAGAAACCAAATGCAGAAATACAAAATGAACTTTGCAGCCTATCAAAAGGAAATAACACAATGGGGAATATGAGAGAGCGGGCAAACCCAGGGATATACTGAAGTTTAAACTAAGACCTCCAAGTTGCCACAATCATAAAGAAACTCTTATTTTTTAAGTTGCTAAACAATCATGTAACTTTTCACAGAAATAGCTTATAATGTGTTCAGTGGGTCTTATTCCCAGGAAAGTCAGTTTAGGACTGCAGCCTAGCTAATTTGTACAAAGCACTTCTATGTTACCTCTCAATCATCTTCCATATTACAAAGGAAGGTGAACCCCAGGTCCGCAGCTTTGCAGTTTTTGCCTCGAGGAAACACAATACCGTAAGCTTCAGAGTTGAAAACTGGGGCTGAAATTCTCAGTTACTACCCGTGTTTCCCCTTTTTTAAGACACCGTCTTATAACTTTTTTTCCTCAAAAAAACACACGGTGTCTTATTTTCAGGGGGTGTCTTTTTTTTTAACGGTGCTACAAGACGGGTTTTGTGAAGCAAGAACTGTCTATGGATAGATCTGCTCTGGGCGCCGGTGCTGGAGCCCTATCGGTTGCAAAAACTGACGCAGATCGCAACGTAAAAGAGGAGATACTCAAGCCGTTGCATTGGGACACCTTGCTGAAAAAAAATTGAATATCTCCCCGTTCGCGACGCTTTTAAAGCCATCCCTTTGTCCCCTTCCTGAGCTGACTCTCCAAACATTAACGAACTCCCTCCCCCTTGCCCTTCTCCCCTCTAAAGTGGTTGCCTGCCTGCAGGGACGATGAGGTGGGAAACCTCTTTGCCAAGTTACCATACAGCAGTTACGAGAGGGATGCGGGCAGACGGACAGGTTGCCCTCCTCGCCACCCCTCCAGGCTCCCTGCACTCCACCGGCAGCTCCTCTTAAGCAGTGGGCGCGGGAAGTGATCCTGCCGAGGGATCTGGCTCCGGAGACTATGCAGGGGGTGGGGTGGGGCTGCTTCATCCAGCGGCAGGCTCGCAACTCCCCCCTTGCCGTCGCTAGGGCTGCCGAGGCTGGATCGCGCCCCTTGTCCCGCGCCTGCGCTGCGAGCCAGGTTTTGCCCGATCTGGTTCCGCGAGTTCCTAAAGAACTGCGAGATCCAGATCTGCGAGTTCCTAAAGAACTGCCAATGCCGCCGCCGCCGCGGCTTGGAGGGGCTCAGTGAAATTGCAGCCTGACGGCCCAGAGAAACAGCAGGCCATCACCTACGCTGCAGAAAAGCCTCCAGAATCGTGTGGAAGGGCTAGCGGGCCTCCGGCTGCCGCTCTGCCTCAGACCATGCCGCCCACAATGTTCCGGCGGCGCAGCTCCCGCCGCCATCAGTCGCCCCGCTGCCGCTCTGCCTCGGGCCATGCGGCCCACAATGTTCCAGCAGCAGGGCTTCTGCCGCCGCTCTGCCTCCCACCGCCGCTCTGCTTCGGGCCATGCGGCCCATAACGTTCCGGCGGCACAGCTCCCGCCGTCGTAGTCGCCCCGCTGCCGTTCTGCCTCGGCCATGCGGCCCACAATGTTCTGGCAGCAGGGCTTCCGCTGCCGCTCTGCCTCCCGCCGCCGCTCTGCTTCGGGCCATGCTGCCCACAACGTTCCGGCAGTGCGGCTCCCGCCGCCGCCAGTTGCCCCGCTACCGCTCTGCCTCGGCCCCCTCCCATCTGGTCTCAAGCCTCTCTGAGGCTCCAAAGGGAAGCAACAAGGTACGTCTTATTTTCGGGGTATGTCTTACATTTCGCGAATGCATAAAAACCCTGCCATGGCTTATATTATGACTACGCCTTAAAAAGGGGGAAACACGGTACCATGGTTTTAAATCTTCCACTAATGAATGCATCAGATTTTAAATGATGCCACAATGCGTGTGTGTTTAAGAGAGGAACAAAACACATCCGCTGCAAATAAAAATAAACTTATTTAAAACATTATCCCTCTTTGTTAATTCCAGGGATTGAAAAACAGCCAGCTCAGATGTTTTGTGCCTCCATGGGCACAAAAGGCTCCCCACTGCACAGAGCTGATTTCTACAAGATGGAAAGCAACTGAAACAGTGATGGGGGGGACGGGGGGCAGGTAGGCTTATCCTTTCTGCTCCTCTCACCTGCTTATTAACACCACATGTAAAAAAACAAATTTACAAAAATACATGGAGCGGAACGCAAAATAGATATAGGAACTGCCTTACTCTGAGTCAGACCATTGGCACATCTAGCTCAGTACTGTCAACACTGGCTGGCAGCAGATCTCCAGAGTTTCAGATGGGGGACAATCCCAGTCCTACCTGGAGATGCTATGGATTGAACCTGGGACCTTCTGCCCTGCGGAGGAGATAGATGCTCTGCCACTGAGCTACAGCCCTTCCACCACAGACATGTGCGAGATGGAAGGTTCACAGCTGATGCCCACTTCAACCCAGAACTGCTCAAGAGACATAAATCATCAGTATTAAAGCCTCACTAGGATGTGAGCATTTGCCATCCATAAAGCTCAACCCCTTTTCTTCTGAAGTTCTGTTAACCCACTGAGGATGCAGCTATTGTCAGAAAACATGAACATGCCCAACAGACAGAGATGGCACCAATTGCCTTACGCTTCTAATCCCTCATCGGAAGTCCACTTTCTGCCTCAAATGTATTTCCAAGGTTGCTTATAAACCCTGGGCCTTGGCATCCTGCTTCCCAACATGCATAAACTGTTCCACTTTATCACCCAGCATTCTCTGTGATTAATCACAACGTGTGCCTTCGTATTGTTCTGGAGAGAAAGCACTGGCAGTGCATGCCCAAGGGTACTCTGCTCTCCTTACGGCTCGAGGGACTGAATCAGGTTCTCTCAGTAACTGGCTGAACCAACCGCAGAGGGGTGAGGTCCTTCTGAGTTTGCTTTTGAAGTGATTACTAATATTTCTTGGAAGAGAACAAGCATTATACTAGCCTATTCACTTGGCACCTTCCTCTGGCTTTGGATGTTCAGAGGCCAACGTAATTATTAGTTTCACTGTGAAACAGATGTTTAGAATCAGAGAGGGACAGCTCTCCCTGGGGATAAGGCCAAGTGCTTCCCATAGACCCGACACTGTAAGCCACTACACACACAAAAATAAAAATAAAAGCAGAGAAGGGGGACCCTGTAGGATTTACAGTGGTACCTCGGTTTAAGTACACAATTGGTTCCGGAAGTCTGTACTTAACCTGAAGCGTACTTAACCTGAAGCGAACTTTCGCAGTGAAAGTAATGGAAAGGGGATTAATCCGTTCCAGACAGGTCCGCGGAGTACTTAAACTGAAAATACTCCAACCGAGGCGTACTTAAACCGAGGTATGATTTACCACCATTTCCCTTAATTCTGGGGCTGGCTGAAGACTGTTACTGGTGGTGCTTACACTGACCCTGCAAACCAAGCTATCACATTTTAGCATTACTGCAAGAACTGGAATGTTTTTCCATAGCAACCTAAGTAATAAATCAATTCTGAAGATAGTGTGGATTCAGACATCATAATGCACCAGGAAGTAGATGGTGTGTGTGTGTGTGTGTGTGTGTGTGTGTGTGTGTGTGTTTGCTTGCATGCATGCATGCATGCATGCATGTCAAGGCTCCTAAGTTTCCTTGCAATGAACACTGTTTGAAGCCAAGTGCAAATAGTCTGACGTTCACCTGCCATACAGTTTACCCTCAGTCATGCACAAATTTGTTTACTCCCCCTAAAACAGCTCCTTCCTGTACATGGATTGGCATTTGCCCGCATTATTTCCTCTTGTCTGTACATCTCTCTCACTGTTGTTTCTTTACTGTCCATTTCAGATTGCAACATCCTCGCCCTCAGGGACTCTCAACGTACCAACACAACTCATACAGCACCATGCACACTGGTGGCACAATAGAGTATTATTTAGATTGGTGCAATCAACAGGGTTTGGGGTTCAATCGGAGACACCTGTCTTCAAACCCCCAACTCAGCTACAAAGCTCAATAGATGGTGGTGCTTTAGTTACTCTCAGGCTAGCCTGCCTCACAAGGCAGTTGTGGGGATAAATGGGAAGGTGTGAGGAGTCACAAACCATGTATGCTGTCCTGTGTCCTTGGACAAAGGCCAGGATAAAGATAAATTCCTAAGTATGAAAAGGATAAATTCTTAAATAATGTTAAGTCTTCCAAGTTAACTGTGCTCAAACATGAGCTATGAAATCCATACAATCCTACAATCTGCAACATGACCTAAAAGCTAGAGCTCTCAATTAAGATGAGAATACAGCCTGGCCTTTGGGTTCTTTTGATCCCTGCAAGGCAGAGGGTGGAACACTCCCTACTGTTTTTGAAGATTTAATAGCAAATAAAATCTGCTTTTCATATTAGAAGTCAGAGCCCAGATGACATCAGGGACTTTAAAAGGGCTTGTTCTGATGCCTTCAAAGCTACTGCGCTTAGGGCAGAGTTATAATTAATGGGCCAACATCAGAATGGACAGACAGACAACAAGGGGCATTTTTTCCTTTGCTTTTTGAAGAATCCGGGGATTCTCTTGTAAAGGAAAAAAAATGTTACAAGCTTGTAAAAAAACTTCTTCATTAATAAGAATTAGGAACTCTACTGTTGGCTCTTTGCCTGAAGCTACAGTATCCATTTTCCATGAAGTGATGACAGAACAGAAACAGCTTGCAAACGAATTAACATAGATCAAAAAGAAGAGAGGGAGGGATCACCCCTCCCAGCCTTTCTTAAAGCCACAATGAAGATTTGATATAAAACGAGATTTATTTGTAAGTGTTGAAACACTTACCACTATCATTTTGGAAATGATGTATTTGTTTGTTTATTAGGCTAAGGCTCATCGCCTGATAAAACAACTCTTAGCTGGTCAACTGAGGTTTTTTTGTCAATTGATTTCAGCTATCTGCAAGGATGATTATTATTTACATGCGGATAAAAGCAGCAGCTCTGAAGCAAGAAGCATGCGTTCTCTTTTTAGGTAATGTCCACATGTGCCAGAATAGGGATCATTTCATAAGAGGCACTCCTTAGAAGAGAAAATGCCTTCTTTTAAGTTAGTGTTTGCCACCGGCAGTTTTCAATGAGTACTTGTGAAATTGTATCTATCGGTCCAGCTTCTATCTGATTAATCAGGATTACACACTGAATCAATTAAGAGATTGATTAAAAAACAGTCAGGAAAGTTCAGTCATCATCTGACCTTTTACTCAGTCCTTCCCCTTAAATTATATGTCTTTCTCTCTGTGTGTGTATTCACACACCTTTTTGCAACTCAGGGCTGAACTCCCAAGAGAAACCATTTACACACTAAGTGCAAGAATGGCTTTGTGAAAATCAACAGCAGGTGCAGGGGGGCTATCTGGTCCCACTCCGGATCAACCACAAAAACTCCCTCTCGCCCAGCCCTATGAATCAGTTTGACGATAGGGTACACATACAAACAAAAAAAACCCCACACTCTCAGAAATACTGAGACAGAGGCAGCTCCCTCTGCTCTAATCGCAGTAGTGTGAAGGGAAAGAGAGCTTTCACAGAACAATCATTTACACGATCCGCAAGGTTTTGTGAGTCTGCCCATTCCCCAGTCAAAGGTGCTAGAAACTCCCCAAAACACCCTTTGCTGTCTTCTTTCAGTGAAGACTTGGGTAGAAAAGTACCCAAGAATCGGGAAGTTCTGCCCTCCTTGATTCCGTGTCCCCTCAGTACCTACTATCAGGAGACTGAGAACAGGAAGAAAAAGGTTTCCAAGCACTCCCCAACTGCTCTATAATATGGAAGCAGCAGAAAGCTCACCAGATACAGCTTTGCTGTTGCTTACAACTCTAGGACAAACCCCAATGAATCACAGCATTGCAGCAGGGGATCTGGGGGGAACCTGCGGGAGCTTTCTTTCTTAGGACAGTTTGCACGGCAGAGCACAAAAAGCCTTGTGGGGCTGGATATGTCCCATAGGCTAGAATCTTATCTAGGCAAGAAAGCAACGTTTCAGACATAAACACTACAGCCAGCTGCCTCTGTATTCCTCTAGCGCTGAAGCAGTCAGTATAAGTGACACAAAATCTTATGAATGCAGAAGCTTCAGCACAGAGTCTTCAAAAACCGTTCTCAAATCCTAAACCTTTCTGGAAAGAGCAGCACACTGTGGCTTAAAAGAAGAAGTTGTCAGAAGTGGGTAGAACATATTTCAGGGTCTATCAGTGGATCTGAGTAATTAGCAGGAGACAAGCAAGGACTCAAAATATCAGCTTTTTTTTTTATCACCAGCATCAACAAAAAGCTTTACTCCCCCTTCTAAATTAGGCTGCTGAGATGAAGAAAGTTGATTGGGGTGAATTAAACTATATGTGGACCTGGGTGTAGTAGGAGTGTGAGCTCAGTTCTGGTACTGAGAACAAATCCCTGGGCTGTGCCTTAATTCTGCAAGCTTGTCCCTACCCCATTATCTTACACATGGCTCCAGTTGGTGAGCTTTCAGGTTCTTAAATAAAAAATAAGTAGATTCTGCAAGTCTGGAATATACTCTCGTCTTTAAAGTTTAAAGGAGAGTCAGAATAGGTTTGCTTTGACAGGTAAGAAGTTGCCTTGCAGTGCTTGGTGGTCATCCAAAGCACATGCGAATCCTAAAAATAGCTTCCTTGCCTGATGCAGATTTTATATGCATACTGGCCAGAACTCCAAATACTGAACCGCACCCACTAACATCCCAGCATATTTGACGCAGAACGATCCAGAGCGTGCAGCTGCTGATACAAGGGTCCCTTAAGAAACATCTGTTAACTTCCTGGCACCATTATCCAGAATTTCTTGTTTATAACTTTATACCCCCCATTAGGGTGTATAAGAATAGCACAAAACCAGTATTACGAAAAGCTAGGGAAGAGCTATAAATATGGACTACATTCATAGGCTTGTTTCATTGCTGGAAACCTCATTATATTATCATCACACGGTATGTACTATTTTTAGGACTACCTAGTGGGTGCAATGCTATACCAAACGTAAAGGGGGGGTGGACGGACTGGTAATGACCAGTACTGCATGGTTGTTGTTGTGGGTTTTTTTTTATTGTAATAGAAAAGTATGTTTTCTGAATCTTCCAGATATAATCAGAATCTGTGTTGCAGCCCGTTCTCTGAAATGAACTTCGGAACTCACCACCTCAAGATAGGAGCGCAGCCTGGATCAGATGCCAAGTCTCACTTAGCACAGTGTGGACAGCGGGTCACTGGGATTAGCCACTAGAGACCAAATTTCAAATCCTCCCACCCAGCTACCAAAAAACAAGTCACATTCCCAGCAAAACCATCCTCACATGACCCTTTTTGAGGATTGATGAGCTATATTAGAACATGCCCTCGGTTCTCTGGGATAAGCCAGAAAATAAACCCTGGTAACAGATTCAAAATTCAACACAGGGCAAAGTGCACAGGCAACTTCACTTAAAAATTTAAAAAATGCATTGTTAGGCATGAAGAACCACCTTGAGCACATGCTGCCTGGACTCTTGCCACATCTGTTGGGACGACTCTCACGCTACAAGACAGTAACATCCCGATTTGTATCTGTAAGCATAAGAACTGAACGTGGAAACTGGCAATACAGCTCCATCAGTAAGGCTTCAAAAAGGACTACATGGGCTGCCCTGTTACACTATAGTTTAAATATCTGATCACTAACACCCTTTCACAAGACTCACAACTTTTAAACCCTATCACTTATCTGAACCATCTGGGTACGTCTGGAAATCTTCCCTCAGTTTTGGATTTTGGTTCTGATGCATCTCTTAAGAACTTTTAAGATACTGACACCATGCCCTCTCTGCAACCTTGAGATGATCAGAAGTTTCAAGCAAAAATCGCAGAGGCCGCACGTAGCTTGAAAGTTACAATGGTCCACTATGTTATAAGGGCCTGAGGGAAAGCCAGTCAATATGTGGCCACAAAGCATCAGAGATAAAGGAAGCTCTGTCGATGTAGGAAACTGTGTTTAAGACTTCCCAGAATGAAATGTGCTAAGTATTCTTAGCAAAATAAAACAATCATTTTTTTAATTTTTTTAAAAAGAACCCAATGGAAACAGAACAAGAGTGTGCTAGAAAACTGGCTTAAGAACAGGAAAAATACTAGTCATAGCTGGAAACTTGTCAAATCTGGAAAGCAACCCAGAGGCCACTTTTGGGTCTTCGTGACAAAAACTTGATTCATTTGCAGATCGTTCAGGTGAGGTGAATAAGGTGACCTTTTGTCACTTGACAAATTAGGAAATGGAATTAACAAGATACTTGTATTAAAGACACACCTTTGAATCCAAGCAGTGCTGGACATTTAACTCAGGAGACAGCTATCAAAGCTCTGCTCCTTGCCACATGTTCTAACCTCCCAGAGAGTAGGAATATGAAGCTGGTTTGTATTAGATGAATGGGTAATACTGGGGATGCAGCAATTGCAACCATTCACACCTTCTGCATGAGAAATCAGATCAAATTCTCAGCTTGAACGTAACCAAGCTAGAAGACCGCATGAGCTATAGGGCAATGGGACTGTTGAGAGCCATACCTAGGAGGAACATGGCGCTTATGAACTGCAAACTATCCAAGGCTTGCCATGAGTTTAACTGACCTGGCGTTGATGGTCTTTCCAGCATATTCAAATGATGGTAGATAAACGCTTGGCTGTCATGAACCGTGTCCATATCAATCTCTTCTTCTTCCTGAGAGTTTGAGAACTGTGACAATGGAAAAGCAAACAAAACTAAGAGTGTTAGGGGATGCTAAAGGATCTCTCTCTCTCTCTATATATATATATATCACCTCTGAAGTATGAACAAGTTTTACTATAGAAAATTATTCAAGAGAAAATACACATGAAAACACCACCACAGTATATTAACAGCCAGATCCTACCCAGGTTTAGGCACCCCTAGTTAGGCAGAATAAAAACTGAAGAGGAGCAGCTTGTGGCATTTCTTAAGATGTGATTGCTTAAAAGAACATAACAGGCAATGGGCAGCCAGGCGTGGGATACTCATTCACAACCAGATGGGTGGTTCCCCATCACTGTGATGCAGAGAGAACTGGATTAGCATTCAGACAGACCATTGCCAAATGCCAGGATGTACTATGTTGCTCTGTCCCGTTTGCAAAGCATGTTCCAAAGATACGTGATCCCTCAGCCAGAGGGATGGGCTGGCAGGATCAGCAGGTGCTTAAGGGTGAAGCTGACTGGCTACTTCTGCCTTTCTCGCCTTTGCAGGGAGAGTCCCATCACGCCATGGAAGACTTTCGGTCACTGTCTCTCCAAGACACTCTTGGGCCTGAGGAAAGCGCAGTGTAATCTCTCCAACTGCCTATAATTCACTCACTCTTATTTTGAGTTTGACTTTACTGTCTTCATTCTTCTCAAGTATCTGGCCTGGTTCTAGCGGGGACCCAAGAGGCGTGTCGGCCTTCCTCTTCAACCCCTGCTGATGAGGCAGGGCAATAACTGCTGCTTCTTTAGCAAGGTGATCATCGTCCTAAAGAAGCAATTTTAAAAACCCGATTTAAAATCTTTACATCCAAAAAAGAAAATAAAAATATGTTATAATCACAGGAACATAAACAGCAACAATTACCGTATTTTTCCGTCTATAAGACGCCCCCATGTATAAGACGCCCCCTATTTTGGGGGACTCAGAGTTAAGAAAATGGGGGGGGGGAGATGGCCCAGAGTAAAAGATGCCCCCTAATTTTTGACATTATTTTTAGGGGGGAAACCTAGTCTTATTCATGGGAAAATGTGGTATTCTTCTGGGAACACGAAAAACAAATCATATAGTATCCTTTGTTGTATCAGCAGATGGTGTCACTCCTGAGAATACAGGAGTTCTCATTTCTTATCAAATACATTGAAAAGGGCTGCTGCCCTCCAGACCTGCCATACAATCAATATGTTTTGAAACAATGATTTATATTTGTTACAGACCGTGGTTTGGGATATTAGATCCCTGCCTGAGCAAGCATAAAGGTAGGTGGGATTGGGTGGGAGGATACAATGGTACCTCGGGTTACAGACGCTTCAGGTTACAGACTCCACTAACCCAGAAATAGTACCTCGGGTTAAGAACTTTGCTTCAGGATGAGAACAGAAATCACGTGGCGGCGGCACGGTAGCAGCAGGAGGCCCCATTAGCTAAAGTGGTACCTCGGGTGAAGAACAGATTCAGGTTAAGAACGGACCTCCAGAACGAATTAAGTTCCTAACCCAAGGTACCACTGTGTTTTTAATGCTGCATTGTGACTTAAAGTAGATAGGTTCAGGCTTGAATACCTTTGCACAATCCAACAAGTAGCATAGCTTTTTTTGAGAGGCGTATTTTATGTAAAAATGTCACTCTAAAAGGCTACAGCCTCACTCTTTTAGGATAACCTCCATCACTCATCTATGAGGCAAAATTCACCCCACAAGCAGACACCACTGAAATGTGTGTCGCTGGCTGAGATGCACTCCCCCCCCCCAAAAAAAATCTTACATATTGCAAGAGAGACAGGCAAAATTGAACTCTGAGAAATATGAATGAGGAACTGTTCGTGGCTTCATGAATAAGTGGGGATGGGGAGGAGGCATATACTACTTCAAGACAAATATTCCCAGCAAGTGGAAGCAGATCAGATCTGCGGTACATGGTCAAGGATAGAAGCGTGAGACTAGGCTAGAGAGCAAGGCCTGAAAACTGATTGCATTGTGTTCAACTCCACTACTGTGAGTTCTGGGGAGGCTGTGAGAGAATAAGGAAATTGCTTACAGTGCTTTGGAAGCCAACTATTTGACCCAGATTGTTTGGATTGTTAGGCGGTTCCGGACCACTTGCCTCCGCCTCAGGAATGATGGTAGGATTCAGCACAGCTTTCTTTTCTTTTAGGTTAAGGACCAGCCCAAGTTCTGGCAGCGGCAAGCAGGAAGGCCTGCTGAGGCCAAACAGCGTGAAGTACAGGTCGACAGCCCCACAGCGCAGCCTCCAGTCGTGGGATGTACCTATGGAGTAAGGGGAAAAAAGCAACCATCTTCTCACACTTTCAGTCTGTGTGCCTTTTAAAGCAGGTTCTACAGCAAACTGTAGGAAACAAAGCAATTCTTCCTGTACCTGTGCACTGCTTTGCATCGACAGGAGCACAACCCCCTAACAGAGACCAATAGGAGATGCCTCATCATTCGGTAATAATAGCATGTATTCTGCTAGCAATTTTCAATCGCCACCACCGCCATTTCAGCAAAGGCAAATCGAGTGTATCGTCATGCCTTCCAGTGGACCAACCTGGGATTTAAAAACTAGGTCAACTCCCAAATAAAGGGAATTGCACGGAGCAGGATGACATAAATCTATATACACGGGCCTACAACAAAATGCAGCGCTTGTTCCAGCACAGTTAGTATCAGGGGAGAAAGGCCTGCCCTGCTGGAGAAGGATAAGCTGAGAAATATTATTAGCAACAACCTACGCCTTGCCAAATTCTATCCTGAGCCAGCTGCTTGTGTTCCATAGTACAAATAGCCATTTATAATTCTGAAGTTGTTAAATCAAGCTGGACCAAGCAACAGTTTCACCACCTGGCTATTCCACAGCTATTCTACAGAAAACACAGTGCATTAAGTTGACAATATCTTTTTTCCCTCCTCAGCAGAGAAGGGTAATGTTTGCCCCGAAAAAATCCCAATCATCTTTGTGCAAGAGACAGGCTTTTATGAAAACACCAGCAGCCAGCCCTCATCTTAGGCCATATTTTCCCCAGCCACCAAAGAAAGAAAATGCTGGACTAGGTGGGCCTTTGCTCTGAACTAGTACAGCTCCTCTGAGCTCCTGACATTCAGCCTAGGTAAAGGTAAAGGGACCCCTGACCATTAGGTCCAGTCGTGACCGACTCTGGGGTTGCGCGCTCATCTCGCATTATTGGCCGAGGGAGCCGGCGTATAGCTTCCAGGTCATGTGGCCAGCATGACAAAGCCGCTTCTGGCAAACCAGAGCAGCACATGGAAACGCCGTTTACCTTCCCGCTATAGCGGTTCCTATTTATCTACTTGCATTTTGATGTGCTTTCGAACTGCTAAGTTGGCAGCCTATCCAATGCCAAAGCCTTGTCCCAGATGCTCTCTAAGCTCCCCAAAACTTAAAAACATATTGAATGTCACAACCGTTAGTTCAAAAACAAAAAACCCAATGCAAGAGAGTTTGCTGTAAGTATTTTTATGCCATAGAATGGAGTCTTTTTATGTATAAGATCGTCAGTAACACAATAAGCACAATACGGTACTCTCATTGAAACAAAAAAGCCTAGTTTCTACTGCCTTCTTATTCCAAATACAGCATTGCCATTAAGCTTGATAAATGTTTTAGTTCCTGTACACAGATGACTTTAATGAGAAACAGTTTTAACAAGTCATAACTGAGTAGAAATCTGAATTATTATACAGTGGTACCTCTAGTTACAAACTTAATTCGTTCAGGAGGTCTGTTCTGAACCCGAAACTGTTCTTAATTAGAGGCGTGCTTTCACTAATGGGGCCTCTTGCATCCACTGTGCCACCGGCACACGATTTCCATTCTCATCCTGGGGCTAAGTTCTCAACTCAAGGTAACTCTTCTAGGTTAGCGGAGTTTGTAACCTGAAGCATTTGTAACCTGAGGCATTTGTAATTCGAGGTATCACTGTACTGGCAACTGAAGACCACACCTCTGGTCCACCACAGTTTATGCCAAAGATTATGTTAATCTTTAAAGTGCCCCAAGACAAAATGATGCTTTTCTTGTAGGCAGGCAGAGTTGCAGTGCACACTGTCTCTCTCAGCTTGCCAGGAAGTCTACGATCAACATCCAGCCACTGCCACTAAAGACTCACCACCGAGTCTCTTCTTTACTTCCTTGAGCCTCCAGTCCCAGTCTCTCTGCACCAGCCTGAAATGCAGCTGTGCTCCCAAAGGGAGCACAAACAGTGAGACTAGCAGTAAAGTCCTCAGTTGTCAGACAGCAAGGCAGGCAGCTGTGGTAGAACTGGGCTGCCCTGGTGCTTACTCTTTCCCTGAACCCAATTCCAGTGAGCACAACAACTAAGCCACACAGTCAAGGCTGGTTTGCCACACTATCCCCTATGCCACCTCAGGCTGCCCAGACCAACTAACTGGTCAGAACTGGGTTTTTCTTCAGCATGGCAGACGGCCTGCATTTGAACATGCCCATTAGGGCTGGGCGATATCTGGTTTTCAGCATTGTGATATATCACCGGCTAAACATCACAATATACTGATGTATAATGATGTCAGAAATAAGAATGGAGCTATGTAGAGACATTGACTGGCTTCATGGTTTTTCATGAATTGTGTTTTTTGCTGGTGCATGCTCTTGTGATTCGTTGCCCCCCCCCCCCCGGCATGAGGCAGGGGAGAACTGAGCTGGCAGAGTTAACAGGGACTGCAGGAATCAAGAGACACATTGGCTGGCTTCATGGCTTTTCCCACATTGTGATTTTTGCATAGTGCGTGCACACACACACACATCATGATTCGTGATATATTGCCAGGTCAAAAATTATGAAACCGACATAATGATATCGACTTCAAACTGCCAAACAAAGGCAGTCATATTCTCACCCACACACCCCATTTGAGCTGTTTTAGAACAAATGTTTTTGTTAGGACATATGTTTGTTTTCTCTATCATAACTGGCTTGTGTTTTTAAAGGGTAGTTAACACAGAAGGACTATATAACCCCCAAACGGCCTGTAATTTCCAAAATGAAATAAACAAAATAAAATCTCCAGTTGGTAGCGGGTGCCTAATCAGTTTGCGAGCTTCAATGAAAATCACAAACAATGGTGCTGAGTCTTAAGTCACAGATAACTGGGCAAATGGAAGGTCACACAATTTGCCAGAAGTGAACAGCAGCTGCACCCCACAAGCTGATCTGTTTACTGCATGGGTAGCTAAAATGGACAGATTTTGATAATCTGAAAGCACATGACTCCAGTAAGTTTACAGAGTAGGCGATTTCCAGAAAGGAAAGAGATGTTAAGTAGCAAACAAAGCAAAAGGCACATGTCTCAAAGAAAACTTAGCAAAGAGGAAAATTACAAGACAAGATTCCCATGGATACAACTGTCACGAGGGCCTGGAGCATATGATACTCAGGGTTGCCTATGGAGATGCAGACCCCTTTGCCCTGATAAGACTTTTCGGAATAGCTGGGAAAACACAATGAAACAAAAGCCCAGTTGATCATGTCATCCAAACTGGAACAAGTCTTACAGAAGATAAGAAACTAGGGATTTCCCCTCACCCCCACCCCCATTTTATTTCACAAATTATGTCATCACTAAATATACATTGGTTTCTACAGCACCTGGAAAATAACAACATTTTACTAAAGGATTAAGCTGTTCATTTGCAAAGGCAGTTTTCTATCTGAAGAAGTGTGCATGCACACGAACGCTTATACCCAGAACAAATTTAGTTGGTCTCTAAGGTGCTACTGGACATTTTTTAAAATTTATTTCGACTGCATCAGACCAACACGGCTACCTACCTGAATCTAGAAACTGGCACTGTTATCTTAACTTAAAAACTGATCAGTGAAGACCTGAACTGCTACTGAAACAAATATTAATTTTTTAAAAAATCCAAAATTAAGTAGAGTTGAATATCATCTCTCATTTTTAAAAAGTTTGGAATTCTCTAGCTTTGGCTTTCTAGAGTCTGGCATTTCACTCTTTCTCTCCAAAAAGCAACAAAAACTTTTGTTCTCCTTTATGAGCTTATGGGCATCAGCAAGTTTCAAATCATTAAACCTGAATGGGTGGTGGGGGGTGGTGGTTTACCCTAACAAATATACTTACTGGCACTCTGAGATTTTTTAATTGCTCTTTAAAGAAAATAAATTTTGAGTAGAGCGTTCACATGATTTGCACAGAGATTTATGCTGTTAACACACACACACACCCAACAGAGAAGGGAACACATCTCCTATTATGACTCCTTTTGTTACAACAAGGTCAATCAGTTAAAGACTAGCTTTCTACGTTCAATTCTCTCGAGGGGAAAAAAGGGGAACATGAGCTCCCTGGTGGCTAGATGTAAACTGTTTACTTCCTGAGTATGACATCTGGTTAAATCTTTCCAAAAAATTAAGTAGGGCGGGTCCCATCCCCCCCCCCCAGGTTGCTTCAGCCGCTAGTGCAGCTGAAAGCTTCCAAGCTCTAAAAATAATGATGCATAGAGAGCACACAGCCATTAATGTCCCCTAGAAGAATACAAATAAAAGTTTGTATGTAAGCACTATAAGCAACATGCCAGATTTTGAAGACAGTCTTGGATAAGGCTGATCTGTTAAACGAAAACAGATTAATAGCAATTGGATGTTGATTCTTGGGTAACTTCCCCCGCCCCCCATGAAGGAATAAGCATTGGGGTGGGAACGTGTAGAACCTATAGGAAAAGGGACATGAATATCCTGCTCAATGACTTTTCCTGCAAAATTCACATAGATTTAAAGAACTAACGAACGTAAGGTTTTTCTGTATGGCCCAATTCAGATATAACAATGAATCAGAGTTTGTTATAAGCAGCAGCATTGGTACTGAACATCAGATACACAAGACAAACTAGCAACCGGGTACTAAGGCAGGTGGGTTTGGGGAGGCTCTTGCTAAAGTATACAGCATTAGGGTTGATCTACCGTGTTTCTCATATTATAAGTCATGTCTTATATTAATTTTTTCTTCAAAAAAACACGACATGGCTTATTTTTGAGGGATGTCTTATTTTTTAATAAAGTGCACGCGGGCGCTGTTTGCCGGGCTTGTCAAGCCCAGCAAACAGCGCCCGCCGATCTTCGGTGACAGGCGGGGGTGGGCGGAGAGCGGAGAACGATCTCCGCTTCTCCCCCACCCCCGCCTGTCACACAGCACAGGGCCGAAGATCGGCGGGCGCTGTTTGCCGGGCTTGTCAAGCCCAGCAAGGAGCGCCCGCCGATCTTTGGTGACAGGCGGGGGTGGGGGGAGAGCGGAGCACGATCTCCGCTTCCCCCCCCCACCCCCGCCTGTCACACAGGACAGGTCGGAAGATCGGCGGGCGCTGTTTGCCGGGCTTGTCAAGCCCAGCAAGGAGCGCCCGCCGATCTTCGGTGACAGGCGGGGGTGGGGGGAGAGCGGAGAACGATCTCCGCTTCCCCCCCACCCCCGCCTGTCACACAGCACAGGTCGGCGGGCGCTGTTTGCCGGGCTTGTCAAGCCCAGCTAGGAGCGCCCGCCGATCTTCGGTGACAGGCGGGGGTGGGGGGAGAGCGGAGCACGATCTCCGCTTCTCCCCCACCCCCGCCTGTCACACAGCACAGGGCCGAAGATCGGCGGGCGCTGTTTGCCGGGCTTGTCAAGCCCAGCAAACAGCGCCCGCCGATCTTTGGTGACAGGCGGGGGTGGGGGGAGAGCGGAGAACGATCTCCGCTTCCCCCCCACCCCCGCCTGTCACACAGGACAGGTCCGAAGATCGGCGGGCGCTGTTTGCCGGGCTTGTCAAGCCCAGCAAGGAGCGCCCGCCGATCTTCGGTGACAGGCGGGGGTGGGGGGAGAGCGGAGCACGATCTCCGCTTCCCCCCACCCCCGCCCGTCATACAGCACAGGGCCGAAGATCGGCGGGCGCTGTTTGCCGGGCTTGTCAAGCCCAGCAAGGAGCGCCCGCCGATCTTTGGTGACAGGCGGGGGTGGGGGGAGAGCGGAGCACGATCTCCGCTTCCCCCCCCACCCCCGCCTGTCACACAGGACAGGTCCGAAGATCGGCGGGCGCTGTTTGCCGGGCTTGTCAAGCCCAGCAAGGAGCGCCCGCCGATCTTCGGTGACAGGCGGGGGTGGGGGGAGAGCGGAGCACGATCTCCGCTTCCCCCCACCCCCGCCCGTCATACAGCACAGGGCCGAAGATCGGCGGGCGCTGTTTGCCGGGCTTGTCAAGCCCAGCAAGGAGCGCCCGCCGATCTTTGGTGACAGGCGGGGGTGGGGGGAGAGCGGAGCACGATCTCCGCTTCCCCCCACCCCCGCCCGTCATACAGCACAGGGCCGAAGATCGGCGGGCGCTGTTTGCCGGGCTTGTCAAGCCCAGCAAGGAGCGCCCGCCGATCTTTGGTGACAGGCGGGGGTGGGGGGAGAGCGGAGCACGATCTCCGCTTCCCCACCCACCCCCGCCTGTCACACAGGACAGGTCCGAAGATCGGCGGGCGCTGTTTGCCGGGCTTGTCAAGCCCAGCAAGGAGCGCCCGCCGATCTTTGGTGACAGGCGGGGGTGGGGGGAGAGCGGAGAACGATCTCCGCTTCCCCCCCCGCCTGTCACACAGGACAGGTCCGAAGATCGGCGGGCGCTGTTTGCCGGGCTTGTCAAGCCCAGCAAACAGCGCCCGCCGATCTTTGGTGACAGGCGGGGGTGGGGGGAGAGCGGAGAACGATCTCCGCTTCCCCCCACCCCCGCCTGTCACACAGGACAGGTCCGAAGATCGGCGGGCGCTGTTTGCCGGGCTTGTCAAGCCCAGCAAACAGCGCCCGCCGATCTTCGGTGACAGGCGGGGGTGGGGGGAGAGCGGAGCATGATCTCCGCTTCCCCCCCCACCCCCGCCTGTCACACAGGACAGGTCCGAAGATCGGCGGGCGCTGTTTCCCGGGCTTGTCAAGCCCAGCAAGGAGCGCCCGCCGATCTTCGGCTCTGTCCCCCGATGCGCGACGGCTCGGGGAAGCAGGCAGGGAGCTCCTGCTGGGTCCCGCGCCTTCGCCTCTCGCTCGGTCGGGGCTACACGACATGGCTTATTTTCGGGGTATGTCTTATTTTTCACTAACCCTTAGAAATCCTGTCATGGCTTATTTTTTGGGGATGCCTTAAAATATGAGAAACACGGTAATCCTGACCAAAACGCAAGCCTGGATGTTAGGGAAATGCTCCAATACAATGCAAAATACATAGAAGTTCAAGCTGCATGCCTTAATCTGCAATCCAGTGCAAAATGCCTTGAAGGCATGCAGGATACAGCAACCATGATCGAAACTACGTAGGTTTGGCTTTGGGGAGTGCCTGTATGGAAAACTGCTTGGGAATCATGCCTTGAGAACTATGTAAGAAAGGCAGAATATAAATGAAGAATAAATTAAATAACCCTGTCTCTAATCAGGGTGACTTATTTTCAAGCAAACATGCATAAAAGCCAGAGTGTTTTGTGTTATTAGAATTTTTTTTGAAAAATGAGTAGCAATAATAATAATAAATAAATAAATTATAACAGTAATAATAATATTTAACCTGAATTCATAAGTTTCCAGAGCTGATCCACCAGCGCTTCATTGCACAAAGGAGATTCCATGTTCTTGGTAAATGGAGGGTTCTTTGTCAACATGTTCAGTATCTTATGTCTAAAAAAAAGGACAGCCGTCAGCTCCTAATCCATATACAATCTGGCCTTCCAGTTATTAGGCTTTGCCTCTTTGCCAAACTTTTTTGGCACCATAGTTTTACATCAGGATTACAAGGGTTGTACGTAAACTCAAAACATGTCCCCTGGTGCTCGCATCATCTCAGGAAATCAAGATCAATGCCCTTACACAGGATTCTAAAAATGTATCAAACAGCCATTTTTGTCAAAAGGCCTTGGGGCAGTAACAGTCAGTGGAAATAGCAGGAAAAGAAACCAAGAGGGGGGAAACCTGAAAAGAGGCTGCAGTGTTCAAAGTTGTCATTATCTAGGTCACCAGGGGTACTGACTTGTACTGGCAAAGTCTAACTTAAAGCAAACAGGCAAAAAGTTCAACTACAAATGTATCATTTATAATCTTTGTCCCTCAGCTACAAACAAGAAACCAATTTATATATTTTTTGGTATTTAAACATAAGGAAGTCTGGCTCTACTCTCGATACACTGAGCCCCAGTGTGGAAATTTTTTTAATAAAAAAAGAAAGATCCTCCATCTATGGCCAAGAATTGAAAAGTAGATGCAAGGCCTTCATAAAGAAGTATGAACGATTGCAAGGAAAGGCACAAGACCTTCCCCCTTGACCTCTAAGGGCTTTGCCATGTATAGTTCTCATCTCTTAAGGAAGTGGGAGAGTGCTGCCCTCTTGCTTAATAGACACAGATTACCCTCTGCCCCAGAATGCAACCAGTCTCTTGATTCAGGCGGAAACAAAGTGCTAACATTCTGGTGGGAAGGATCGCCATGCTAACCTGTAGCCACTGAGATGTTGTTCCACCGCAACTCTCATCAGTGACACCCAGCACAGCCAATGCTCAGAGATGGTGCAGCTCAACTGAAGTGTCACAAGTGCCTTGTATATTTCCAGCTGAGGGTCAATTGTTACCTGAAAACCCCATGCATATTTCTCAGAAGAAAAGCAAGACAGCAATAGGCTATTTTAAATCTTTCCCACCAGAATATACAGCACAAGATCATTTGAAACTTAAATGAAACACCTTTCAAGTTGCCAGCATGGGAAGACTAACCTGACATAAGGCACAGGGTCGTTCTGGACCATATTGAGCAGCCACTGTAACTCCTCGTAACTTCTGTCAACTATGAAGACAAAAATGAATGTCTTTTAAAGTAAGATGCTGGAACTGAAACAACTAGAAGTCAGAAGTTATTAGAAAAAATATCGTCAAAAAGTGGATACATAAAAGCCTTTAAGAAATAGAATGGAACTGATGCATTATAATGTGTCACTATTATAATTTTGGGAGGGTGGGTAGGATGGATGGACTCCACAAATCTTGCTCTTTGTGACACACGAATTCCCATTTTCTCTCAATTCTTCTCTCTTTTATTTGGATGCAGTTGCTTAAACTTCCGGAATTTAACTGTGAAACCTGTCCCCGTCTCCCCATTCTGGGTGCCACACTGTGTACCTGTGCATAACAGCTCATTTGGGATTCTGACTATTCCCTCCTAGCATATATTCTATATATACTCCCAAAACTTTGCTTGTACATCTGAGCACAAAACATTGCAAATCAATTGCCTACACACAAAACCCTTCTGCTACAAGATGGCATCACACTAAAGAAACTGAGCAGTCAAACAATTTTTGCCCAGTCCAGACAGCGGTGAGGTTGCCTCATTTCCCAGCTCATACTACATTTGTTTTCAAACTGAATTTCATGGCAGATTGTCTTCCATGAAAGCTCATCAGATTCCTCAATGAGAAGGGCAGTAATGACAAACAAGTTTCCTTGAAAGAGAGCTCACAAAGCACTACTTGTCTGCCCCAAAGATTCAGAGCTTAATGAAGTGACCGTGGTCTTGGGTGCACAGGTCTAGATATTAAAGGCCAAATAACTGTTCAGCGCAACAACTTTTCTTTACCTTTTGTGTAATCAACAACTGCCTCCAGAGCTGCTATTCGGATATCCACAAAGTGCCCGTATTCCGCATAGGACTTAAAAACAGCAGGATCACTTGGGACATGCCCGTTCTTCTGTAGTATGCGAATGGCATTCAAGCAACTAGGCACATAGAGAAGGGGGGAGGAAGAAAAATCTGTTGTAAAACCTGCATTTCCAGTCACTGGAAATAAAAACTTACTTTAGCATTATCACAGCAAGTTGTTGATGAATTTCACAAACTCTGAATTACGCCAAATTCATGTGAATTCTTTCTTTTTTAAGGCGCCTTTTAATTTTTTTTTACAAAACAGCAACACCAATAAAATATCATTCTTGACTTCCGAAGAGTTCTAAAGAAACCTGGGCTGAAAGGAGAGTGCTAACGAAGCTATTTTCTTTCTTCTGTTGGATATTTCACCCAACACAACATACACTAGGAGAGAATTTCAAACCCGTAAGAGCAGGGGTAGGGAACCTTTTCCAGCACAAGGGCCACATTCCCTTCTCAGCAATGTTCCAGGGGCCGCGTGTGCCAGTGATGGGTGGGGGCAGAAGCAAAAGTGAGCGGAGTAAGAAATGTAAATTTTACCTTTGCACAATAGTTTTGTTTCTACACACACCCCTCTATCCAAGCAAACAAAAGGCATTTTATTAAGAGTCAGAGGGAGGATTTCAACATCATGTTCTTCTGATAGTTCTGTCACACAAGCATTTCTGCTTGCAGATGGAATGATCCCCCCTCCCTTCTCCCTGCATGCTGTTCTGAGGATTCAGAGGGGATTTGGGGGAGGCATGGCAGGGGGAGCCCCGTTGCACTAGCAGGAGCCCTTGAACTGGCTTCTGTGAATGCAATGGGTTCACAAGTGAATCTGGCCCAGAGGGCACACTTCAGTCAGACAGACAAAAATGTTTAAGGAGCTGTTTGTAAAGTAAGATGCATACACCGGCTACAGGTAATGAATCATACATCTATGATGTTACAGTAAACCTAACATGCCTCACTTTATCATGTCTGAATGATACAAGACTGTCTTGGCTTATTTGTTGTTGCTGGCATCCTTCTGTAACGAGAGACAATGGAGTGTGCCGTTGGGGGTGAAGTCAAACCACTGTGTTAGCGACACCAAAGTGGCGTCCCTAAGGAGCAAGCCTGGGCAGTGTGTATGGAAGTCCTGGGCTGCCCAGACGACTCTTGGCCTTGCTGATACTTCTCCTAGATGGGCTACCTTCCCAGGTTGATGAGCCCCATCTGCTCCTATTATCTGCATTTTCTTTATAAAAGCCCAATAAGAAGTTATACAATAAAGGAGGGTACAAAGCAAGGCTGGTGAGTGGCATGGATTGGGTGGGAATCCCGAGGGTCAAGTAGAGAGGCCTGGAGGGACATATTTTGTCCCCAGGCCTGAGTTCCCCCATTCCTGCATAAGACGCCAAGATTAGCAGGTAAGTAAGACGACAGTCCAGATATGTTATCAGAAAAATCTAGTCCCTTGCAGCATCCTTCCCAAGTGCATGTCTCCTTGTTTAGGATTCTCCTACTGCTGACCAGCATCAACCCTCTCTGGAGATCTGTGCTCATGAGGGGGCTGAACATGTGCGCATTTGCCTTGCGCATAGACATGTGATATGCAAAACACACTTAACTCAGTGTTATGCCTCCATAAACACTAGATTCTATCTTCCCTTTGTTGCATAATATCAAAAGAAAAGGAGAAAGCTGTGGTTTCAAGTCCTACAAACATCTTTGCACAATTTACAAAATGACTTTCTTGGCACCCGTTAAATCTCCCCCGTCTCTCTCCCTTGTGTGCTTATTGATCATAGTGAGAATATTATGAAGAGCTACATTGTGCAAGAACAGAACGAGTGCATCAGGATCAAGAGCAAAGTAAGAATAAGTGAAAAAAGATGGGAGTGTACTGTGCTTTTAGATTTGTATTTGCAGGAATTAAATACATTTTTTTTATTTTAAAAAAACCCATACCTGACCGTAATGGTGTGCCTATAGCTGGGCAGTAGCTTTTCCATGTTTAAGAACCTGGTAATTTCCTCAAGAATGAGGCGCACATCAGGATTTAAGTTATCGAGTGTCCGGGCTTCATTGTTCACACTGACGGCAGGAGTTACAGAGTTTGCTAGTGCATCTATCAGCTCTGCGCGGTAATAGTTGTCCGAAAACTAAAGCCAAAGACCAAAATATGAGATAGCAAGCATCACCAAAAAATAAATAAAATTGAGAAGAGGAGCACTGCTCTTTTAGACAAACTCAAGTCTAAAAATGAATGGAAGAGGGTAAGAGTATTCCACATCACAACATTTAACTGTTCCTATTACAAGCCATTTTGTCTTAAAGTAGTTCTCTGCACATCAAAAACGCAGGATCATGGATAGAAAACTGCAATGTTTTGAGACAACTTTTTTTACCTTGTTTTTTCTATTGTCGTTGTACTTGATTAGATCTAAAATGAACGTCAAAACCTCTTTAGGACATAGATTATGGACATCTCTCAGCAAGGCCATTGCGACAGGCATCGTCTGCAAAAAAAAAAAAAAGTACCAAGATTAAACAAGCGACTGCTTTCGTTTAAATATTAAATCAGAAACGACAGCTTTTGCTTTGCCATATGATGTTCTGCAGTCCGTATTTCCTCCACCCCATAATTCAGGAGGTAGAAGCATGAATATCAACATAAGAACATGCTAGGTAGCTGTTAATAAAACCCAGTTTGTGAAATTATCAGGTGCTTTTTATAGTCATTTGGGCAGGTGGTCATCACAATAATCACAGCAATGAACTCCCTTAACTTGTGTGTTATTGAAAAGGTGGAATTCCTTTCGTCAGTCCTGAACCTCTCTCTGTATTCAGCTCTAATCATTTCACAAATAGAAAGGATATTGCCTTCTATTCAATATTCTGCACACATAATTTTATAAGTCTCTCCCCCCCTAAAAAAACCCCTGATTTCTTTAGCTTTTCTTCGTAGGGAAAATACTTCTGTACTTTTTTCCCTTTCATTTTTTTGAGGTGGATGGGACTTAGGACACCTGCCTCCAAAAGATTGCTGCCACACTTCAGGCGAATACATCCAATACAACCATTTCTCTTTTGCATCCACCTCTGTAGACCAGCCTTCAAGAAGCTGTAAGAGAAGCTGCTACATTTAGAAAAAGCTAAATTAGACAGCAATTGGCCTTTTACCTTCTGCAGAAAGTAGCTCTGGTAGTTCATGAAGTTATTGGTTTTCACAATGTTTGGGCAACTTTTACAACAGAACATCCGGGTGAAGAGCGACTTCATGGCTGGTGGTCCTGTCCATGTGCTCACCATGAAATTTGCAATCTGTATAATTAGGGAGCAAGCAAGAGAGAAGCTACATTACTAGCAACGCTTCAAGGTTTGATCTATTGCTCTCTTCCAAACCCCGACTCCTCTCTTTCTTACTTTTATTTCCAAAGTACTGGGGAGAAGAGAAAGCTGTAGTAAGTGAACAAGATCTGGAACTGTTTAACAGATAGAAACTTTAAATCAGCATCTCCCCCCCCAAAAAAAAACCCTTTCCTATCCCTGAGTTGCCTCTTAAAGTGTTTTTGTGCAATCACTGCATTGCAGAAGATACTGAATCCTATCTTAGGACCTGGATCCCCAATGCCATCAGACAATCCCAAAATATCTACCCAGCTCCCCTGCTCCTTGTCTTTAAAAAAAATGAAAGGGTGGGGGAGTTGTTTAGGGTGTTTTTTTTTGAGGGGTGCCTGTTTTTTCTCCTATGTTTTGGGACATATGTAGGTATTTTGCCTGTTTTTTGTGGGGGGGAATGGTTCTGAGCAAAACTTTTATTCTTCTGTGTATTTTGTGGTACACATGAGACTTTCTTAGATTTCTAAATGGACTCCTAGGCCCAAAGGGTTGGGAATCCCTGTCCCAGGACATGCAATCAATGGTGTGTAGGGTAAAAGCCGTGTTTCTGTGCCCTAGAATACAACCAATGTCATCATACAGCTGGGCAGAGCAAGGAAAGGTTTCCAACAGGCAGTAACAGCTGTCAGGCAGCTTCCTTGCAAGGAACGATGATGAGCTTGCAAGGAATCCCGCGGTTCGAACACAGTTTGAAAACCAAAATATACTACCTAAAACCAGACAGTCTCTCACCACCATTGCTTCTATAAATTGGAACTATAGTATATGGAAACAGTTTTTACAGGTCATCTGCAACTAATTATCTTCCCACAATCGCGACCTGGTTTTAATTGTCTTCCTCCCATTTACATTTCAGACAGACTCCCCCACCCCAGTTACTAAAGCCACATATTCAGTCTCTGCAGAAGACAGTCATGGAAGTGGCCTGAGCGCTACCACTTTCCTCAATTTACCATGCCAATAACCTCAATGCAGATTTCAAACATGCCTTAGCCGCCCTGGGAGTACGAGACCACCCGAAGAGAAACAGACAATTCTGAACCCTGTCTAGCTTTTAAGATACGGTTGGACAGCTGAAATCAAGTTAACAATCAGTATACTGGGGAAAAGTTCGCCCAGCTCCCCCAATGCACAAGCCTATTTTGCTCTAGCTAGCTTTCTCATCAGTTTTTGATACAATGAACCACGGTATCCTCGTGGACCATCTATAGGAGATGGGTTTCAAGGGTTCTGCAGGGGTTATGGCTAATCTCCAGGGATGGTTCCTGAAGGTAGCGTTGGAGCACTGCTTCTCAGCCCCACTTTGAGCGGGTTTTAGACCTAGCAGGTCCATGTTGGATCACTGCCTAATGCTACAACACCTTATAGAAAAATGCAACTCAGGAGGGCAGGCCTCACTATATGCAGCCTTTGTTGATCTAAAAGCAGCCTTTGACTCAGCAGTACGGATGTATGTATATATTTCAATTTTAACTCATGAGCTCCCAGTACGTTTCTGAGAACAATTCAAAGTGTTGGTGTTGACCTGTAAAGCCCTAAACGGCCCAGTATACCTGAAGGAGCATCTCCACCCCCATTGTTCTGCCCGGACACTGAGATCCAGCGCCGAGGGCCTTCTGGCGGTTCCCTCGCTGCGAGAAACAAAGCTACAGGGAACCATGCAGAGGGCCTTCTCGGTAGTGGCACCCGCCCTGTGGAATGCCCTCCCATCAGATGTCAAAGAGATAATTTAGAAGACATCTGAAGGCAGCCGTGTTCAGGGAAGTTTTTAATGTGCAACATGTTCAGAGTGGCTGAGGAAACCCAGCCAGATGGGCGGGGTACAAATATATTATTATTATTATTATTATTATTATTATTATTATTATTATTATTATTGCAATCTACTCTAATTGTATATTTTATCTTTATGAATGCTGTCACTATTGTGTTATGCAAGCTGGTCTTTGACCATAATAAATTATTATAACAGCAACACAAAACCATTAGGAGCAGTCATTCGGAGATTGAGCAAGGTTTCATCAGCATGCTAATGATATTTCTCTACAAGATCTGAGAAGGCCCTGGGTGCAGTAGTGAGCTGGATGAGGACTAATGAATTGAGTATGAATCCTGGCAAGATGGAGGCTCTGTGGGCGAGTGGATCCGACAACCAAGGAGGCCAGCAGATTGTTAAGGTTGAAGTGAAAAATTTCACCACTCCCCTAGATTTCTAAGGCGCCAAAAAAAACCCTAACATACACTTTGGCTGTCTTTTAAAATGTTAAAACAGCAAACTTCCTTTAGTCCTGAGGATTAATGCAAAAATAAAACTGTTGGTTCAAATGTCTGGTCTCTGCTCCAACAATTGTTATGAAACGTTTTTCTAGTTTCCATTTACAGACAAAAACCTATGTTGCTTTGTTTTGACATCAGTCACTTAAAAGCACTTGATAAATATTTCCATAAGGCTGGACCCCAGACCAGTTTAGGAGATGCGGTTGAGTTTCAATGCTTACTCAACTGTTAATATGTGAAAATATTTAAAAGTATTTGGCAAAACCACTTAAAACTAGAAAAGACACATTCACCAAACCTCATAGAAATTGCACCCATTTAGCCTGCCCATACCCTTGACAGTGAACATAAAGCCTGGTACATTTGCCACTCTATTCAATATGACAATGCAACAACTGGACAGATCGGGGGCGGGAAGCACTGTGTGGTCACACAGTTTCACAAACATGGGGAAGGAATTGCTACACAGGTAAATAAGTATAGGAACTCGAGCCCATGGGAGGAGCTAGAGCTTTTTTTGGATAAGGCAAGTCCTCTTTGCTACAGGAACACCCTATAGTTTTCAAGTAACCAGGAACGGAAAACTGTATGTGCATTTTTCTCCTACTGTTCAAGTTTAGATTCTCTGCGACCTGCCCAATTTACATGTCGCAAATGCTGCTGCTGTGCAGATTTCAAGAACCTGTGATTGCATCTGACCAAATTATCTCATGAAGTTTATCCGGCATGGCCCATTCCTACCTTTGCAAGACAGAAGCACGCCATTATCCTCACTCGGTAGAAGCATTGTTCTTGTTCAAGTATATCAGTCAGCGCAAGTCGTGAAGCTGGAGTAGGGAACTTCTGGAGGGCCAAAATGGATTCTTCCTGTGCAACCACATCTCTCTCGTATCGGAGCTGGTACTGCCACATGAAGTCAGCCTGTTCGAATTCTACCTTCCTCAGTACAGACATATCCGGGTCTATTCTGATCCAGAGTAAGGGAGAATCAGCACTGAAAGAGATGACCAGATTTGGTACTAGCACTTAAAATACAGCAAATGTATGCAGACATTTTAATATGGGACTGCTAAAACACGGCACCTTAAAAAAAATGACTCTTGTTTACTCCTTTTTGAACAAGACCAACAGTTCTCGGTTAAAACTGTCTGAAAAATCATGCAGCTGCTTACAAACCGAGATTATCAATCTGAACAAGCTTGATGACAGCTTTGCACTTCATTAATTTCCCAGTGGAAGGGGCTTCAGCGTAGAAACAATGAACCACCGGCATCTCTGAAATTAAAATCTTTCCCTGGTTTCCCTGCCTCCACTGCCAATTGCTGCACTTCAAGAACATGCCCTACAATCCCCTGCATGTTCAGCACTGTCATAAAGACTCTGTTGCTCATATGGACAGTGTAGGAAGAAAGGCAGCATCTCCTAACAGGACAGATACATTCTGCATTCATAGTGCTTCTATTGCAACTGGGGCCAGTATCATTCTCTGTGTGTGGTACAATCCTATATAAGAGCTTCAGGGAAAGGAACAGCCACACTTTGCTTCCATAAATTAACTTACTCCATGGCAGAAAGATCCATGTCAACTTCCTCCCCATTCATCAGAGGAATCTTTTTCTTCTTATTTCTGAATTTCAAAAAAAAGATGTATATTAAAATCATTATCTCTTTTTCTTATTCTGCAAAAATATATTAAATAATGTTTAAAATACAAGGCCGCTAAGGAAATCCTTGATGATGATATGATGAACAACTATCTTCATTTAATCATATGAACTGTCCCCAAATATTTTGCCCATCCCCATTTCAGAGGTTTATCCTTTTTCTAAGCTTCATACTTTCTACGAACTGGAGACAGAAGTCATAATAGTGCATCCTGAATACCACCTTTTTTTGGGGGGGGGGGATAATACTTACCTTTTTATATTTTTCAGTCACCAAGGGGAATCTATCACTAGAGTGGTTGAACAGTAGCAGAATGGTAGATTATTACAACACACCTTTATCCCTGAAGTAAGGACTCAAGGTCATATTAGTGACTACGGGTTGTATCCAGCTCTGTTGCTGGGATCACAAAGCAGATTTCCACCCACACGATGAAACTTCCCCTCCTCTCCTCCACCGCCCCCTGCCCTGCATATCCTGCAAATCTGCTCTGGAGAATTGGGGGGGGGGGTTTGCTCTGGAGCAGACTTTGGGGGTACACAGGGAAAGGAAGGAAGAAGTCCCATGTTGCACTGGATACAACCTTCAGATCGTCTTACAAATATGACTCTTGCATTACAACAGTGGCCAAAACAACTTATTACCCCCAACCTGTCGGTGTAACTTTAGAAGCCACGATCCACGTGGGAAGGAACCCACAGAGCATTACCTATTTCTGGAGAATGAAACTGGCCCTGGGAGGAGCCAGAGGGTGGGTTCTTCCCATAGGGCCTAAGGACCCCCCCCCCCCGCGGTGGCCTGGGCAGGTGTGGCACAGCAGCAGCTACCATGCTGCTGACGTTAACAAGAGGAGTAAGCCAGAGAATAGGAAAAACAAGAAAGCAGTAGTTATTTCAGGTGTATGTTTCGCAGGGGAAGTAGCCTTCAAATAGTCTAAACCCTACCGTCTGCTTTTCGAGTGGCAGGGTATGTCGTGTTTAAGGCTGTTTTCTTCTATCTGAAGCGTGTGGTTGAAAGATCCATCGAGCTCTTGCACAGTCACTTTCAAGGGGCCCTTGGGGGGGAAATGTATTGTATTACCAGAACAAATGTTTAAAAAGGCTGACAGTAGCAATGATTTAACCTGAAGGAGCATCTCCACTCCCACTGTTCAGCCCGGACACTGTGGTCCAGCCTCTACAATTCTATGAAAGTAGGTTTCTAGATCTCAAAGAGTATGTTTGCCATCTCATTTTAAAACATATTTCTGTAGGGAACAATAGGAAACAAGTCAGGAGTTCACTGAATATTGTGTCTAAATGCCAGTTGAATCAAGGTTTGCTTTAGATCAGGCATAGGCAACTTTGGCTCTCCAGATGTTTTAGAACTACAACTCCCATGATCCCTGACCACTGGCCCTGTTAGCTAGGGATCATGGGAGCTGTAGTTCCAAAACATCTGGAGAGCCAAGGTTGCCTATGCCTGCTTTAGATGAACACTGCAAATGAGTAAGTTAAAAGCCTCACTATAATTTACATTGATTCACAATAATCTAATAATAAACATGATGCCCAGCTACAGAAATTACATGCAAATTTCTGTATTCAAAGTAAGCATAGGCAACTATCTTTCTACCAGATATGGTTCAGAGCTCCAAGCAAGTTGCCCACCAAAGGTTGATAGTACAAATATGTACAGTAAAAAGGTGAAAGTTACAGAAAATATGTAGCAATTTTGACAAATTTCAGGAAAAAGAGAAAAACAAACTCACCACATATTTCTGTGTCCCAGGAGATGTATAGTCTTGCTTTATTTCTAACTCTAGTACATTTCGTTTTCTATTAAATGCAAAGCTGCCATAAAACTTTACCACACCACTCTGATCTCTATGAGACTGAATAGGATAATAACAGATAGGTTTACAAATATGCAAAAACTAAGTTCCTCAAGTTTACAGAATTGCAACAGTACATCCAAAACAAGCACAGCAGTCTTGCTTCAATCAGGCTTGTGACGGAAATTCTGATGGACTGTGTCCATAATTTGCAATTTGATGTTTAACATAAACATCAGATTTTGAAAATACTGCACAATTCCTTCAATTCCTACCCTAATGGCGAAAAGGAGCTCATTCAACTTCAGAGCTTTCCCTCCCTTTATGCATTTCGAAGCTCATAGCTGGCTGCTCTTGCGTGAAAGCTCTGATTCGTAAGTCTCACGACTTGTTCATTATTGGGAGGTGTGCATAGGGGAATGCTGAACTTCCACCCCGTGTCACATAATACGATACACAGTGGGAGCCATTCAGAGTCAGGTGAGTCATCACAAATTAGGGATGGGAAAGCATGTGTGGAACCGGTCCTTAGTATCCTCCTCCAGACTTTCACTACAGCCCTAAACCGTGTGTTCAAAATAACACGTAGAAGCCAGGGAAAGGAAGTGGATGTGTGTTTTCCCACACTGAGCAGAAAGTTGTGAAAGGGACTCATTTCATAAAATGTATGAATCGCTTGACTGGTTAAGCACATCTGGCTGAACACACAAGGCTCCCTGCAACCAGGACCCCTGTATTATCAGAGTAAAGGCTTGTAGCACAATCTACACAAAAAAAATGCTTACAAGCCCCTTTCAAACCTGCTTGCTGAACATGGGAAGGTTGGGGGGCACAGACTGACCCTGGGGGCAGCAGGAGCAGGTTATACATGTGTCTGCTCTCCCTTCCCCACCTGAAGCCTTGACACATTCTTGTATTTTGAAGAAATTCCATGGCGTTTTCATTAATTAGGGTTTTATGTATCTCACCAGGACTTAAATTTAAAGCATTTGGTCTAACACAAAAAGAAGAGGGCATTTTAGTAGCAAAAGAGTGATTTTGTGAAAGTCAAATAATGAACATTTGGAAGCAAAAGCTTTGCTTTGATTAGCAAAGCCTTCAATGTATCCTAACTCCTAAAAGGGAATCATGAATCCATACTACTGAACTGCTTATTTGTGTCAAGAATACACAGAGGAATTATACCAGAAAGATATGGAGGTCTCGTACACCCCAGGTAGCGTTTCTGCTGACCTTGAGCCAGACAACCTGAAGAGTGAAGTCAAATGGGCCTTAGAAAGAACTGCTAATAACAAGGCCAGAGGAAGTGATGATATTCCAGCTGAACTATTTAAAATTTTAAAAGATGATGCTGTTAAGGTGCTACACTCAATATTCCCGCAAGTTTGGAAAACTCAGCAGTGGCCAGAGGATTGGAGATCAGTCTACATCCCAATCCCAAAGAAGGGCAATGCCAAAGAATGCTCCAACTACCGCACAATTGCGCTCATTTCACACGCTAGCAAGCTTATGCATAAAATTCTACAAGGCAGGCTTAAGCAGTATGTGGACCGAGAACTCCCAAGTGCAAGCTGGATTTCGAAGGGGCAGAGGAACCAGAGACCAAATAGCAAACATGCACTGGATTATGGAGAAACTAGAGAGTTCCAGAAAAACATCTACTTCTGCTTCATTGACTACGCAAAAGCAAAGTATGGCAAGTTCTTAAAGAAATGGGAGTGCCTGATCACCTCATCTGTCTCCTGAGAAATCTCTATGTGGGACAAGAAGCTACAGTTAGAACTAGATATGGAATAACTTATTGGTTCAAAACTGGGAAAGGAGTATGACAAGGTTGTATATTGTCTCCCTGCTTATTTAACTTGTATGCAGAATTCATCATGCAAAAGGCTGGACTGGATGGATCCCAACCGAGAATTAAGTTTGCTGGAAGAAATATCAACAATCTCAGATATGCTGATGACACAACCTTGATGCCAGAAAGTGAGAAGGAATTAAAGAACCTTTTAATGAGGGTGAAAGAGGAGAGCGCAAAATATGGTGTGAAGCTCAACATCAAAAAAACCAAGATCATGGCCACTGGTCCCATCACCTCCTGGCAAATAGAAGGGGAAGAAATGGAGGCAGTCAGAGATTTTACTTTCTTGGGCTCCATGATCACTGCAGATGGTGACAGCCGTCATGAAATTTAAAAAATGCCTGCTTCTTGGGAGAAAAGCAATTACAAACCTAGACAGCAACTTAAAAAGCAGAGACATCACCGTGCCGACAAAGGTCCATATAGTTCAAGCTATGGTTTTCCCAGCAGTGATGTATAGAAGTGAGAGCTGGACCATAAAGAAGGCTGATCGCCAAAGAATTGATGCTTTTGAATTATGGTGCTAGAGGAAACTCTTGAGAGTCCCATGGACTGCAAGAAGATCAAACCTATCCATTCTGAAGGAAATCAGCCCTGAGTGCTCACTGGAAGGACAGATCCTGAAGCTGAGGCTCCAATACTGAAGCTGAGGCCACCTCATGAGAAGAGAAGACTCCCTGGAAAAGACCCTGATGTTGGGAAAGATTGAGGGCACAAGGAGAAGGGGACGACAGAGGATGAGATGGTTGGACAGTGTTCTCGAAGCTACGAACATGAGTTTGACCAAACTGCGGGAGGCAGTGGAAGACAGGAGTGTCTGGCATACTCTGGTCCATGGGGTCACGAAAAGTCGGACACGACTAAACATCTAAACAACAACAAAATTTACTACAAAAGACTCCCTTTTCCAGGGTGCCTCTGTCCACCATACAGGACTTTGTGGAAACTTGGAAACTGACTTCAGGATGCACAATTCTCCTTGTGAAAAAAAATCTACTTCCATATACAAAGTGTGTGAGAATAGTAGGTGAAATCCACAGTTCCGAATGAGCCATTATAGGAATACCAGACACTGATTGCATTTGTTTCTGTGAATTTCACTCCGTACAAGTCTATTTTGCCTTTATCAAGGTGGACTGAAATATTATTGAAAGCACCAGATCAGTATTGCCAGGCAGCTCTGCAACTGCCAACTGAGTTCCGCACCAGCCAATCTCTCTGCTATTCATTTGGGTGATTTAAACTACTTGTACATAGTCGCAAGAGTTTTGGTGCCAGGGTGAAATTTTTGGAATTCACTTCTGAGAATGCACCAGACTGTGGCATTTTCCATATCTGCCTTAAGAATGTTTTTGAAAATCCTCTGGATCCTTGCTGTGGAGCTTGGCTCTGTGGTTTGTCTTTCAGAACAGCGCACACTGGTATAAAATGCTGCATTTCTCCTCCGACAGTAGCATCTTGAAAACTAAACAATCAGCCACAATGAGATGCGATTCAAAAGGGACAACAGCAATTTGAGCTAATTCTTAAACCTCACTATTTGAAACTTTCTAGACAAATTTAAGGCTGCTTCTTATGTCTCGGTGTATTCATTTAACGGGGCCAAAGAACAGCTATTTTTCATCTCCTTTGTTACTAGCCTGGAGCTAGAACGAAAAAGGATACACCCATTGCTTTATTAACGGTTGAATGTCTTTGCCAGAGACATTGGAGATGGATTTCAAAAATCCAGATGTGGAAACCAGCATCTGACTCCACATGTGAGACTGGAACTTCTGAGATGAGGCAGTGCTGGCCAGGCTCAAGAGCTTGTTGAAAACCTACGGTGAAATTAGCCTCGGTTAGTAATCAAAACAGGCCCAGTGATCTTAAAATTTTAAGAAATATCAGTGACAGTAACATCATAGGTACAGTTCATTGGAAACAAAATCAGATAGGACCCAAGGTGATTCAGACATTACATTCAAACTGTGCACTGCTAGATGGGCAGAGGATTTCAAACCACATCTCTACCAAAGGGGATGGTCTCATTTCCTGCAACTATTTTGAAATGAAGACACAACAGAAAAGGTGTCAGCTCTAGGATGAAGCTTTTTTTTTTTTTGCAAGCAGATGTGGTGCCTTGTTATAAACCCATGTCCCATGTTATACAGCAGCCTACTTTCAACAGCAGCCAGCCAATGCCTCTGGAAGCTGGAAAGAGGACCATAAGTTGGTGGCCTCTTCTGATGGGACCTGTGGCCCTCCAGATGTTGTGATTTCAAATCTCTTAAGCCTCAGCCAGTATGGCCAATGGTCAGGGATTATGAGAGATGCAGTCCAGCAGCATCCAAAGGGTCACAGGATCCTCATCTCTGTCTTACTGCTTGCATTGTCTTATTGCATTTACTAGCACTGTCTCTATACTGCATTTAGCTGTGAAAGTTCATAACTTTTGATATACTCACTGTCTGCAAGTGGCTTCCTTTACCATATGCAGAAATTAAGCTCCTGAAAGCGTTTAGCTAAAATGTTTCCATTGAACTAAACAGCTCTCTGCAGGGAACAGATTGAATCATTTAAGTAAATGGCAAGAACCCTAGTTTTTGTAAGCCGAGGCCTGATTTCCATGGCATGTGATCCATGACACAAAGAGGAAACCTCGCTTCCCGGGTGTGGTTATAAATCGGCCCAAACCACACCAATCAATTATACAAACAGCTAACCACGCTGAGAAGTGCCTGTGCAGTCTGGGCTGCAGAGAAAGTGAGGTTAAGGCAATATGATGCAGCTATAATGCTGAAGTGGAGCAGATGCAGGCATCTAACACTATCTGACAACTTCATATGCGATGCTCTGACACAGGGTTCAAATATAACAAATAAATACAAATTGATCAGGGCACCAAAAACAGAATGCTGGCTCTCCCTTAGCCATGGTTAGGTAGATAATCAAGGGCAGTCAGTGGGGTAACACACACTATGGAGAAAAGTTCCACCTTCCTGCAGTGACATGAAAAACAACGCATTCCTACCATGCCTATACAGAAGTAAGTCTCAGTGAGTCCACTGTGGCTTACTCTCAAGATTAAGTATGCATCCGACTGAAGCTTAATGGATAGCTCATTACCAACGTCAGCTTTGGTGAAAGGCTAAATCAAGCTCCCTCTTAACTAGGTTTTGTTAACCATGTTCTTGCTTACAAACCCTGGTTAAGCAAGTCAGAGGTAGCTGTAACATAAAAGATATTCCAAGTTTGTTTTGATGCCACGTGGATGACAGTATACAAGATTTAACACCTGTACATGTATTTATCTTGGATGAGAACACTTTGGTCATTAAAAAAAATCAATAAAGTCTGTTTTAAAAAAGGAGAGGGGGGAAGAGGTTGGTTCTCTAGATGTTGCAGGAATACTCCCACTATCCCTGACTTTTGGCCATACTGGCTAAGGCTGATGGGAACCTGGAATGCCAAATCTTAATCACCCCTGTTGAAAGCCATTAATTGAAGATGGTGCTGATGTCAGTACAGACATTAATTAGGCGGGGGGGAGGGGGAGTCTGCTCTAGAAAGAGTGCCCACAATTATGGTTGGCATAAAATCTTATGTGGCCAAGAGGAAGTTCATGGTCTGTGGGCACCATCCATTTGTCTATAACGGTAATAAGCTTCATAGTCTACTTTTAGGGTCACGTTTTATACGGAAGGCACTGAAATTCAAGTATTTTTTTTAAAAAAAGTAATTATAAATATAAAATTTTAAAAGTGTCCAAACACTTACTTGTAACATGAACTCCATGCTTATTCTGTTTTCTATGAGTCTCATGACTAGGTGGGCTTTGCACTGGAACATAGTGTAGTATTCCCAAGATAATGTGTGAGGATGCTTTATAGAAAAATGCAGGTGTGATGCTGGGCTGGAAAATGAAAATCAAGATCATTTCAGGAATATTTAATTTTGCATTTTAAGAGAAAGTCGCACATACAGCAGAAAGTTCAAAGATAAAAATTCAAAGAGCCGGACAGGATTCTCCTAATCCAGCAATTGAAAGTATTAATTAAAACTCTGATCATATTAAGAACAGGGGCTCAAGAAGTACGCTTACAAATTTTACTCAGTGTTAATTGTTCTCAGGTAAACTTTGGGTATAAAATTAAAACTATCTGGGTAAATTGCAAAATATGAAACATTCAACATCGGCAGTTTACTTCTGCCTGTAACAATCTATGAACAATTCAGACAGGAGCACAGAAGGGAGGAAAGAGGAGAAATAATGACTATCCTATCTTCTCTTTCACTGAGTACTTTAAAAAAGATATGAGCAGACTCTTTCGGCTAAGGAAGACAGCAGTAATTACAATGGGGTGGTATTCAATTAAGTTTACTCAGAGTAGACACAATTAAACTAATGGACCTATCTTAGATACATTCATTAATATCAATGGTCTACTCTGAATAGCACGTGTTACTCCTGAACCTCTCCTTTGAGCCACCAAAAGCAGTCATCTCACTGCTGGACCTCACAGCAGTGACTTTCCCCTTAGCCATCACTGGGCACCTCCAAACTGCCTAGCCAGCAAACCAGTGGTAAGGAGACCGTGAAAAGGATCTATAACTTATTGGAGAAGATGTATTTAAGCAGCCTTTTGCTTTCAATTATAGCCTCTTTAATAAAACTATTCTTGGACATTGGACACAATTTGAATTAGGCAACTCAAGTTGAAAAACTGTTCCCTTTCATCTCATATTGCTTATAAATCCATGTTGCCATCCAACAAAGTTTAAGACTCTGGATGTAGTATTTCAGCACCATTTAATGAGCAATAAAGTCACCTCCCTCCATCTGGCTACATAGAATGAGGTTTGTCAGCCATATGCTAATTTTTTTTTTTAAAAAAAACAAAACCTGCAGTTTGCTCAAAGCTGGTGTGCATCAGTCATTAGAGAGACTCTAGTGCAGGCACCCCCAAACTGCGGCCCTCCAGATGTTTTGGCCTACAACTCCCATGATCCCTAGTTAACATTACCAGTGGTCAGGGATGATGGGAATTGTAGTCCAAAACATCTGGAGGACCAAAGTTTGGGGGTGCCTGCTCTTGTGCTTGTAAAAATAGCAGTGTGTGTTTTAAAGTGATTTTCACACCTGTAGCAAAATATTTCCCCTTTCCTTGAAAAGGTTTTTACTCTACTTTGCATATATTTTGTTAATATACTTCCATTCAGTAATTCAAACAAGGCAAATGTTTACCAAGGATGTCCTTTATGGGACCATTAGGTAGCTGAGGTAATAAAGCCTTTGGCCAAATGTCTCATTACTCACCTGAAGAGTGAGTGAGTGTGTGTGTGTGTGTGTGTGTGTGTGCGCACACACACACACACACACACACACATTATTGGCCCTATAAACCTACTAAACATACTTGTCTTTTTCTTTTCCTCCACCAAAGATTGGATGAAGTAAGACTCCACCGGTCTTCAGTTCATACACAACTATTTTGTCCAGTTCCTGAAATGCAATTAATAATAATAATATTGCAAATGTGTATTTGGCTACAAAGAGAAAACAAGCTGTACATGGTCTTGTTGAAGCATATTATAATTATGAGCATTTTCAATTTGGTCTCCATCATTTCCTCTGCTTACAAATGTACCCATCAGGGGAATACTGTGCATTCAGATCACAAACCCTTCCCCTTTTAACTCAACTTCCACTATTTCACATTAAAAATAAGCAGGCACAAACATTTATCTGCAAAGAGCAGAATAGCACACCACTGTGGTTTTTCAAGTGCATTTCAGATAATCCTGGGGTGCCCAAGAGACAGTTTAGCCACCACTATTGGTTGCCCCTGCAATGTGTGATTGCCAGAGAGTGCTGAATGCGTTATCACACATACTTTTCTACACAACCCTTGAAAAAAGAGACATTTTGCCTTCCTTTACAGCTACTGCTTGGTACCTTACTCTCAGTGAACAGGGTGAACTGTTACTGAAAAATTGGATGGTGTTTTTTTTTGGGGGGGGGAGATCTATAAAAAACACAGTGCAAATATTCCAACAACATATGAGGCTGTTTAAAAGGGGAAATGAAGACAGGGTGCAGGGTTAGAAATTTAAATCAAGATCAGTTGAAAGTTTTTTTATGGCAATATCCATCACACTTGTTGATAGATATAATAAAGACAGGCAAGGAAAAGAGGCAGATGGTCTAGATTAATTCATAAACCATGCACTTGGCAGAAGGGTGTAGGACCCCCTAAAACAGAGGCCTAATTCTCACTAACGTAGAAAACCAGTATCTGGGCTGTTCTTTCTTCAGAGAGCAAGTCAGGGCTCACATGCCCTGCAGGGGTGGGGAAAGAACCGTTGGTTCCTACCTGAATGGTTGTTCTGTGTCGCTACAGCAGGGCATCACTGAGGGGATTTAGTGCCACCCTGTGGCCTGCAGGGGTGGGTAATTACCTTTGACTTGAGGCTGGCATGGTGGGTTGCTAACCAACTTCCAGAGAAAGAAAAACCTGTTCTTTTAATGCTTATGTAGTCAACCCAATATAACGTAATGCTTCCTCAAGGATATAACAATGTTATAATGATGTCACCCAAAGCAGCTTCACTGGCCGGTTACCCAGGGAACACTGTTTTGTCAAATATTTCTAGAATTGCACACATAGGTATTGTGTAATCTCCCACTTAATTGTGACAGCTTCACCATAAAATGCATCAAAGGCAGGGACAGCTCCATTCTGTATCCCCTTGTGCATCTGAGTAAAAGCATAAAGATGCTTTCAAAATCCACCGGGGTTCATTACCTCCTTGATCCAGTGCCGGTACTCATTTACACCAAAGGTTTTCTTCATCCAGAGGCCATAAATATAGCCAGAGATTCCTTTCAAAACCCACTCATCTGACCTGTAAGTGAAGAAGCAACGAGAGAAAAATCCCTCTTGATTTACAGAATCTGGACTCTGTGCTAAATGCACTCCTAGTGAAAATACTTTAAAAGCTAGCAACACTAACCATCTAAATAAATAAAGGACTATGAACCAAGAACAGATTTATATATCCTGGCAGTAAGTGTAATTAAAATCTAGGCAACTACATCTTTCGGTATTTTTATTTAAAATATTCTCTAGCATACAGAAACTTAAAAATCTATGTAAATAAATAGACATTAAGAGCTTATAGGTTATCTTGCACATTTAAGAAACTCCAAATGTGCTATGATAGCTATAGAATCTATCTGCATTTATGCTTTATAATGATTCACATACTCATAGCCAAAATTCGACATGGGAGTTATCTATTTTAAGATGTACTCACCAAGACATTCTAGATATAAAACAGCCAAAAAACTGCTGGGCCAGAGCCTGAGCCAAACATCTCCTGGTCAGCGGGGTCTCATCTATTATCATTGCACTGTGCAAAAGGTTTGTGCTAAATGAAAAACGCAAACAAGCATATGCTCAATGGTGGCAAACAAAATCTTCAGGAGAAACAAAACCCTCCACCTCAATTTAAACAAGCAAACATGAACAAATAATAGCAGAATTTTAACAAGAGAAGTATAAAACAGCTTTCCTAAGTCTTATATGGGTCAGCTTCACATGCAACGCTAAGTCAAACCATCACTAAGTGTGAACCAACAAGAGTAAAAATCACGGCTGCTTCCCTCCTTTGCCACGTGCACTTTGGACCGTGGTCGCGAAATTAAAATTGGGAACATTGTAAAACACCCTATGTTTCTAAAACTGGCCGCATTGGGGTGAAGTCTATCTGGCAATAATAATAAATGTCACAAGTATTTAATGTTTTGGTGCTGCCATGTTATTTACAATTCTTATCTCATCAGTCGATTCTATGGCAACCTTTGGCATCATTTTATAAGCCGGAAACTGAATTGAAATGTGGAGCTAGCTCAAAGGCATCCTCTGCAAATACGCCGCTGAGTTTCAGCCAAATGCCCAGGTCCCAGTATAATGCTATCCTTGGTCCTATGAACTTAAATGACGGCACTGAGTTTCCTTTAAAAAGACAAAACAGCAAACACGCAAAAAAACCTCTAGTGATCTGGACTGCAGTATCTCTCTACCAGCATGAGATATGATGAAGTGTGGTTGATATCTGTGCATTTCTCAAATCACTTCATTTTAGATGGGTTAGTTTTAAGTACTTACCTAAAAATGCTCATGGAAGCATAAGCAGCTACTTCAACATAGGCCTCGTCTACAAAAACCGTCTTGAAACAGGAGTAAGGGTAGCGGCACGTAAGTATCTCTTCATAGAATTCAAATACTTCATGGAGATAAGATGTGGTGTGTTTGAGCAGCGGGAGAAGCTGGGGTAAACAGAAATGAGTCACCTACAACAACAACAACAAAGGAGAAAACTTTAAAGAAAAAACCAAATTCAAGTTAGCAAATAGCTAAAAGTGAACATTAGAAAATGCTGCCGATGGAAAAGATAAAGATTAGCAAGTTTGACCCTGAGGTCACCATCACCGCATGCATATAGCTTAGAGATGCAGAAGATGAGGTGGTGAACTGGCTGTGCAACTGTGTGCAGCTTTGCTAGTCCTCCACAGCTTTTCAGAGATCCAGGGAAATAGTTAATGTGAGGCACGGCCTGAGGCTGCGTACAACAGCCTATCTGCAGTATGAAGTGTCATAAAGTCGCAAGCTTTCAAGTGAGTGTTCACGGTACTTCCAGCCATTGGAATCCATTGGAAGTTACAACAAGAACTGGAACTTCCCAAAGATAAGGCAACAGATGTAGGGCAACATACAAAACTTCTATAAAGCAATAGTCTGGGGAAATAGTAATATAAATAGTGAGATAAATTCATATTCTGACTTTATGATTCTGGCTGATGAGAGCTTATTTTAGATATTATTCTATCCCTGGGTGAAAGATTCAAGACAGGAAACATGATTTATTAAAAATAAAAAATATAACCGGGGGGGGGGGGGAATCACTGGAAAATCTTATATGACCAGTATAGCAAGAGTTAAACCCTAATCAATAACCACCCAAGAGCCTCACACCAGCACAAATCACGTGCCACACAGAGGCTGCCTATGAAGAGCATTACCTCATGCATGTATGGGTCAACAAGGATTTCAAATGGTCCGATGGCCAAGGAGATGTTAGATGCTGCAGTTGGAATTGTCAGCATATAATGGAAGGTCTTTTTTCTCATATCATGAGTATATACCGTTTCCACCAGGTCTCCATTTGAGACCGCCACCATTGTGGCATCCACAGTATATTCCAGTTTCCATGTGCATAGTTCGGAGTATGAATCAACACAAGGAAACCAAAACCTGGAGAGAAAGTGAAGTCATTAAAAACCGTAAATCATCTTCCCATTCCAAGACAAATGTTGCAGTACTTGATGCGTAGGCATCTGGGGCCTTAGCTATACCGAAAGAATACAATCCTGCAAGCAGCTGACCCTTCCCAAATCTTTGATAACTGCATTCTGTCAATGCATAAACACAAAGAACTACAAAAAGGCTAGCCAGTTTAGGACTCCCATGAGGTTGCTACTTCACGTTAAGAAGTTCAAGCATGCTCAAAGCTATTCAATTCTACAATACTGAAAGACTGACTAGTCTGGGGATGCTTCCAAAGTTCCCCTTCAGAAAAGTACACTGCAAAGCACACTTGAAATATGTTTGCACCTTGGCAAGAGAGCGCCTGCGGTCCAACAGTGATGTCTTCAGTCCTTTGTTTTTTTGTTCTTCTTGTTGTTGATACAGGAATGTATAGATTAATTCCTCCCCCCAAAAAACTAAAACAACAACACAGGGGTGGGGGTGGGGAATCTATTCCAGTTCTCTTGAAGTGGTATAACATATAAAAAAGGGAAAGCTAAGCAGTTGAAATGCTAAGATTTCTCCTTTTCTATTCAGACAGACCGCCAGTCAAAGCTTAGGTGCTTTCTCATTCATTTTAACAATGATAAATCAGACTCTGATAGCTCTGGAAATTAAATATACATTATTCAAAAGAGCAAAAAGGGAGGATAATGAAGCACCACAGGTCAACTGACTCTATATTTACTTAGCAGCATGTACAATATCTATTTTACTGAATGACAATCAATTGAAAACCTGCCAATTGGCAATGAGTACACACATGGGTTATTTGTTTTCTTCCATGTAAGGAAAACGCCATGTCTGAATGGTCTTAAAATATTCTGAAATGACCATAAAGCAAAATAGGACCTCATTTCCAACTCTCACAGCACTTTTCAATTTCAAGGCCTATGGGAAATGGGAGCATAAGACTCTGCAATTCTCACCTTGTAGAATTTTGATACCCGCAAGAGAAGACATGGGCCCCTCTCTCTGCTAAGCTTCCTTCCACATTGGGTACCACAAAATGAAGGCCTCCTTTTGGCTGGTCCAGAGAAAAGTTGATATGTACCTTCAAGACTTTTAACTCTGCAGCAGTAAAAGAGCAACCACATAATAAAATATGTATTAATACTGTATTTCTGGAAGAAACAGGGCAAACCCACCATTAACTATTCATTAACTTGCAAAACCACTTTGTACTCAGAACTTCAATGAACTAAGGAAGAGAAAAAGAAGATGAAAGAATGAAGGTGAGATCTTTGATGATGACCCAGGACTCTCAAAGTGAAACAGAATTTTCTATTATAAAACACATTTTATTGAAAATATGCACGGGAGATTATTTATTTTGAGTATATATTTTTCTGAACACAGAAGCTAGTCTGAGGCTTGAAGTAACTCTTAAGAACTTGCCATAATTCACATAATTGAACAGCTTGCCTGATCTACTCCTCAAAATCAAAAGCGATCCACCAGCATTGCAGGGCCATTGAAGCTCTGGCCAAAGCGCAGCACACCTGTAAAACTATTCTAGATTGCTAGCAAGTCTGTAGCACTTTCATTTTAAGGGTTTCTGGACTTTACCATCAACGTGCTTCCAAAGCTCTGAGGGCACCTTGATGCACAGCTCTCCATTTCCAGCATCTGGGTCCACAGCACTGACGGCAGCAGCATACGCATTGGAAAAGTAGTTGAGATTTCGCCTGCAACACAAAGGAATCCGAGTTCAAATTAAAAAAAAGGATTCGAGGTCGAGGGACGTCACATGCTGCAAGAAAGCAGATGAAAAATGCCCACAACAGAAGTGCTTAAAATTGCCACCTTGAACAGTAACCACTTAGAAATGCCAACAAAACACTCATGGGCAGATTTTACACCCTCTTTAAAAGCTTTAAACTTAACTGAGAAAGTCATTCGATAAGCTTGAGACACTTGCAGTGAAAATCCTCCATTGCTCCACTTATCTTGACCTTCACATGGCAAGGGCACACGGAGCAGGGTCTGCCCTACACAATGGAACTAGAGACTTAAACACGTATGGAGGTCCAGTGCCGAGGGCCTTCTGGCGGTTCCCTCGCTGCGAGAAGCCAAGTTACAGGGAACCAGGCAGAGGGCCTTCTCGGTAGTGGCACCCGCCCTGTGGAACGCCCTCCCACCAGATGTCAAAAAGTAAACCAACTACCAGACTTTTAGAGGACATCTGAAGGCAGCCCTGTTTAGTGTATTTTAATATTTCTGTTGGAAGCCGCCCAGGGTGGCTGGGGAAACCCAGCCAGATGGGTGGGGTATAAATAATAATAATAATAATAATAATAATAATAATAATAATAATAATATGGAAAGAGGGTGTCTCCAAAATATGTCAGTCCTATGCCACAAAAGATGTCGAAAGGGTAGGATCCAGCTCCATCAATTGCTCCACGATTGCCAGAAAGTAGGCTGAATATTACTGGAATTCTGCCTCCTCACACTTGAAAAAATAATGGTCTGAATAACTATAGACTAGCCTGGGAGATATATTGATATATTGCCCAGGAACCAGTATGAGAAGCAAACTGTATATCGCTGAAGTAACCGCCGTGCTCCTGAGTCCCTCGGCTAGCAGCACAACTTCATCCAGGGGGTGCTGCTAGTGGAGGGACTGAGAAGTGCAGCTGTTTCACCAGCAATATACCATTGAGCGAATCTGCCCTCAAACCACTGCAGAGGGAGAAACAAACTGCATTAGTGAGATACAGCTTGTTTCTCCCTCCGCATCCTTAAACTGCTCGGCTGAGGGGCACCCAGTTGCCGCTCCCTTCAGCCAAACATTTTAATGTAGCCCCCAGTCCGGCGCTGGCTTGCAGGATGGGGGCTCCGTGAAACTGCCTACACATCTGAGCAACCCTGATGTCTCAGAAGCATCAGATCGCTCAGCTGGGCTGGGTGGGAGGCTTCTTCTACGCCCCAGCTGCGTGAAACCCGATACTGCTGTGGCGTCAGATGGTTCAGATGGGGGGGGGGGTTTGGAAGAAGTCTCCCCCCACCCCATATGAGCTGGGGCCAATGCAGCTTGTTTCAACATGGCGGTATGTCACCAAACCGTGATGTCTGGCTGGTGATACATCGTGATGTTGTAAATCTAACATCACCCAGCCCTACTATAGACTGCCTTATATTACTGAAACCATTCTTATTGTGGTGCTGATCTTTTCCTAAATGGATGATAATATACAATGTGCGTGCTGTATGTTCAGTTTTAACTTTTTGCATATTAAATTTCAGGCCGCAAATGCATGGAAACTCAGAGTTAAAAAAGCAACCTTCCAAAACCAAGCCACAACGAATCCCATTCATTACCGCCAACTCATCTACATCCTGTTGCACTCTAATGGTGGTGATTTCACAGTCAATTGAGTTCCTTGGCTGGGTGGCTTTGCACCATACCCTTAACATTATTTTAAAGGCTGATCTAATGAAAAACAGATAATACCTTTCTTAGTTTGAGTCCTACAGCAAGTTCTTCACAGAACTAGTTTTACAAATATGTAGCATGCTTTCTTTCCTCAATGAGCTTACGTTCATCTCCTACTATGAGATTATTTTCATATTACCTTCAAAACTACCAATATCATGCCTGAGATGAGTCAATAAAATTTGACTAAAAGGAGGGAATAAAACTGCCCTTCCCCTGTTTGACATAAAGGTTTATAAGATGCTCCACTATAGCTTTTTTTTTTTTACAATATGCCCAACATGAGCACTATCCACAAGGTTCAAACACAAAGAAGAAGTCACAATACTTTCCTCACCTTCCATAGAAAAAAGAAGGTTCTGTACAATAAAAGGGTTTGAGTCAAATTAAAACCTCACAAAAATCAGACATGACCTCATTTCAAAGCGTTCCTGACCTCATTTCAAAGCTTTCCTTCTACCTCATTCCCTACCCACCACATACTGAGTAAACTTCATTATGAATTTTTGAAATCTAACTTGGAAAACTCAAGAGGCTAAACTGGTTATTCATGAATAGCCCAGAGGTTATTCATACATAGTCCAGAGGATGCAGACACCTCAAGTCCTAAAGTACAAACTTCAACTCAGAAAGAATTTTTGACCATTTGCTAAGAAAACATGTTAGCTCAGTTTTTAGCCTGTGATAATACTATGGCTGGTGCACAAGTGGTGACTTGCATGTATAAATAAGCAATCCTAGATCAAACATCACAGGCAGAACTTTCACTACCTCCATCTCACACCTCCATAAAACATGGTACTCTTCCATGGAGTCTATTGATACATTCAGAAAGGAGTCATTGAATGAGATAATCAACAGCAAGCAATGTTTATGGTGTGTGAATTGGCCCTAGCTTTCCAATTTTGCTTTTTTAGTTGTTGAAATCTATCAGAATCTGAAGGCTTGGACATAGCTGCCAAGTTATCCCTTTTTTAAAGGGATATTCCATTATGCTGAATAGGCTTCCTCGCGAGAAAAGGGAAAACTTGGCAGCTATGGCTTGGAGCATGTTACTACCAGCTAAGTAGCAACAGGAAAACAAGAGGATACCCACTGTTTCAAGTCAGAACTACCACATGCTAACTTATCACTTTACACTTTACACTTTCTATTTTACTGCCACTTTGGAGAGGTCCTTTTGAAGCTCCTGGCAGTCCTTTTTGTTTTATGTTGTTTTAACCATCTTTAACAAATCATATGCTATGCCAGTAAATGCAGTCTATCTGTACACTTACCGGTAATTCTTTCCAGAATCAGACACAAGCCCAGCAAAAATAAACCACCCGTAAAGCGATTCTTAATTTGTGCCTTGCCCTAATGACGTTTTCATATTTTAAATCTTTTCATGATTATCACACATAATAAGCACCAGAAATAATAAACAACACAAGTCTCAACTTCAATATGAATTTCAGGGATATTCAAATCAACTTACTTTAAAGTAAATATGATACAGGAATATTCTGCCTCTAATTATCACCAAGGGACAGCTTCCCAAAATGTCTGTATTGTATCTAGAGGGAACTTGTGGTTAGATACTAAATACCAGTGGGTTCACAGACAGAAATGGACCATATTTTATGTAATGAGAGGTAGACTCCTTGGAACAGAGGCTAGTATTTCACAGAAACCATTATTTATTTTGTTCTCTTTTTCACATGTGCATTGGTCCTGTTCAAATATGTGACTCACTGTAAGAGGAATCTGTTCAGAGGACCATTATGGTGGAGGAGATATCTTATGGGTAGGCTTACTTTCCATACAAATGGTAGCAGCTGAGAAGTGGAGATCTGGATTGACATCATTTTACTATATATTCATTTGTATTTAACACTAAAGCTCCGTGGCACTTCCTGATACTTAAGGCCCAAGTCTCAACTTAAAGCCAGTGCAACCTGTTAGAAGCTTCTTACATACTGCTGAAACTGGAGTTTGTTATGCACATGCAGTCTTTTATTAAAAAATAAAAATGTATGAGAAATAAATATGTACTTTGGCCAGGGATATTGTTTGCTAAGAGCGACTCTGGCCTTTGTTGTGACAAAACCAAAAATCTTTCTCTGGGTTGTCCATCTATCATAGATTTAACTAGATTTATCATAGTTAATCTAGACTATTCCAGCAAACTATTATTTCAGCTAGTTAAACTAGTTGGGGCTTCTTTCATTACACCCTTAATATGTAAAGATGCTACTTAGATGAAATCTTTGTTTACGCGTCTTATTCAAAAATATACTTACTGTATTTGTGAATTGTTGTTCTAAGAGTTTATTGTTTCCTGGTAGCCCAGATATGCAACATTACTACGTATCCAGAATGGCAATTCTTGCTATCGCAAACCAGGATACTTGGTAGACCACGAGACTCTTATTCTCAGGGTTGTTGGTTCATGCCCCACGTTGGGCCAAAGATTCCTGCATTGCAGGGAGTTGGACTAAATCAGGCATCCCCAAACTCAGCCCTCCAGCTGTTTTGGGACTACAATTCCCATTATCCCTGACCACTGGTCATGTTGGCTAGGGATGATGGGAGTTGTAGTCCCAAAACAGCTGGAGGGCTGAGTTTGGGGATGCCTGGACTAAATGATCTTGGTGGTCTGTTCCAACTCCATAATTCTATGATTTGGTGGGAAAGCATGCACTGTCTTCCTCCACAAAGACATATCTTGACTAAAGCCAGCAAAGCTTTATTTGTCCCACCCACAGTCTCTCACAGTCTCTGCTTGCACGTGCGTCCTTTTTATATGAGAGGGTATGGTGTCACTGGGAGACAGGTAGGCACCAGGAACATAAAGTGTAAGAATGTGCCATCATTTCCCAACAATGTCCGCTAAAAGAAATACTTAGCATCATTGTAGCATTTCCCCTAAATAGTCAAAGCACTTCACATACTGTACTTTATCTCAATAATCTTCCCAACCATCCTGCAAGACAGGCCAATGCTATCGTACTCATCAGTGCTATTTTTCTAGAAAAAATAGGTGCTGGATCTCACAATGGACACCTCCGTCGTTCTCTTAGAATGGCAATGGCGCACAGTTGAGAGGTGCCAGAACTGAGTTCCAGCTGAAAAAAAGCTCTAGTTACCATATTTCAGAGGGAGGCTACGATCTGAAACATACTTCATTGGAACCATTCCATTGAAATCCAGGTCATATCATTTTGGGACAGTATGGTTAGGATCAGGCCATGAGACAGCAGGATCTAGCCACTGGGTTGAATTCAAACGTCCTCCAAACCGTGGGCCCCTTTGACAGCTGGGTAAGGCTGCCCAATCGTGGCATTATCAAGATGTCAAGTCCAGCATTTTGTTTTGCCTGTGCATTGTCTGAAAGTAAGCAATGCAGGCCGCTGTGAGAACCAGACACTAGACTAGATGGGTTTTGGGCTTGATCCAGAAGGACTCTTCGTATATTCTATATTATCTCAAAAACCTCAGATTCGTGAAATACTAAGACTTCCCATCATCGCTTCACTTTTGACACCTATTAAATGTGTTGATCAATCTTGTGCTTCAAAAACACTCATGACTCAAAGCCCACTTCAAACCCTATCAATAAAAGATATTAATCACTATTCCAGAGACAGTAGCAACTATGAACTATTTACTTACTGTTTTGACTCATGGTGACAAACTTCCAGTGTGGGGTCATTGTAAATAAAAGCTGCTTCCAGATCGTTGACTCTCACTCTGTATATCCTACATTGTTTACTGTTCAGCTTGATTCTATTCAGATTCGCAACAGTGGGAAATATCGTCAGTTCCACGTAACCCTGCACAGATTTAAAAGAACATCATCAGGGACACACAGATATTTCCTTCTTAAACTGCAGAAGTTTGCACTCCAAAGCAACTTAGCTGTATAAATACAATTACAGCTTCAAAATGAATTTCCTTTTGCATCAACTAAAAGGTTTAAAAAGCGTACCAGCTCTCGCCAGGTTGCTTCTCATACCACTTGTTAAGGACACACTCTGCCTCAGAAGTGAGAAAATAACAAGAGGAGTGCAATGTTCCCTTCAATCAATGAAGAAAGTCCTACAGCTAGGCCGACCAGGTGCAAATGAGGACAGAAGGAGGAATTTCACCAGGTGCTGCTTGTCATTGTAGCAACTATTAAAACAGAGGTGGGAAGCCTGTAGTCTTCCAGGTGTCCTTGGACTCTAGCCCCCAACAGTCCCAGGTAGCATGGCCAGGGAAGATGGGAGCTACAGTCCAACATCTGAAGAGCCACCAGCACCCCATCGCTATATTAAAGGTACAGAAGCCCCCCCCCCTTGCCACCTTACATTCAGCATGAGACACCATGGTTTTCCTTCACAGAACTCTCCTTCACAGAAACTAGTGGGCATTCTGCTACTCTTTTCACAACCTGTGATACTGCCGTGGCTCACAGAAATACATTAGTATTTTCAACCAGCCACTGTAAATTAATGGAGCACACATTATGACTTGGGACAAGACTTGAAAATGTGGCTTGTCCTGAGGCACAACCAGTCCTTTTGGTCTCTGGTTCTCCCCTTCCTATTTGTTCACACTTTTAACTCCAAGCTCACAGCAACATTTATGAGAGCGTCCTGCTTTTCCTCACAACTACCCTGCGAGTTAGGTGCCTGGCCCAACGTCACGGAGCAAGTTTCATAACTGAGCAAGGAATTAAAACCACGTCCCCTTAATCCAATTCCAGTGAAATCTATCAGACCGTATCAATTCTCCCTATGCCATGATTCCTGTATCGTTTTTTTCTAGGCCTCTTTCCTTGCTAAAGCAGAAATGTTGACATGGGCATACAACACTATAAGAAAATGTGGCCAAGGAAAATGGGGACAGCGGGCACCAGGTCCTTAGAATAATGGATTAGGGCAGGTGTGGAGAACATTTTGCCCACCAAATGTCACTGATCTACACCCTTCAGCCCCAGCAACCATGGCAAGTGGCAAGGGATGATGGGAGTTGCAGCTCACCTGGAGGGCCAATGGTGGCTGACCTAGTCTGCCTGATAATTTAACTGATAGGCAAAACGAAGATGGAAATGACTGGAATGGTGGAGTTGCAAAGGAAGAGAGCAGCGGGTTCACAGATACATTCTGAACCCTGCCAACAGAGGTTGGGTTGGCAACTTTTGTTTTTATTGCTACATCAGCTTCAGCCTGGTAGAGCTAAGGGGATCCAGAGAGCTTTTGATCCAACAGACCCCAGGTGACCAGGGCTCTCCCCCACCCCAAAAAGGCCTCTTTCAAGGGCCTTCTGCCCACCTGACTGCAGCAGGGGCCACCATTGCAGAACCTTACCCACAGACAGTGCTCCTCTCTACCAACAGCCTAACCGCCTCCAGCCACCAATGGTTTATGTGTGTGCAAGGGGGGCGGGGACTGAGCTTCATACCGGTAGCTCAACATGATTACATCTGTACGTGTAGAATAATTTGGGCATTTTAGAGGGACTTTTAATTATATACTTTTACATCACACTGTGAAGATTTTTCCACTAAAATTTCACCCGTGTTCCCGGAGAAGCTATTCAGACACTAAACCCAACCATAGCTCCTTCACAGTAAATGTGAAGGTATAGCAACAAACTGGAGGCAGGATCACAATCCCATCAAAGCAAGTATGCCTTCTTCACTTTGACCTAAAAAACAAAACCCCACCCTAACATAACTAATCGGTTCTCCCCCATGAAACCAAGAAACAAGAGACACAACTTGGTTGGTGGCACTCATTCATCTGCAGCCTGGGGGGTAAGCACATAAAAACAGCACATAAAAGCATGTGGAATATATTAAGGGTTCCTGGGAACACAAAAGCTCATGAAAAATGAAAGAATTTAGCACTCACTGAAATCCATCAACACAAATAGGAAGAATGCAGCCATTCATGTTCTATTTGCACGATAACTCCTTTCAGGAGAGAGGAATTTTCTTCCCTCTATTTGTAAACATCGGGAATGACTACTGCAATGTACTCTTTGGGACTGCTCAAAAACAGCTTTCAGCCCACAGCAACCTACCCTGTCAAGTGTAGAACAGTACTTTTATGTTGATACTATTCCACATTTTTAATGAAGTATCAATAAAAATAGACCTATATAAAAAGTGTGGAACAGTATCAACATATAAACCCTGAGTAAAACTACACCCTCTGCCTTTTAGTTTTTCAGTGTGATGGCACTGACTTTTAACACTATTTATAAACTATCTACAATTTGTAGATGAAGTGGGATCATCTCCCTGCCCCCCACATTAAAGAATTATGCAATGGCTTTGATGTTGCATATCTCAGGAAACACTTTTCCTGTTAAGAACCAATCTGGCTATTAAGATCAAACACAAAAATCCTGTCAAAAACCAGCCATCTCAATATCAATTATACCAGAAAGTGGAACGAGGTTTTCTCCATAATGGTTTTGGAGTTGTGGAATTCCCTTCCAACACAAACATACCTGAGCCTCCCTGTGGCAGCTTTTGGAAAAGACCACAATATTTTCCCTTTTAAGAGGGCATTGCATGTTAAGTGAATTTTATTATTTTCTTTTTATGATGTGTTTTGAATATTTTATTTTCAGAAATAAATTTTGATGTTTATTAACCTGGGCCCATCTTAAGCAAATAAATAACCAATGGGAAAATGCAAAGTTCATCTGGCTTTAATTTTTCTAATATTTGAATGGTTTATGCCTAATCTATCCCTGAGGTCTTGGTGGTGCAGCTGATCCTTCACACTTCTTAGGTGTGGCCTTTTTTGGCTCTGGAAACAATTCCCTGCTGTTGTGATTGCAATCATTTTAACAGGTTTCAGTTCAGCATAAACCTAAAGTCAACTGAGGTAGCATGAAACTTTTGAGCACTTCTGCAAGCAAGCTGTAAAATTGCCAGTCAGTGGCAGTTGCAGGCCAGCTTGATGGTAAAGAACAAAAGGATAGGATAGGCAGCTAAAGAAAAGGATAAAACTCCTCTAGAATATCCTCTCTGGCCATTGGTATTTTTTAAATATTACAGCAGAAATGTGAGGTTGTCTGTTGTCACAAACAGACAACAGGAAACAATTCATGCATGGCATGAAGAAAACACAATTAACCAACTATAAAAGTGAATCCCTTAATAGCCAGAAGAGTAGAGGCTTATGGCGTAGACTTTCACTACGTTAATTAAATAGGAACATGGGAAGCTGGCTTATACCGGGTCACCCTATTTGTCCATCTAGTTCAGGACTGCCTGGTCCAACTAGCAGTGGCTTTCTGGGGTCTTGGGCAGAAAATATTTCCCATCACCTGGTACCTGGTTCTTTTTGTTGGGAGATTCCAGGGACTGAGCCTGGGACCTCCTGTACACAAAACATGTACTCTTCCTTCGAACTCTATAGTCCCTTCCCCTCAATATACTTACAACAACAGATTTTCTCTGGAAATTTATGTTGTTGATACAGACCACCTGGTGGGTTGTGCTGGGGAAAGGAAGAAAGAATTCAAAATAAAGATCTTGATGTGTATAAGCTTGCAGAGAACTAGAAAATAAGTTACCAGACCATCTGTCTGCCTGCACTCATGTGTCACATAACAGATTTTAGACATGGGCCATGCTGGGCACTTCATCATAAAGAATTATTTCACCTCCACAAGTAGCCAATTAAGCTGGTATCAAGTAAGCAGCACCTACATTGCATGTGTGAATACACACCACATTAAACACTGCAACAAACAGAGAAGATTCCTTCTATATATACTGAGAAATTATTATCTGCATTAATAGAAAACAGTTTATAATATCAGTTGAGGGATCAGAAATATCAGATGCATATTCTAATATTCCATTATATATTTAAGCAGCTAGACATGTACAACTGAAGCTTCTCTACTGGGTGGGATTCTAGTTAAAACACATCCACTCCACCAATTCCAACCCGAAGCAGCCAACTACAATCATGCATTAGTTTTAGCACCCCTTTTCCTCTATAGTTCTCAGCTTGTTTGCCACTTCACATTACAATTAGCCATGACCAGAAACAAATGTAGGTTATTTCCAGCATTTTCTGTACAGTATTCTGAAGTCAATGCAATAGCATAACGTGAGAAGTTAAACTGAGATAAGAAAATATATTCTTAAAGAACCTCATACCAATAGGTATACAGTAATTGACAGTGGCTGGGGCAACCCAGGTGGATGGGGGACATATTTAATTATTGTTGTTGTTGTTGTTGTTCCATAAAAAATATTTCAGTTCAACTTGCTTGTGGATCATGCATGGTACTTTCATGTTCCAAGCAAATTTTGATGCCTAAGGAACTAAGGTCACAAGTCTAACTCTATGTACCTGAAAGCAGGCCTCACAAGACTTACTTTCAAGTTGAAATGGTTAGGAGTGCACTGTACATATTTACATGTATCAGGAAAAAACCCAAAGATGCTGTTTCCCACATTTTAATGGAAATTGATTTATATTACCAAACTAGTTGTTAAATGCAACTTCAATTTATCTTGTTTTCTCACCACAATGCAGTTTTTTAAAACAACCTGCAGCTTTCTGGACTCCAAAGGCCTATTGCTTCATAGTTTAAAAACATCAACCTATGATCATAAGAAAAGAAACAGTAGCAGATACTTATAATTTATAAGGTCTTGGGCTCTCAAACCCCTTGTCTCCTTTCTTCCTGTTCATCATAAACAGTAGTACTAAACCTTGATGGAAATCAAATACACATCACAAGCTTCATTAGCAGTCTTTTCAAAGGTAACTTTAATTCTTCCTTTCTTCGCTGATTTCTTCTTATTAAAGATCTTTCACCAGAAAATCTTAGAATAGTCCAAAGAAATGTCCAAAGTAGCAACATTGCCCATAAAGCATATTCAGAGTGTGAATACTTCAGATTTCGGGAGACCTGACCTACTAATACTGACCTCTTAAACTAGGGAGATTTATATATGTATTAAACTTATTATCTGTTGTGCAACTTACTGGCATTTAATAAGGTAATGGGATCCTTCCGAGAAAGAGAATTTCTCCTACCCCAGGTTAAAAGATGACGACTACTGAATCCTCTAAAGACCTACCAAAGCAAACTAGATACATCTCTCTTTTTTGTGTAGGCATTTAGCCATTTACAACTGCAAAAAGAGAGAGAGATACCTTGTCTTGTAGTCTATTTACTAAAGAAGCGACAGCAGTTTCCAGCGATTCCTGGCTAACTTGACAGACGTACTTTTAGAACAAAAAATGATTACTGACTAGGTTTCTATCTGGGAGAAAGAATCCCGATATATTGCGGTATGCAACCTTCCCGATTTGCGGAGGCAGCATCTGGACCTAGGAGCGGGCGAGGCTGCTGCTGAGCTGCCCCCAAACTATCCTATGGGCACTCCTGCTGGGCCTGATCTGCTAGATCTCATCTGGTTTAAGCAGGTGCGTTGGCAGCTGTCAGGGCTTCTGGTCAGGTCTAGAGGTATCTAGCCAGCATGGAGCCGGCTTCTTTTTGGAGCTTGTCTAGGAAGAGGGCGCTTTTCCTGTGAGTCTCCCAGGAGGATTCCCGTTTCACGACAGGGTTGTGTTGCTAGAAATGGGGTGGGCATGAGGGCTACTGAAGCTCCGGCTAGGAATTTGGGACAAGGAGGGAGGGCTTGTTCTGAGGCGAGGAGCTGCCGCAACTTCAACCCCCGAGGGGCGATTCTTCAGCGGGCGCGGCAGCCTTGTTGAGGGGACCGTCGCTAGTCCTCATGAAAAGCGAGTTGCTTTAGGGAGGCGGCAGGTGTCCCGTGAGGAAGAGCGGCGTCCGAGGGAGGCAGCGGCTGCAGCTCGGGGACCTCTTCTTAGAAGGGTTCCGCCGGGGCCTGAGAGCGAAGTCTGAGCGGACAGCGGCTCCCAGGAGGCGAGGCGTTTCTCTCCACGACCGGCGGACTCCCTTTAGGTCCGCTTCCAAGTACACGATCAGCGGCTCGATTCTGGCGGGGTGGCCGCCATTTTGCTCGCAACCTTTGACCTCACGTCAAAGGGGCGGGAAGTTCGTCGACGCGGTAGGTTTGTTAAACCCCACCTCTCCCCTCGCGCTCCCGTTTCAGATTCGTCAGCGCGCCAATCAAGAGGCAGCGTCTCACGCGTACGCACAAAAGCGAGAATGCGCATGCGGAGAGAAACAAAGCAGCCTATTGGTGGAGCCGTTACCACGGCGACCTGGATTTGCTTTGGGGAAATAGCTCGTCTCCTTTGAGAAGCATGAAGGTGGTTTGCAGGAAGAATTTCGCGCCCCCGCGCAGGCGCAGTAATTCCTCCCTGAGGCTGCCCTAAGGAGCCAGTTGGGAAATAATTCTCATTTTCAGAGCTTTTTTTAGTGGCTCTCCCTTAAGAAAGAAAGAGCATGTCTAGGTTTTGTAACTTTCCGGCATGGGCTTCTTCGTTTTACAGAAAACACCACTTCAGGCTGCGTCCCCTTTGGAAACAAAATTAATTTTTGTTTGCCTTTAGAAACAAGAAAACATACCGTAGCAACACTCCTAGCGCCTCTCAGAGAAGCAATCTGTTTTGATTTGCAGACATGCTTCTGAGCAGATTGTGCCTCTTTCCTTTTCATAGAGGAAATCTCCCCATTGACCATTCATAATAATTATAATAATTTATTATTTATACCTCGCCCATCTTACTGGGTTTCCCCAGCCACATAATGATAAACCTTCCATGCAAACGCCAAGAGTCCTGCTGGATCAGACTGTTGCTGTTAGCATCGTCTGGAGAGACAATGGAGTGCACCTCGGGATGAAGTCAAACCACTGCCAGGGCCGGCTGTAGGTAGAGCCCCGGTGGCCAGGCGCTGCGCGGCAAAGCCACGCGGAAACCATGCTGCGCCCTGCAAGGGTGGGGGCGCCGGAGCGATCTCTACCCCTCAGCGCCAAGGCGCCCGACCTGCTCGAGACTGCCCTGACCACTGCATTACCAGCACCAGTTACCTTCCCGGGGTGCAAGCCTGAGCAGTGTGTCTGGAGGTCCTAGGCTGCCCAGAGGACAAGACCACCCTCTCGGCCTCACTTACGTGGTCCAAAGGAAAACAGAGCAATACCATTTTGACATCTGCTTGGCTGCAGGAGTTGCTGGAAGGAGGTATACAAAGCACCATCCAGCCATCTAAGGGACTCGGCTCTGGATTTACTCCTGAACCGTTTCTTCTCCCAGTGGTTTAGGATCTGAGTTTTCCTTCTCCTAGATGGCTCCCTTCCCCGGTTGATGAGCCCCATCTGCTCTGCCCCTCATTTCCCTCTGCAGCACATGCAGAAGCCGGCTGCTTGAACGTTGGACCCCACTATTGGTCTCTTCCGCTCAATCTTCCGGAGCCTGCCTTCTTCTCATGCAGGGTCAAATTAAAGGCCCATCAAATTCAGCATCCTGTTTCCCACAGATAATAATAATAATTTATTATTTATACCCCGCCCATCTGGCCAGGTTACCCCAGCCACTCTGGGCGGCTTATCATTCCCATAAGGGAATGAAGGAAAAAGCCCTCTCCCATCATTGCTCCCTGAAACAGGAAAAAGTTGCACCTGAACCTGTAATTGTCATACTGCTATCATTGTAACACACATATTGAGGCATGGATAAAGTTACCCATGTAAACATACCAACACCCTGTAATGTTCAAATGCGCTTACCATGCAAGTCAACATTACCTGTAGCATGCTGCCACTGCACAAAGTGTGTTTAAAATGTGACAGGGCATCAGGGACATGGGAGCATTTTAGCTGTGACTCACATCCAATGGGATGAATAGAGACATCGGATTCTTATCTCATTATGCATGATCAAGCTTTCTTTAGCGCCTCAGCCCTTGCTTCCCCCCCCCCCAGGACTAATTGCAGTAATCAGCCGTCGTTAACAGCCATCCCAGGTTTACCACTCCCATCAGCCCATCACCCATTCCCACCCACCCCCACCACCCTCTGTATATATATAAGGGTCCGACACTTCTGTTTCTAGTGTATCTGAAGAAGTGTGCATGCACACGAGAGCTCATACCAAAATAAAACTTAGTTGGTCTTTAAGGTGCTACTGAAGGAATTTTTTTCTATTTTGCTTCACATCCAATGTGTTTCACCCACAGCAAAAAGTCTGCCAATAGGGCTAGACCTGTTTAGATCTCATTGGTCAAATCCAAAGAGATAGCATGGTGATCTGTCTCCTATCCCACCCCAGCCCTATATCACAAACAGGTTTTAACATTTGATTTTAATATGCCTTCTGTGACTGAGATGGGTTGCAGTACCATGGGGAAGAAATATATAAACACCCCACATGTACACATATCTCAATTTCCTTCTTTTGGTGGGTTATGTTATTGGATTCCAAATAAAAAGGTTCTAACATAGTTTGGTCCTCTTCCAAAATTAGGTACTGGCCCCTCTATATATTACAATATGATACTACTATATGCTTTAATATACATCAATCCAAAAGATTTTTACCTTTGAGATTCCAACACAGCTTTATGAGCAAGTTTTTAATAATAACCAGAGACAGTTGCAGAACGTTTAAAGAAACTATTTGTACACTGAATTTTTAGCTTTTCAAAACAGTTCATTTTTATCTATAAAACAATTCCAATGCATTTCAACATTTTTACATGATTAACAGAAAATCCCTAGGCTTGCTACAAAAATCCCAACAACCCCACTCCAAATTTGAGCCACCAGTCTGTATTCTTCTCTTCAGTCAGTAATCAGTATTACTTGTTATGAAACGGGTCTTCTAGAATTATAAACTTTAAGTCCATTCTGCACTGAAGAACGAGCATGTTTTGTCAGTAACGTACCAATCGTTTGCTTCTCTGAACATAAGTCCCTGCAAAAGAGAATACAAGCACTATTCATGCAACTTCAAAGACCACACAGAAGGACCACTTGCTACAGTTACTTTTAAAACACTCCAAATCAAATTATGGATTTATCCCCAGTATTACAGCACATCATATCAAACGCCACACACTCTGGATTGAAGAACAGCAGTAGAAACAAAGAACAAAGTAACAGGAAAAGGTGCAGAAGAAAATGAGAAAGTTAGGTTGTGAACAGCTTCGAAAGCAAGGAGACTTAAGTTTATGCTGCAAAAAGTGAAGCCATTCCATTAAAAGATAAGAAGATGTTCATGGTGAATTGTGCCCCGTGAAACAAAAAAATTAGGAATGTTTGTGATTCTGTAACATTCAGTATTTTTATTACTTACTGAATATATGGAGCTATATCAGCTTCTGTCCATTTCTCCCTAATAGCAAATAAACTGTTAAATCTTTCCTGGTTATCTTCTGGTAAGTCTTCAACATTTAGCAAGGAAATAGTTTCTGGTCTGGAAGATTTGTCCACGAGAGCCAACCCCTTGAAATAAGAAGGTAAAGAAAACAGAATCATTGCATTTTATCCTGCTCTTACTTTGAAGAGCTCAGGGTTTGTGAACCCAGCCCTCACCTTCTGCATTCTCACAAAAACCATACAAGGTGGGTTTTGAACTCTGGCCTGATCCACTCAAACACACTGAGTCTCCTCCTGCAGAGCAGTTCCATTTTCTCCTGCCTTGAGAGCACCAGTTCTACACCTGACACACGTTTCCATGGATGTAAATTGCTGCCTTTATTTTACCTTTAACTGGTCCTGTCTAGTCGTCATTCCTTCAGGGACACTCTGCTGCCATACTTCTTGGAATTCTGCAAGACTGAATTTGACTGCGTTTTGTAAGAGCATCTGTGCTGTTGCTCTGCATATCTTCTCTTCATTCATTTCAAAGTAAGTCTCGCCTAGGAATGAGTATTAAGAAAACAAGAAATTATGGGTGGTAGTCAACTAAGTTTTACTCACAGCAGACCCACTGAAATAAATGAACATGATTAAATTAGGTTCATTATTTACAGTGGGTCCACTCTCATTAAAACAAAATTAAATACCATCCTTTATCTGAATTCTTTATAAAAAAAACACCCAGTCACTTTAAAATTATGCAGTTTGGGCAAATTTGGATATATCATAAGTGTGCCCTAACAATGTATATTCACCAGGGAGTATGCTGTCAGTTTTAGAGTAAAGGGACTCCACAAGTTAGGGACCCAACCACTCTCCTTCTCCCTCATCCTTTGCCCTTTTCTCCTTGACTGGGGCTTGGCTGCAAGGAAAGCATGTGGCACAAACTTTGGTTTAAACTGGATGATACAATGACCTATGTACTAGTGTACATAAGAAGGTTTAAACTTCTAGGCAAGAATTTTATATTTGCATAACAGCAACTGTGTTTCACAGCATAGTAAAAAACAAACAGGTTGTCTCTATTACAGCTAATTTGGCAACAATGCTTCTGCTACTCACATTTGACCAGATACACTGTCTTCACTTTTGTCAACCCCTGCCTACAACTACTTAATCAGGTGCTTTAACATTACTTTTTTTAAAAATGCACTCGTGGAACTAACTTACCTTCATCAGTATACTTCTTTCCATAACTCACAAGAATGTGTTCTATCATTTCCCTGGAACAAAGGTTTTGTCTACTTTTAGTATATGAACAAACGTTATATTGCTATATGTTGCAGAATTTGGCCATCTCAGTTGATCCTCATATTTCTTCAGGTTTGAAAAAAAACAACACCTGTAATTAAATCTGTAAATAGCAACTGGGTTTTCTCCATTCTCCTACTGTTTTCCCAAAACTGCCTGTATTCCATTCATTATGGTGCCAATGGGAACTCTTTTTGTTTGTTTGGGGATCATAGTCGCATGATGGGGGATAGGGTTAAGCATTCCCATCTGATGACGTTCCACTGAACATCCCCTCCAGCACCTGCTGATATTTTATGTATCTGAAGTGGTCCAGAGGATGGATCTGTTATAACCAACAGAACAAGACCACCTTGGGGGAGTGAGGGTGGGCCTTCTATTCTGGACTAAAATGCTGGACTAAAATTCTGGACTTTCCATTTTTACGCAAGGGTTAACAAAAGAACTTACTTGGGCTCTAAAGGTCCGAGTTCTTGAAGACATATGCTTAAAGGGACCTTGCTGAATGGCCAGGATTCAGTATATATCAATTGTGTCACATGATTCAACAATTTCATCTCATAATCAAAGTCTAGAATCCGCCAACAACCTGACAATCAGAGAAGCAACGTCATAATAAAAAACCAGCAGAAATGGTAAAACTTCTTCTATGGAAAGTAGACTATGATCTTCCACATCTTTTTAAACAAGAGGCACTTGTCATATGCTAGCCAAGTGCCCATTGTTATGATACTGGGAACATTTCATACACTGCAGATATGTTTTTCGTAGTTGTAAGAAAAAGGTTCTCTCTTATGTACGCGCACGCACACACATGCACACACACACACACACATATGTGCACCTCTACATGCACACCCAAGATCATAGAACTCAATGGGAGCCACTGAAAATCTTATCTTCATAGCCTCTGTCCTGAAAAATGGAGTGCCACACAAACAGAGCACAAAAATTGGCTTTTAATAAAAACTGAGGAAAGTAGGCTAGAGTAGGAATAAGAAAATGCTTTACTACTTTTCTGGAAGAGAGCTTCCTACAGTGACCACAGCCACCATGGTCAGTCAAAATAAGATACGCCCAAAATTATCCATCAAAATCCTTGCAAGTAATTTTAATCCACTCCTTTTCATGTTACAATACAGTAGAATAAAAAAAATCAACCTTTAAAGCTCAGAAACCTTTAGATAAGAAGGAATTCTAAGAGACAGGGAGAAAACAATGCAAATAGGACACCCCCCCCCAACATTAAAAATATGAGCTCTAGATTATCTCCATCTTTAGGTACAAATACCTTCAATTTGGCATGCTTTTAGAACCTCCAGTTGATCCATGCTTTCTTTTTCACTTGCTTGGACCTGATCTAGTAACTTTTCTGTTGTGTACTGTAAAAGACACACAAAAGTATTAAGCCAATATGTATTCTCATACAAATCTTTATGACCATCTGTCTGTAAGGATTATATCCAATGAATTTATACTGTTAGCATGCAATTGGACTTCTCCTCTCCTGTGACCACCCCTTTCTCTTTTGTTAGGTTGGGGGAACTCCAGACCATATTGGGAGGGATGTGGAGGAGGTGGAAGTACCATACTCGCACTAATGGGACAACTACATTTCCTTGGATGCAACCCTGAATCTCCATTGACATTGATAATGCTACATCCCACAGTGAGAATGGGGTGTAGGAAAGAGAGATAATGTTCATTACTCTCAAACTGGACAAGCGTACACTGCACCAATCCCAAGTCCTTGCAGCGTGCAAGTCCTATCACAGCACATGCCTCACTTATCATAATGACAGATACTTAAGTAACAATGTCAAAAAGAGGGTCTCTTCCAACTCTATGATTCTAGGAAACAAAAAAACCCATCAACTTATTTTTAAGATTCGTGAAGTAATTCAAACTCTTTAAAATATAATTTTTTGACAACCTTAATTGTTTTGAATTATGTGTTAAATAGAAGTAGATTCCCATCTTCTTGAACACCATATCCACTAATCTATAGGTTATAGTGAAGCCAAAAGGAATGAACCTTCTGGTACTCTTGGAGCTAGCTTTATGTTTTGAAACATAAGCCTTTGAGAACACTGGGTAACAGAGAAGGTGAAGCAGAGGATTCAAAGTTCATCTCTGCTGTGAGCTCCTTAGGTGACCTTAGCCAAGTCTCTCTCGCTCCCTCCCTCCTCAGCTCACTTCCATCAACAGGGAGGGAATAACACACACTTTTACCTTACAGGATTGGTGTAAGGTAGGGCAGTGTTTAATATCACTTGATATTCACCAGTTACACTCATTACTTTGCAATCAATTAATAGCTTCATTTCTATTCTTTCACAAGAGCAATCTAAACTATGCATTTTTTAAAAGCTGATGCCCAATAAGCTTTTCCACCAATTCCTTTCCCTTTTTTACCTTTGATTTAGTCGAACTCTCGTTTTCACTGTCTGGTCCTTCATAAGGATTTTCCATCAGAAGTTTCTTGAGTTTCTTTAACTTAGGTCGGCATCTTCTTAGTTCCCAGTAATTATTGGAGAAGCCTGCAATCTATAGCAATAGCCTTAATTGGAATTTGCCATGACTAATATTTAAATCTGTCAGTCACAGACAGAGATCCCCTGATCAGCATCAGACCTTATAATGAAAATATCAGGATGCCCCTCTGTTTGGCATATTAGATGCTCCTTTGGAGGGTACCTTTCCAGTTTCCAACAGAAGGCAGCCATTGAGGCGGTGAGAAAAAGAATGAATGCAAAAAGGAGAAACATATTCTCAAAAGCACCAACTAAGAAGATTTATAAGCTCAATGTGTTGCAGAACACAAGATCCATCTGTGGGAGCAATCTTAAAATTTCAGAATGTTGTAGAACAGCTGAAGCTGCTTGCACAAACATTGCTGCCTAGCTGGTACTGTAGGAAAGACCCTTTTGCAGAACACGTTTCTCCTTTTTCAATTATTTATGGTTCTGTGGTTCCCTCCTGTTCTTTTTGCATTTGGATGGTGGCCAATGAAAGACAAATAGGACTTGCCCTATGGACGTGCAGGGCCAGAATAACTCCTGTACAGTCATACCTCTTGTTACGAATGCTGCGGGTTGCATACGACACGGGATACGTACGTGCCGAACCCGGAAGTACCGGAACAGGTTACTTCTGGGTTCGGCAGTTCGCACATGCGCAGACACGACGAATGACATCATGCGCATGCATAGAAGCGCCAAATCACACTGCGCGCATGAGCAGACACTGCGCTTCATGTTGCGTACTGCTCGTGTTGCGTATGGGGCTCCAGAATGGATCCCATGCGCAACATGAGGTACCACTGTATCTGCTTCATGGTCTTCTTGCCACCAAAATGGCAACTTTCAAATAGGAAAAGAATTCATGCTAGTGTTCTGTCACATACACTTTTTCTTTAAGAGAAGTAAGACTCTTGTAAATCATGCAGCTAGAAATGGGGGGGGGGGGGTAATGCTATGTATGGCACCTGATTTGAGCCCTGTGTTCTAATTCCTGTTCAACCATTAACTTTTTAAGGTTCTCATGGATCAATCCTCCTTATTCCGCTAACCCAAATCATAGAATTGCACTAAGCATAAGACAGGACCACCCCTTATAAACCACTTTGAATGCCATGGAAGGAAGGATATAAACGTGATAAGATTTTTTTAAAAAGAATATATAAATGGGAGTGGGTTAGAACCTACATTTGGTTAGCCATTTGCAGCTGGCTTCAGAAAAGTCTCTCTCTCACTCGCACACAAAATACCTGAGTGTAAAGTATATTAGAAGCTGTCTTGTTCATTCCAAGCTGCTCTGGAGTTTCACAGCCAGGTATGAAAAGCAATGTATTAGAAGTATCTGCTATTTTCATGTCATAGGTTTTATCTTTACTGCATAACACAGCATGTTCATCGCGGTCTCCACGGATGACCAGGCTGCAAAACAAAACAAAACAAGACAAGACAATTAAATACAGCATCACTGCAGCAATGGTTTGTTTGGGTTTTTAAAGCAGCATTTACTTCTGAATAGCAAGCAAACTTTTAAAATAATGAAAGGATGCTAGGTTTCAATTGTTACTAATGTTACTATATATCAGCATATTATATGTATAAAAACAGTGAATTTGACTTGCTCAATGTTAAAAACAAACAAGCAAAAACCCAGCCAAACTCTAACTTCATTCTCCCCATTTGATTCACAACATTTGGGCCCTAGTTCAACACATGCTTGACTGTGTTGTTGTTATTTTTAGCAACCCAGAAGTGCAGACAATAAGGCAGGCCACAACAGTCTTTGCTATTTCAGTACAGTACACTTTTTTGTGCATACAGACTGTACAAATATGTCGTGCAAGTCTAAGGCTGCACCACTCGGCAATCCACCAAGGTGTAACCGGAAGTATGAACGCATCCAACTGAAGTCACTAACCACCACGACTTATTGAAGAGCAATCTGATAAAACACGAATGCATTGCAACCCACAATTTCTAAATGTTAATCATCCTGCTTTGACATAAAGGCGGGAAAGGCAGTTCTCTGTTTTCATCTGTTTTCATCTTGAATCCCACCAGGAGGAAAAGGCTGGGTAAAATTAATGCATAATGATAATAATAAAATAAGTTTGTTAAAAGTTTTTTAATTTTTTTTTAAAAAAAACTGGCTGTCACTTAAAGTGTGGCATACTTTCAAAGCGGTCTTTTCAAGTGGTAAATCTTTATTGCTCCAAAATCTGGAAAGTCACTCCTCCTGATTTTGGGGGGCTCCTGGTAAGGAAGAGATGTCTCTGGACTTGCATATAAAAACCGTAATGAGCTCTGCACGTGGGAACTACCTAGCAAATGCTATTAACCCTCCGGGCCGCCTGTGGTCGCTGTAGAGCCAAGCCCAACCACAGAGCCGAGTGCTAGAAAGTACCGTTTTACCCTCTTCCCCTACCCGCAGCGCGCGCATGCGTACCTCCGCCCCGCTTCCAACTCGGCGCAAAGCTCCGGCTCCAGCTGTAAGAGGCGGCAATCCCCGGCGTCCGCCGCCTGGGCGCTGAAGCTGAGGCATTGCGCCGTGGGGAGCAGCTCCGCCAGGTCCAACTTGGCGACGTGAAGGGTGGCGTCTACTTCTTCGCGGCTCCTCATCCTCGGGGCGCGGGTGGGGGTGCGGCCCGTAACGGGAATAACGGCCGCCTCTGACGTCTCCTAGCAACGGCACGGCGCGCGGAGGAAAAGCGGCCTGCTCCAAAAGCGCGCCAAAAACCGCTCGGAGTAGGCGGAGTCTGGCGCTCGCTGTGTCTGATTGGTAGGTGGGAGGGGGCTTAAAGCGGCAATGCTGTGATTGGGCGCCAGGGTGGAAATGGCTGGCGCGCTTCTGCTGAGCGCGCGGCTTTTTCTTAAGGGGTTGATTCTGTGGTTCTTACGCATGTTCGGTGAAATAGAAGGTGGGAGGGAGGGACGATGTTTTGTTTTTTTATAATCCCTGTAAATTTTTAACAAGGTAAAGCTTCTGTGTTCTCTGTTAAAAAAAAATACTCCTAATCCAGGATTATTTCAGTAGTGTTTAGTTGAGATTCCTGCATTGCAGGAGGTTGGACTAGATAACCCCTATGGTATCCTCCAACGGTACATTTCTATGATTTGTTATGAAAAATGTTCTGTGTTGGATTATTTGCATTTAATTTTCCTCTTTCTACAGTATGTATTCAAAACGCAATGCATTTCGCAGTTTACAGTATCTTTAATTTATTTGCACCCCACAAGCAAAAAAAAAAAAACTATTGAAAGGTTTTTTAAAAAGCAGAAGTTAAGGTTTCTCCATTTAGACCTATGAATATTTATGCAAATGTTAATCCAGTGAATTCAGTGGAGTTTACATATAAACAAGATTGCCCACTGACCATGAACTGGGCTTGGTGACTTAGCAGCAGCCAATGCAGTACAGTATCTTTAGGATTGGAATGGCATGATCCTGTCTGGCTGCAATCAATAACCATGTGGCAGCTTCCAGACCTTTTTTCAGGGAAGACCTATGTATAGCACATTGCAGTATATATTACCTCTAAATGGGTCCACACCAGACTGCCTCTCTCCTTTTGACTTTGGGAGCAGATTAAAGGCTGTATAAAGAACCATGTTTTGCTATTCATGCGGTTTCCCCCTGTGGTGAACCACAGAGGTGCAGATTGGATCGTCTTCCTGGGCAGTGTGCAACAGCATTCCCAGGCTCTGGACCAGCCTCACCAAACTCAAGCTAGCCCCTGGGTCCTCCTAAATGGAAGGACAGCCCATGGCTTTGTGTTTCGGCCGGAACTTTGGAGCACCTTTGGTCTTTTCAGCCTTGTTTCTGGCACAACTCCTGGCTCCTCTCTTGACAGGTGCTCACAGCTCTTACGGCGAAGATTGTGGGTGCCCACAACGAAGGGCTTCAACTTTGCCCATTGACTTTGTGGGGCCTCAGCCCCACAATTATATTATAGTGGGTGCCAAAGCACCCATGGCCTCCAGTGCTCACAGCTTAGCCTCCTGGGGTGGTCACACAGATGTGCAAGCAACAAGGGAAGCCTTGGGGTGGGCAGAAGTGTCTTGCTGTTCCTTGGTTGCTGCCCACTTACAGATTGCTGTGCCCTTCCTAGCCACACTGTTGAGGAAAATAGCAACTGCCTGACCATTGGTGACCAACTTGGCAACCCTTTTCCCATCATTGAAGATCTATTTCTCAAGGGGAGACGGTTATAGTGCAGGGATAGGTAATCTTTGGCCTTCCAGTTGCTGTTGAACCCTCAGTTCTTACTTCTCCCAGCCAGGAAGGAATAGAGTGGTCTGAGAACATCTGTAAGACCACACATTCCCCATCCCTATTGAAAGGCATTCCTCAGTCTCAGTCTATGCCCAAATAAAGCCACATGGGGGCAGACTGTTACAGCACATACAAAGTGAAACCTTTTGCATTGACAAACATGATACACAACTAGAAATCTACTCCAGAAAGCTCAACAGATACTGACTATTCATTTCCTGCTTGCTTTCACTGCTGGAGAAAGTTTGTGGCATGTACCTCCTCATAAAAACCTTACTGATTCTAGCAGCTGGATTCACTCTTGCAAATGGAGCACATTATTTGGGAAGAGGATCACTGCCTTGTGGTCTTCAGCATGTGATTGTGTCACTGTCTTAATTCATCTTTTTGCAGAACTGTAACTGAGCACTGACTTACCTATTGCAGAAGGGTGTGGGAAGGATAAGTTATGGCAAATACTTGTGCTGTCTGTGCGTCTTCCTTCCCCCCCCCAAAAAAATACAACAATTACAACAACAAAAACAATACGCTACAACATAACAAACAACAATATAAGAAACAAAACAAAAACCAATAACATCTTATCTATTTCTCTAACCATTGTTATGTGGACTTCCCCACATCCCCCTATCTGATTTTCATTTCATCTTTAGCAGTTTCATATATCATAATCTTAAACATTTTTTCAACTTAATTATTACTATAATTTCCTCACATTATCACAATAACATAATTCATCTTACATTCTTTACTATCATCTACTTCTAACCCTACAGCCAAAACATTTTCCTTCCAAATATATCCTAAAATTTAAATACTGGAATGATTTTCTAATGATATGATTTTTGAAACCTTTGTGGACCTTTATGTCTCTGCCTGTTCCAAGTGCTACTACTGCTTGAGTTTGCAGGATCACATTTGGTACACAACTCCTTGCATGTACTTGTAGCATACTGTGATGCAGGTGGTGTAGAATACTTTGAAGGGTAAGTATGACTTAACGTGTAGCATGTTTGTGGACTGCTGTAAAATGTACACATAGATATTTGGTTTGGATTTGATTAGCAGCCACCAAAATGAAAGAACCAACTTTAATAATAATTTTCAGACTTTTAAAAGGCTTGGTGATGATATCAAAAGCAGAGGGTTTTTGCCTCTTGTGGTTTCTCATGAGCCTCTGATCATATCAGTCAAGGCTGTTTGTGGCAAAAATAGAAGATGACTAGCACAGATAGCCATCATAAATTGAGGCAATTATAATGGGGCCAACTGACTTCTAGAGAAAGGAGGTGCTGAAAATTGCCCACAAACATATTGTGGGTTTGTCAATTGCCTAAAAAGTTGGTTGTGTTTGTTCTTTTAATCACAGGATGCCTCTTGTTTAGGTGTGACGAGTTTGTGAATTGTGTGTGGTGTTAAACATGTTTTGGAAATAGAGCAGAGTGGGCACAACCAGTGTGGTGGCCCCTAGTATTAGTAAGTACTGATGTGTATAGAATTGAAATTCTAAATTTCTAGAGCAGCACAGAACAGTTAGATAAGATATCCTCCTAAACAGCAATATAAACCACAAGCTATCCTCTTCAATAGCAATCTAATCTACAACAACTATCATATGGGGACAATAATATCAACTAAGCAGATCCAAAATGCAGCAGAGACAACCAGCCCCACCCACCCAATATACAAGTGTGTATTTGTAGATAGCAATTGAAGTGAGAATGCTGCCGCTATCTCCCCAACTTAAGCTCACATTGGAAGGTAACTAAACATAAGGTTTATTGCACATAATTATAGACAGAGGGTATGATGGAAAGCTCACAGCATTAGCATTCCCAACAGATCCTTCAACCCTCATTAGATTTATAGTGGGACCACCAAAGCCATAGATTTGTATTTTGCAGAGTAAGTCACGCTTTTGTCTCATGCAGGCCTAGTTCAAGACTGCCAATCTCACTTGTTGTCGGGGACTAGCTGGGCGAAAAGGTTTTCTGTTTCTATTTTCATAAACTTAGTCATAAAATGGCCTAGTTTGCACATAATGCCAAGCCATGGTTTGTTAAATTACTGCTCTGAAGCCATTACTTGTTGTTGGTTTATTATCCTTGGTTTGTTTTAGCTATTGTGGCTTAGTGTTATGTGCCATCTGAGCATCTTTTCTTGATTTGTTTTGCCATTCCTCAGATCCTTACTAAGCTACAAAGGATTACAAGGCAAGACAAAACAAAAAATGCAGATAAAGCTGTGGTTTATTTGATCATCTGAGGGACAACTTGTGGTTAACTCATGGTCTTTTAAAGAAACCATGGCTGGACATTAAGTGTGAATCAGGCCAATTAATTGATGCTGTAACAACCAAATTGTGTAGTTGCAAAGTTGTGATTATCTCCCTCACCCGCAAATGACTCTTCCTAAGAGATAATCTCACACACATAAGGTTTGTTGTTTTGTAATAGGCAGAGTAAAATAAAAGCTAAACATAATTGAAACTGAAAAAATTCAAGTTCTAGTTGCACCTGATCAACATGGAAACTAAACATTACATTTTATAGACTTCAAGTAAAAGCAAAACTAGAGAACTGACATGATTTCATTAGATAAATCGAAGCAAAGCAAATAAACACATGGCAGAGAGTCTTATTTCTTTTGCTGAGCTGTTGTGCAATTACTTGCAACAAGAGCTGGTAGGTTTTTGAATGGTTGGCACCAGCTTAATACATTTTGCTGCCTGTTGAGAAGGGTGATTTCTCCCACCGCAATCCAAAAACTGATTGAGTAGCAGTTGAATCTTGCTACTATGCTATTGATGGACCACCATCTTTGATTGCACTTGGAGGTAGTCAGCTTGCTTAGGTAATGTAAGGTAGTTCACAGGGCTGGGGCAGGGAAGAGACCACTTCCTCCACATTACCCTTCATCTGCTCCCTGGGACAGTCACTCTACTTTGACAGACGGTAAAGTTACTCAGGGATGTTACATTGGGCCAGGAAATGAGGCAGAAATATGCAATGGGTTCTGGCTGCAGAGTAGTGAAGCCACGGAAGGAAGGAAGGGAGTAAACTGAACATTTTGAGCAGCAACAAAAAGAAATGGACATATGACAATACTCTGGGGGAAAATCAAATTATTTCTCATAGTACAGGAAGTTTGAAACCGGTTGGTGGATTCCCAAAATACAACCCTTCTTGAACTCAATTTGTCAAGAAATAGTTAAATTGTTAACTGTGTGGTCACTTCCCCACCCGACCCCACCTCAGTTTGTCTGTAGCTGGAGATGTACCCACACACTGCAGAGAGATGGTGTCCCATTCATCATTAGCTGCCAGGGGAATTATTACCAGACACGGAAAGATTTAAATGGGGCTACCCTCTTAACCTGGTACAACAAAGTCTGGGAGATAACCTTATTGTGAAAAACTCACTTGCACTTTAAGAGTAGCAAGGGGGCAAAACAAATTATTTGTAACATGGTATGATGTTATTATGTAAAGGATGATTTGCACAATTCAGGTCTATGGTTGCTCTAATGATGACATTCCCCCCCCCCCAAAAAATGCTCTATATACATCAATGCATAAGTCCAAGGCAAGACTTTCTGTTTATTGTTAAGAAATGTATAAATAAACTCTTAATCGGTATGCTTCGTATCCCTGCATCCTGAATTTTCTTTGTTTATTGCATATTTCTGTATTAATTATTTCTTGAACTAAGTGCCTTCTACATTGTACGATTATTCTGAATCTTTGTATTTCTTAAAATCAATAAAATTACTTTTTAGAGACCCAACAACATCTGGGAATAGACCATCTTAATAGGTGTTACTCCAGCCATGCTAGCTGCAAGGCACCGCTGAATTCATTAAACATCAGAACAGCCATGGTGGGTCTAAAATGGATGACAGCAATTTAAAAGTCCAGCTGCTGCAAGGTGCTTGGGAATCGAACCTTGTACTGAAGAGAATTGACAGCCAATGTGTGACTTTGGCACCTGAGTTGAGGCTACTTATCAAGAAAAGCATGTCTGGTAAGATGCCACTTATCAAGTTGCACCTGAGTTGACGCTACTTATCAAGAAAAACATGTCTGGTAAGATGCCAAGGAGACCATTATCAGGCAGCACTGCTGATGGCAAAACCGTAACAAACTTGGGATTGTTTTGGGGGGAAATGTAGATCTCTAATGTGTCTCCAGCAAGAGCAAGGAACCTCTCCCCCAAGGCCAAATGTAGCCCTCCCGGAAAGTTTCTGGCCTGATCATTGTGAATCAATAAACCATTTTGTTACATTCGTCTCTTTTCCACTAGGGCAGGAGCATGTGTAAATTCAAACCCAGGTCTACTCTGAATAGGACTACTGTGGACACAACCCCTAGTATTTAAGGTGCTGCAAGGCTGGACAGTGTTCTCGAAGCTACCAAACTGCGGGAGGCAGTGGAAGACAGGAGTGCCTGGCATGCTCTGGTCCATGGGGTCACGAAGAGTCGGAAACGACTAAACAACAACAAGGCCTTGTTGTTTGGTTCTAGTAGGTGTGGTTATTTTCTTACAATGCTGTGCAGTGTGGCACAAGCATACCAGGATGGGTTGAAATGCATGCTGGTACTCAGAAGTCTACCTCAGCCAATGGACCTGTGTAATGCAGAGAATTAAAAGAAGCAGAGATACAGTGAAGGCAAAACTATGCAGTGAAGCAGACCATGTAATTACAGGACACCTCTGACACACATCTGGAATTGGAGGACAGGAGCGTTCAGAGCAGAGGTCAGTTCAAAAGTTTATATACTGTATATATTACTGATGTTTAGTCGTTTAGTCGTGTCCGACTCTTCGTGACCCCATGGACCATAGCACGCCAGGCACTCCTGTCTTCCACTGCCTCCCGCAGTTTGGTCAAACTCATGTTCGTCGCTTCGAGAACACTGTCCAACCATCTTGTCCTCTGACGTCCCCTCCTAGTGCCCTCAATCTTTCCCAACATCAAGGTCTTTTCCAAGGATTCTTCTCTTCTCATGAGGTGGCCAAAGTATTGGAGCCTCAGCTTCACGATCTGTCCTTCCAGGGAGCACTCAGGGCTGATTTCCTTAAGAATGGATAGGTTTGATCTTCTTGCAGTCCATGGGACTCTCAAGAGTCTCCTCCAGCACCACAATTCAAAAGCATCAATTCTTCGGCGATCAGCCTTCTTTATGGTCCAGCTCTCACTTCCATACATCACTACTGGGAAAACCATAGCTTTAACTATACGGACCTTTGTCGGCAAGGTGATGTCTCTGCTTTTTAAGATGCTGTCTAGGTTTGTCATTGCTTTTCTCCCAAGAAGCAGGCGTCTTTTAATTTCGTGACTGCTGTCACCATCTGCAGTGATCAAGGAGCCCAAGAAGGTGAAATCTCTCACTGCCTCCATTTCTTCCCCTTCTATTTGCCAGGAGGTGATGGGACCAGTGGCCATGATCTTGGTTTTTTTGATGTTGAGCTTCAGACCATATTTTGCGCTCTCCTCTTTCACCCTCATTAAAAGGTTCTTTAATTCCTCCTCGCTTTCTGCCATCAAGGTTGTGTCATCTGCATATCTGAGGTTGTTGATATTTCTTCCGGCAATCTTAATTCCGGCTTGGGATTCATCTAGTCCAGCCTTTTGCATGATGAATTCTGCATATAAGTTAAATAAGCAGGGAGACAATATACAACCTTGTCGTACTCCTTTCCCAATTTTGAACCACTCAGTTGTTCCATATCCAGTTCTAACTGTAGCTTCTTGTCCCACATAGAGATTTCTCAGGAGACAGATGAGGTGATCAGGCACTCCCATTTCTTTAAGAACTTGCCATAGTTTGCTGTGGTCGACACAGTCAAAGGCTTTTGCATAGTCAATGAAGCAGAAGTAGACGTTTTTCTGGAACTCTCTAGCTTTCTCCATAATCCAGCGCATGTTTGCTATTTGGTCTCTGGTTCCTCTGCCCCTTCGAAATCCAGCTTGCACTTCTGGTGTATTACTGGTGTATACACTTCTGGTGTATATTACTGATGTACACTCCCCAATCTCCAAGCAGTGTGAGATTCCAGATGTTAACCCAGCCCTCTGTTTTCTTGGAATGAGGGACATACAGTATATATTTCATGATATATGGTTTATCTGCACATATAAACAACCTGAGTTTATGGTGGAGGAGCTCATAGCATGAAGGTTGTGCTTTACCAAATAGGCAAAGTAGTGCATTGGCCTATGAGGCCCCACAACAACTGATCAAAGTAATATTGATTAGATCCTGAAAGAAAATTATAAAAATGTTTTAGGAGATAATTTGTAAGGGCCCCTGAGATTTCGGCTGCCACCTGCAGGGTTTAATCTGGCACTGTGCCTCTTCCCAGACCCTCCAAGTGTCCCTATTTTCCAGGGACAGTCCCAGATTTACAGACGCCATCCTGGTTTATGATTTGTTCCTGGAATGCCCTGCTTTTCCATAGGATGTCCCTATCTTCATCGGAGAAATGTTGGAGGGTATGGTTATGCGACCACTAGCCAAGGAGATAAATTAACTATACAACCTTTGGAAGAAATCTGAAGGCAGCCCTGTATAGGGGTTCTTTCTTAATGTTTAATGTTTTATTATGTTTTTATGCTCCTGCCAACCTAGCAGTTCGAAAGCACGTCAAAATGCAAGTAGATAAATAGGTACCGCTACAGCAGGAAGGTAAACTACGTTTCCGTGTGCTGCTCTGGTTCGCCAGAAGCAGCTTTGTCATGCTGGCCACATGATCTGGAAACTACGCCAGCTCCTTCGGCCAATAACGCGAGATGAGTGCTGAAACCCCAGAGTCGGACACGACTGGACCTAACGGTCAGGGGTCCCTTTACCTTTGTATGTGTTAGAAGCTACCCAGAGTGGCTGGGGCAAACCAGTCAGATGGGCAGGGTATAAATAATAAAAAATATTGTGGAATAGCACGTCCCTATTGTCATCAGAGAAATGTTGGAGGGTATGTCCTCCCCATTTTGCTCCACAACAGCCCTGCGAGGTAGAGGCAGATAAGCGTCTGGCCCAAGGTCACCCAGGGAGAGCTGAACCTGGACCCTGCCAGCTCGGGATCTCGCTTCTCCACCACCGCACTTGGCTGGCTGGCAGGCAGAGCCCCGATGCCTTTCTGTTACTTATTCTTAGGAAGAAGAAACGCAGCGGAGCTTCTTAATCGAACACGATCCCCCTTTGACCCATTTTTCTCTCCTCCTCCCCCCCAGCTGTTGTGGAAGGAAGAAGAACAGGAAGAACTCAGTTAAGTCGAGGGGAGGGGGGAGACCCAAGCAGCTGGAGTTGCTTCCCCTGTTCAGCAGGCAGGCAGGCGCGCAGAAAGAAGCGCCTCCTCTCCATTTCGCTAGCTCGCTCTGCAATCTTGTGAAAGGTCGCTGGTGGTAAATGAAGAGGGGAGCCTTCTCTCTCTCTATCTTCCCTTTCAAGCCTTCCCAGCCCCCCTCCGCCACCGCCGCCCTTGCGCTGAACTGGATCCTGCGCCGCAGCTGGCATTGAGCGCACGCTTTGCGCAAGCAGCCCCCTCGCCCCAGCCAGTGCCGGACGGAGGGGGTCGCTGGTGCCTCGGCCGGATTGCCTCTGCTGCAACCACGTGTCTCCCTCGCGCGAGCTGCCTGTCACACACCACAACAAGGAAGCCAGTGGGGGGGGGATCTTTTTTGATCGCCTGCAGAAGGAACGCACGACTTTCCCCAGTCCAGGTGAGTGGAAAGCCCGGGTGGGTGGTGGTAGTTTCTGTTTGAGCGCGGAGAGCCTCCGGTGCCTTTTCCTCCCGAGACTGATGCAAGAATGCAATTCTCCGGAGACCGAGAATCTGCTTCATATTTCTCCCTGCGGCAGGATTAGAGGGGAGGGAGAGAAAAGCTGCATTCCCTTTGACCCGTCCGCAGCTAACATTCCCAAACTGCCGTGTGCAAAATTATTGCAACGTGAAATGAAGGGGGGGGGGGAAGGGGGTGGAATCTGCCCAAAAGCGCTTGATTGCAAGGCTTGCAGGACGGATCGGAGCGAGGCAGCTCCTCGGTTCCTGCAAAGAAGAGAGGAGCGCGCGAGAGAAGGGAAACTTGTGAAAGCGAGGAATAAAACGCGTTTGCGCGCTGCCAGTTGCGAAAGAGCTCAAGGGCAGGAGGTGAACAGGGATGCAGCGAGCCAGAAGTTTTAATTAAAGCGGGGCAGAAGGGTGATGATGAGGTGTCTTCGAATGGGGAAGGGACCCCGAGGGTCATCCAGCCCAACCCCCTGCAATGCAGGTATATAAAGGTGGGGATCAAACCCACGGCCTTGACGTTATCAGCACCACGCCCTAACCCACTGAGCAAACTGGTGTTTGAGGGGGTTAGATTGCAAAGCTGCAGCTTTGAGCACTGGAGATGCTGAGAAAGAAATCCAAATCTCCTCCCTGTTAACCTTCTGGTTGTTGTGTGCACCTGGCCAGGTTAGTGGCGAGATGGAAGAAAGCAGCCTGGGCACCATGCAGCAGAGAGCGACGGAGCTGGAGCACATGGCCGAGGTCCTGCTTACTGGGGAGCAGTTACGGTAGGAGACCTGGACTTTTCCCTTTGCACAAATGTCATGAAAGGGAACTGGGGAGTGGGAGGTCTTTTTCCTGACAGGGACAGACAGGAAGAACCACTACAGTGGTACCTTGGTTTAAGTACACAATTGGTTCCGGAAGTCTGTGCTTAACCTGAAGCGTACTTAACCTGAAGCGAACTTTCCCACTGAAACAATATTTTTTTTTAAAAAAAATCCCTTCCAGTAGCTAGGTTTGTCATAGGTATGAGCTTTCGTGTGCATGCACACTTCTTCAGATATCTGAAGGAGCGTCTCCACCCCCATCGTTCTGCCCGGACACTGAGGTCCAGCACCGAGGGCCTTCTGGCAGTTCCCTCGTTGCGAGAAGCCAAGTTGCAGGGAACTAGGCAGAGGGCCTTCTCGGTGGTGGCGCCTGCCCTGTGGAACGCCCTCCCAACAGATGTCAAAGAAGAAAACAACTACCAGACTTTTAGAAGACATCTGAAGGCAGCCCTGTTCAGGAAGGCTTTTAATATTTAATAGATTACTGTGTTTTATTTTTCTGTTGGAAGCCGCCCAGAGTGGTTGGGGAAACCCAGCCAGATGGGCGGGGTATAAATAAATAAATAATAATAATAATAATAATAATCTATGACATACCTATGTCAAACCTATGAGAAACTTAGTTGGTCTCTAAGGTGCTCCTGGAAGGAATTTTGTTTGTTTGTTTCGACGTCATCAGACCAACACGGCTACCTACCTGTAACATTTCCCATTGAAGGTAATGGAAAGAGGATTAATCCATTCCAGACGGGTCCGCGGAGTACTCAACCTGAAACGTGCTTAACCCAAAGTATGAGTGTAATTGGTTCTGGAAGTCCATACTTAACCTGAAACGTACTTAACCTGAAGCAAACTTTCCCATTGAAAGTAATGGAAAGTGGATTAATCCGTTCCAGACGGGTCCACGGAGTACTTAAACTGAAAGTACTCAAACCGAAGCATACTTAAACCGAGGTATGACTGTACTTGGGGGGGGGGGGGCAAGAGCTCTGCCATTGGCAATGTGAGGGGGCTGTAGCAGGTGCCAGGGAGAGTTGCGTGTGCCACTGTCCTGTACTCCCATTACCTCAGATGCAGTGGAAGAGGCTGCACAGGGCTGTCCCAAGACATTTCGGCCCCTGAGGTGCCCTCCCTTTCCCATCAGGGAAGACAGGGTGGTGGGTGAAGATATACATCAGGAACGGGGTGGGGAAAGAGTGACGTCAGGATCTGCTGCCCCTGGGGACCCTGCCACCTGAAGCGGTCACCTGCTTTGGCCTCATGGGTGGGCCGGCCCTGAGGCTGCACTGAAATTGGAAAACAGAAGAAGATAAACCTGGGCCTTTGAGAATACTGTCATGCTGCTTATGCTTTTTTTTATAAGGTTTACAGAGAAAATGAACACTCTTGTGCATCCAGTTTCATACCTGCATTCTTCAATGGCATGAATCACCATAGGCAAAACTTTTCAGGGTAGAGAAATGTCTTGCCGCGTCCTGCAGTATCTGTAATCTACTGTAATTTTGTGCAATTTTCAGTGAATTATTGCTGCATGGGTTATTTGACAGTGGGTCAGCCAACGAATTTAAAAAGGCAAAGGGAGGAGGAAGAGGTGTAAGAAAGGAAAGATAGTGACTGCATTCTTTGTATGCCATGAGTGCCTAGCATGGGCAGCTGCTTATATCAGACCAAACCTGTTAATCATGCTGAGCTCTCTTCAGGCTGCATAAAGTCCAGGTCATAAGATAAGACAGGAAAGCAGGGGAAGCAAGTAATCAGAATGCAGGTCTTAGCATCTCTTGGGCATTAAATTCATTATGGAAGCTCCATTAGTCTTTCATGCATTCTCAAATTAATTAATTCCCCCAAAGAATGAATGGAGAACTGCCAATACCACAGCAGTACATTTAATTTTGGAAGATTGCTCCCTTAAACCCAATCCGAAACATGATTCCTGAAAAGTAAATTCTGTTCATCTCAGTAGGATTTACTTCCAAGGAAGAAGGATCACATCTTAAGCAGAATGACGATGTTTTTCCCCACCCATTTCCTTCCCTATTTTTAAGAACAAGCGTGTAATGGTGTGGGGGGGAGGGGATTCTGCAGGTGCAGAAGTCATTATGATACAACTTTCTAACGGGTGAGCTCCCGTTGCTTGGTCCCTGCTCCTGCCAACCTAGCAGTTCGAAAGCACGTCAAAGTGCAAGTAGATAAATTAATACCACTACAAACGGGAAGGTAAACGGCGTTTCCGTGTGCTGCTCTGGTTCGCCAGAAGCGGCTTTGTCATGCTGGCCACATGACCTGGAAGCTGTACGCCGGCTCCCTTGGCCAATAACCCGAGATGAGCGCCACAATCCCAGAGTCGGACACGACTGGTCCTAATGGTCAGGGGTCCCTTTACCTTTACCTTACATATCCAGACTCCCGTTATCTGTATAATAATGTGTGGTTTGGGGCCTTTCAATATATTTTTAAAAATTGTACTTCTCTTTTAGCAATTAAATACCGATCCTTTCTCTCTTAGCAATGTAAATCTCCTTAGGAGAGCCCTCCTGGATCAGACCAAAGGCCCATCTAGTCCAGCATTCCAATCTCTCAATGGCCAATCAGATGCCTACAGAAAGCATCTGGTTCTAGAATGCAGCAACACTCTTCCCACTTGAACTCCCCAGCAACTGGGTGTTCAAAGAACTTGTTCTTTGGCCATCATGGTTAGAAGCCATTATCCTCCATGAATTTGTCAGGATGTTCAGGGAGCAGTGAAATTCATCCAATCATTCTGATGTTAGACAGATAGATAGAAACAGATGCAGAGAGAGAGAGAGAGAGAGAGAGAGAGAGAGAGAGAGAGAGAGAGAGAGATGCTTAATGCCAGCCATTTTAAAAGACCTCCATTAGAACACCCCTTGTTGCTAGCTAGCAAAATTCAATTTAAGATGAAGTATAAATCTAGTTGTAATAAAAACTGTTGTAAACGAGGGCATGTCAATTGGGATTATAAATGCTATGTGGAATGGTCTTCGACAGTTAGATACTTCCTCTCTTTTTCCCATGTTCCTCTTTCCAAAGATTCAGTTTCCATAACAGAGCATTTCGCGCCATGGTTCCCTCCCCCCCCCCAAAAAAACCCTGCACTTTTTCGGGCACGGCACCCTAAAACGCATGATCGGGTAAAAAGCATGTTGCGAAATTGTGGCAACCAAAATAGCCGACATATTCTTGCAATAAAAAAGAGGATGCCCCGGTTTTCCTGGGACACTTGAGGGGTATATTAAAACTTTGTCACTGTAAATATATTGGGGCTTATGGGCTAAGGGTTTGCCATATCTCTTCTAACACAATTCAGTTAATACTGTAGCTCAAAACCAAAATGGCTGCACTGCTTCATATGGGAAATAACTTAAAAAACTTCTTCCAAATAACCTAAGTGCTTTCTGGCATTACTTTGCTCTTCTGTGAACAAAATATAAAAAATTCCTTCAGTAGCACCTTAAAGACCAACTGTGAACAGTTAGGAACACATGAAGCATCTTCTTCTGAGTCAGAACATTGGTTCATCTAACTGTGCAGGATTTTGGACTGGTGACTTTCTCAACTCCCCACTTTGAGCTGCCAGGGATATTGAAACTCGGACCTTCTCTGCCACTGAGCCAAAGCCCTTCTTCAAATTATCTAAGCATTACCCAGTCTTGCTTTATTTTAAAATACATTTTCTAGAACACCTATTTCAAGGTCTAGGCTGAAATCCTATCTCTTTCCCTACAGCCAAGAGTGCTAAAATAAGCTGCAAAGAACCGTGTACCAAGCCTATTGCCTTTCGCACGCAAAAATAGATGTGGAAACATTTATACGGTGTCCATACAGTCTGCTTAGCACCAGATCTAATTTTAATGTGTCGATTCCTTGTTTGGGTCCAAACTGACAGTGATCTAACTGCATGTATCATGCTGATCGCATAGCAAGTGACACTCACGAGAACTATATTCTCATTGTCTCTTCCTCAGAAGCCAGTTGTGGCTTGGAATAATAGGCAGTTCCAATCATGTTCGTGGGATATGTAGCTATATGGGCTATATATGCATAGTGACAGTTCAGATCCTAGTTGCTCTTCAGAAAATGTTGCTAGAGAGCAGAGTGTCAACTTGGATTCCCCAGTCAGGAGTGAGTGAATGCCATGGACTGGCTGGAAGCAGAGGAGTGGTGGGAGGCAACAGCTGGGGAACCCCCTAGGGAACCCCAAAGGGAAGAAGGCTCAGAGCCAGGGGGTTGGTGGTGGGACAACAATGAGTGGCCGGAGGGAGAAGAGGGGGCAGATGGGGAGGAGGAGGTGCCGGAAGCTGAAGAGGCAACAGGGTTTAGTGAGCAGGAAGAGGCTGTGGCAGAGAGCAGTCCAGACTCAGAGGCAGGAGAGGAGAAGGGCCAGGAGATGGAGTCCAGGGAGTCAGCAACAGATCACAGGTATGGCCTGCAATATGAGTGGGCCTGCAATGCTCTGGGACAGCCCCATGGCTGCCAAGGAGCCCTGAGCCTGGGCTCAAGGTGAATGCTGAAGTCCCCCAATAAAATAACACGAGGGTACTCCGCCATGTTCAAGACCTCCTCCACCAGCTTAGGCAGGAAGACTATAGGGCAACTAGTACATAGTCCAATCAAATATTGCTTGGGCTGGTGGCAATTGTACTTCAGCAACATCTGTAATACCAAAGGTTCCCCACCCTTGCTCTAGCATAAGCAATGGCTAGAAATATACAGGGACAGTACAAAAAAAAAGTCTTAGATTTCTGCCAGTCACCACATTTGTTCCTCAGATCATTATGTTTGAACCTCCTGCACTATACTTACCTGTGCATGTATATATTACAGCATACATCCACAATGTTTGCCTGTAGCTCTGGATGTAGTTAACATAACTTTTGGCAGCTGGCTATCACAAATAATGTGGTAATGAGAAGCTTGTTAACACTTATGTGGAAGAATTATTCCTGGCTGCTGCCGACATTCAAACTCGTTTAATAGACACACTGGAGTGTGTTTATTTGTTTTAACATATGGCACTGGGAAACTGATTCCATGTTTCCTCGTGTTTTTATTTTCTGTCAGGCCAAGAACCAGTCCCACCATCTGCCAGGCCTAAAACAGTCTTGAAGTACTATGCGTATGTCTCTGTTGGAGAGTTAAACTAGTGTAACCATCGTCTCCCCTTTGCGAGTAAACTCCGGTCATTTTAGTTCTGTGTGGGGACCTAGAGATCTCTAGCAGAGGATACTTTGGCAGAAGCAAAGACAGTTAAGCTGGAATAAAATGAAAATACAGTGGTACCTCGACTTATGAAGACAATCCGCTCCGCGGCGCTCTTCGTAAGTCGAAGTCTTCGGTTGTCAAAGCGCCCGTTCTGCGCATGCGCCGACCGCGCGCACCGCTTCTGCGTGGGTGCAGAACGTGCATATGGCGAAAAGACTTTGGAAGTTGAAACCTTCGGATGTCAAGGTACCACTGTACATGGGGCGTTCACACTCAGTATGTGTGTACTTGAATACTTGAACTGAAACGCTTGTATAGTTATTCACATGGTACACAGTACCCGAGCTGTGCAAACCAACAAGTGTGCATTCTTTCACACAAACACTTGTACATGGGTAGAGACAGCTTGTCTGCCCTCCTTTTTCCATTCTCAGACTGTCCTTGTGTGTTTTTTTTAATTCCTATTCAGTTTTCTATTTGCTGCTTCCATGATCTCCAGATACCAGGGAGGGAGCTACCTTTTAAATGAAAGGGGGAAAGGGAGGAACAGGGCCTGGAAATTCTCCAAAAGAAGACCCCCCCACACACATCTGGCCTCCCGTCTTGTGTATAATTGTGTTTTCCTAGTAATGTCAGTAGTGTTATGGTGCTGGAAGAGACTCTTGAGAGTCCCATGGACTGCAAGAAGATCAAACCTATCCATTCTGAAGGAAATCAGCCCTGAGTGCTCACTGGAAGGACAGATCCTGAAGCTGAGGCTCCAATACTTTGGCCACCTCATGAGAAGAGAAGACTCCCTGGAAAAGACCCTGATGTTGGGAAAGATGGAGGGCACAGGGAGAAGGGGACGACAGAGGATGAGATGGTTGGACAGTGTTCTCGAAGCTACCAACATGAGTTTGACCCAACTGCGGGAGGCAGTGGAAGACAGGAGTGCCTGGCGTGCTTTGGTCCATGGGGTTACGAAGAGTCGGACACGACTAAACAACTGAACAACAACAACCAGTAGTGTCAGGGGAAGTGGGGATATGGCTCACTTTCTGAACGAGATGCCAAGGCTCAGGCCTGTGTGGGAGTCTTGCCATCTTCCCTGGAAGGAAGCCTGCTTGCTTCTTAATTCCAAATGCTTTTAATTCTTAGTTGTTGTTTTTTTAAGGCTAGCATATTCCAAATGGAAAGATGCTTCTTCTGGAGCAATAAGGCTCCCCTTCCAACATTGCTCCCCACGCATTGCTAGACCTCTGTGGTTATTTGATGGGCAGGCACTTCCTCATGCAAATTATAACTGAACCATAAAGTGGAAATCAAAATAAGGGCCGGCCCTACTATTAGGCAACTGATTTTGTGTGTCATGAAAGAGCAGGACATTTTTAATAATAATAATAATAATAATAATAATAATAATAATAAGAAGAAGAAGAAGAAGAAGAAGAAGAAGAAGAAGATATATTTTTACTGACAGGGCATGGGAGAAACACTGGTGGGATGTCCTGCCTCAGGTGCCAAAATAACTTGACTATTTTGCTGCCTTGGATATTACATACCTTGACTTTGCCTCAGGCGACAATGTCTCTTGAGCCGGCGGCCGGCCCTGAACCCAAAGTATGCTTACCTGAAAGTTTAACTCCATCCAAATCAATAGGACCTATCAGAGAAAATAGGTTTAGGATGAGAGACTGTGAAATATGACACTGTGAAATATGCTCTGAGGTATTTTTGTTCTGTTAAAAAGGGGTGTGGCTACAGATAGCAGAGGGAAGTGTTAAATGGAAGTGAGGATACCAGGCCAGCGACACCTTCAAAGGATGATGATGATGATGATGATGATTTATTATTTAGCTAACACCAATGCTTGCGATTCTGATATGACGGAAGGCGCTTTTCCTTTCCAGCTTGTAATGTTGAGGCAGATGCTATGCAAAGATTTCTCACGGCGTGATATTGTTTGGTTCACAGGCTCAGACTGCACGAAGAAAAGATAATTAAAGATCGGAGACATCACCTGAAGACGTATCCAAACTGCTTCGTTGCCAAAGAACTGATTGACTGGCTGATTGATCACAAGGAGGCCTCTGACAGGGAGACTGCAATTAAACTGGTGCAAAAATTACTGGATCGTAGCATCATTCACCATGGTGAGTGGAAAGAATCAGCACATCCGAGCCCATAGCCACAAACTCTAGTTGGGGTGCAGGCAGGTCTGACCCAGTGATTGTCATGTGTTGTTAGTCAATATGAAGGAATAAAAACCTAAATAATGATTTTGAAGATTATAATAGCATTTGTATTTGGTGTGTTTAGCATGCATTATTTTAGGGCCAAACCAAACAGTGCATTATTCACATTTTTAAAGAAATAAAAGCCCTGTTTATTTTGAAGAAAAAGCAGCTGGATTAAATAATACATACATACATATATATATATATATATATATATATATATATATACACACACACATATATAATGTTCTTTATTGAAAAATAAAAAGTATAAAATTATAAGTGAACAAGGTAAAATAAGACAAGACGTGACAAGAATAAAAAAGATAAAATAACACCCATGTATAAAACATTTTTAAAGGCTTATTAGTTATGGATTAGTAAAAGTAATAGTGAAAATAATGAAATGCAGGGTAAGTGATGAAGATTGAAAATCATCAGACATTGTTGATGGAAGTCCTTGGCTTATAGGCAAAATATTGTGTAAGATAAGAAGAGATGTTGTGGTGTTTGGAAATATATGCAAAAAATTAATAAAAATATATTTTCAAAAAGAAAACATTTTAAATAAACATTACATGATTGTTATTGTAGTTACCTTAAACTTAACCTAATACAGTGTTTTTAAAAATGAATTCCAAAAATCATTAAATTTGTCCATGACAAGTCTACATTTGTACATGACTTGTTCTTGTGTTGCAAGTTTGTGCATATTATTTTCTATCCATTTGCTGAAGGGAGTTGGTGTGTGTGTGTGTGTGTGTGTTTTAATTACTTAAACCCAGGGCTAGCCAATGTTTTGTCCTCCAGATGATGTTGGACTACAGCTCCCATCAGCCTCAGCTAACATTTCCAGGGGTCAGAAATTAAGGCAGTTGAAGTCCAACAACATATGGTGAGCCACATGTTGGACACAATATCAGACCCCGTGCACAGATAAAATCCATAGGTCTCTCTTACCCACAGTCTCAAAATCTGAATAAAAATAAGAGACTGAACACTAGTTTGGTAGGAGTACAAGAAAGCAAAAAAGAAAAATTGCAACAAAAAAATTAAAATAAGACGTGTTAATTAACCTAACGACAAGAAAAGAAGCAAAGGGAGCAAAGCAGAGAAAAGCAAAAAAAAAGGGGATCATAAGAAATGATGAAAAATATAAAATTGCATAAGGGAGTTTAGTTTTGCATAAGGGAGATAAGACGTTTTAGATAAATATTGGACAATAGAGGAAACTGTTAAAGAGAAATATACAGAGATTTAAGTGCATAAAAGAGAATGAAATAAGTGGACAAAGGAACTGAGAACAGAGATGGGCTGAAGCTGAGAGACAAAAAGACCAGTACAGTGGTACCTCTACTTAGGAATAACTCTACTTACGAATGTTTCTACTTACGAACGGAGCTCCATCCACCATCTTGGATGCGGTTTAGATAGGATTTTTTCTACTTACGAATTTTTAGATAGGGTTGCTTCGACTTACGATTTTTTTTCTCCCAATGCATTCCTATGGGATTCGACTTACAAATTTCTTCGACTTACGAATGTGCGTTTGGAACACATTAAATTCGTAAGTAGAGGTACCACTGTAATTGATTGGCCGTGTTCACATGTAACAATAAACGGGGGTTTGTAGCTTATGATAAATGAAGATCCTGCCCACTTGCTCCGACTTCACTCCTTCCCTGGTGTAAGCAGGATAAACAAACTGGGAATTGTGGTTTGTTGCTTCTGAACAAGATGCCATTGGTAAGTCGGCAACAAACTATGGTTTCAGCGATCATGACTCTCTAGATAGCAACGATTCAGGATCTCATCTTTGAATGTAAGGGGGGAAGCCAAGTTTTCCTGGTTTATTTAGCCTGCACACATCAAAGGACAATTGGGCAAATAGCTTATTCATCATAAGCCACAATGAGCCAGAAACCTCTCACTACCTGCGAACATGGCCATTGATCACAAGATAGAAAGAGAGTCTTGGTAAGTGGAGCAAACCTATGGCGGGGCCCTGTTTGTGGATTGCCCTCCCTTCTAAGAAATGGGTGGTGCTGATCCTTATTACTGTAGTTCACAATGCAAGCGGAAAGTCCACTTGTTCACTCAGGCTTTTGTTTGGTGTTGCAATTTAAAAACAGGAATGAGGATTAGATGTTATTCTGTTTCCGTGTTACGCTGGTTTTAATGTGTGTGTTATTTATTTGTTGTTGTACGCTGCTTTGAGTTACTTTTGTGGGGGCGGCGGAAGTGACTTATAGGTTTAATAAATAAATAAAGTGGAATAGAACTGATACTTCTCCTTCTCTTTCAGCCTGCATACTTTCCACAGATTACTATTTGTGGGTTACTGGAGTCAGTGTAGTGGTTAGAGGGTCAGGGAGACTTAAACTTAAGTCCCCACTCAACTACAAAGCTCTGTTATCCTTCAGCTTAACTTATCACACCGGGCGTTATGAAGATAAAATGGTGGGGGACAGAGAACAATGAAACACCACCCCACACTCCAGAGAGGCAGGGTGGGGTAAAAATGCAATAAACTATAATCAACAGATTTTTTTAAAAAGGTCAGTAATTCCCCCCGCCTATAAATGGCTGCAGATAATACAATAAAGTAGGAATACGTGCAGAGCTTCACAAACTAAGTTTTTTTAAAAAAACAAAGTAAAATAAAAGGTCAGTCATTTTTGTGGTTTATCTGAAGCCTGGTTTTTTTTGTAAAGGAAAACAATGCTTTAGTACCTGCATTGTTTCCAGATTCATAATGATGATTACTGCAAGTTCTTGATGTGAAGTGTTTACTATTTCTTCTTCTTCTTCTTCTTCTTCTTCTTCTTCTTCTTCTTCTTCTTCCTCCTCCTCCTCCTCCTCCTCCTCCTCCTCCTCCTCCTCCTCCTCCTCCTCCTCCTCCTCCTCCTCTTCTGGGTTTTGCATTTCAGTTTGCGATGAGCATAAGGAATTCAAGGACCTCAAACTTTTCTACCGCTTTAGGAAAGATGATGGAACGTTCCCACTTGACAACGAAGTGAAGGCATTCATGAGGGGACAGAGGCTCTATGAAAAGTAGGTTGCGCACAGAACGTTGACCAGTGTTAGCTGCTCTTTATCGGATGGGGTTGATTAACAACTAGAAAAATGGTCTTACATTCATAGGTTCTTGCTGAATTGCATTCTCCTTTATTAAGAACGCCATCTTCCACCTCCTCAGTTTTCCCAAGAGAAAGGTTATACTGACAGAGATGAGTCCTGAGCATATAATTAAGATTTGAAACAGATGGCTGGGTGGAGATTCTGACTATCCCGTCAGATTATATGGGTCAAATAACAGAGGAGTTTAGTTTGCCACCTGCGACGAGGTCCATGTCATTTTTGCTCAGACTGAAGGGGTTGTTTGCAGCGTGCCTGATTTAGCCGCAGGTAGCAGCAAGTACAATATGTGAGCTGACATTTACTGGAAATGGATATGCAAAAGGTGAACAGATTGGTCAATTCATGGGGGGTGTTTTGGTACAACATTGTCATCCATGAGCAGCACGCGTGGCTCTTCCAGGTGCCAAGGAACAGAGTGAAATGTGCTTTTATTTGTCTGACTGCAGCTAGGGATGGCCCAACGTGTTAGCTTTGTTTCCTCTCGTTTTCTCATTTCCACAAGCTTAAGTTCTGTCCTCTGCTTTACAAAAAATTTTAAGTCCTCAAGACAATGCACCAGCATTTTAGTATGGAATTTTGCCTAATACATGCATTTCTGCAAAACGATTTCCCCTGAAACAAAGCATTTTTCTGTGTTACTCTTACCAACAAACCAAAAGATACCTCAGTTCCCAAATGCCACATAATATAACCAACCTAGAAATAGCAAAATAGCGAAGGGCCTTCACTTTGGCCCGATGCCAGGCCCTCCCCTCAGCTATCCAGGAAGGCCATTTTAGGAAGGTACCGTACGAGGAGATGAAATGCCCCTGTGGCTCAGGGCAACTCGAAACTACGGAAGATGTCTTCTTCCACTGCCAATATTATGCATCATATGAGTCAGGTTCTTCCTGCCAATACTACACAAATTCCCTAGACGGATGGAGCAACTCTATACCTCCTTGCTACTTCAAGATGCAAACCCAGACGTAACATACACAGCAGCCATATTTTGCATTGCTGTGATGGACATTCGCCGAAGAATGGTTTGGGTCACACACCTGACCTAAACTGAAGGCTCATACACAAGACCCGTGCCCTCTCTTGTACCCTCCCTTCTATAGTTACTTTTGCAACTGCTTGCTTTCAACCTTCTAGCTGATTTTAAGTCTCCCTCACTCATCCCCACCCCTTCTTTGAATCACCCCTGTTTTATTTCCTAAATTACTGTGTTTTCTATTTTAACTTATGCTGGTCTGTGGCCATCATAAAGTTGTTGTTGATGATGATATTCGTACCAATATATGCATTTTCATGGACTCTTTACCCCCGTTTTTGCATTCTTGTACATGTTACTTGCTTGGGGAACTGCATGGCATGTACTTGCCCTCAGAGGGGGGGAAATGCATGTGAGAAATGAAAGAAAGTAGGTGTTTTGTAACACTGAGACTATCAGTCTCTAATAGTGGTTTGTCTGTCAGATGTCCTCAGGAATCTTACCTAGCATAACAGAAATGGCCAATCTGTGTGATGATGGGCGATATACAAAATTTAATAATAATGATGTTGATGATGTTTGCCCCTAGTAAGGGACTGTAGGAGATTAGAATAGGGCTGGGAAAATAGAAGCAAGAAGCTGTGGCCTTTACCAGATAGGGTAGGCATCCCCAAACTTCGGCCCTCCAGATGTTTTGGACTACAATTCCCATCATCCCTGACCACTGGTCCTGTTGGCTAGGGATCATGGGAGTTGTAGGCCAAAACATCTGGAGGGCCGCAGTTTGGGGATGCCTGAGATAGGGGATTGTATATCTTTAGGCACAGAGACAGAAGTAAGACAAGTAGGTCAATTGCTATTCATCTGGTCACCAGTGGTAAGTAAACATCTTCGCCAGGCTACCAAGTAACAAAGCCATGATCAATTGGATGTAAGCTGGCTGTCAGGTTTAGCGCTTCTCCCACACAAGACACAGAACGCTGGCAGTTTAAGTAACTGAGGTTTATTTCTCAATACAGTAACAGGCTTACAGCAGTCCAAGCTTCTATAACCCATCCTTCACCGGAGTCAGTTATTATTATTATTTATACACCGCCCATCTGGCTGGGTTTCCCCCACCACTCTGGGCGGCTTCCAACAAATAGCAAAATACATTAAAATATCACAGATTAAAAACTTCCCTAAACAGGGCTGCCTTTAGGTGTTTTCTAAATGTCAGGTAGTTGTTCATCTCCCTGACCTCCGATGGAAGGGCGCCACTACCGAAAAGGCCCTCTGCCTGGTTCCCTGTAGCTTTGCTTCTCGCAGTGAGGGAACCGCCAGAAGGCCCTCGGCGCTGGATCTCAGTGTCCGGGCAGAACGATGGGGGTGGAGACGCTCCTTCAGGTATACAGGACCGAGGCCGTTTACTCGACTAGCTTCTGACCCCTCCCAAGGCCGGAGGTGCAGCCAATTCCTCTTCCTCTGGAGATTCCTCTCTGCTGGGCGTGTCCCTGACACTGGCTGTATTTTTCAGGTGGTTTCTGTTCTTTCAGGTAGTTGACGCACAACAGATGGTAAACAATTAAGTGGGCTAGTAAAACACCGAGAAGGGTAGTGACTTTTTGCATATATGTGTGAGGCAGACAGAAGAGTAGGGTTGCTGTTGTTTTTATTTTGTTTTCATTTTGATTATGTATTTTGTGGTTTTATGTTCTGATTTTACTCTGTGAACTGCCCTGAGACCTGCAGGTATAGGGTGATATATAAATTCAATGAATAATATAATAAAAAGAGCACAAGGAAACTGTGATAATGGTTCCTCAGTCCAAGCAGGATTGATGTGCTTTCTGTTTTTTGTTTTAAATTTCCCTTCTTTCTTTTTGTGTTTGTCTTCTCGTTCCGTTTGTTTGCAGTAGCCAGTGAAACAAATTTCCCTTGCTTTTCAAATGTCGCAGCAAATGGAAGGACATGCTGTGTTTTCAATACACTGCCCAAATGCCATAGAAGAATGTTTTCATAAACAGAGGGAAATTGCAAGGATTAATGGCTGTGGTTAAAGTTAGATGTTCCAACTTGGAACTCAGCGTAAAAGAGATGGGAAATATGCTCTCTGCCCCAGTGCTAAAAGGCAGAGAGATCCTTCAGATTCTCCCTTCCCCACTTACTTCAAATAACAGTGTTCTAAATAGTGCATGGCGACCACAGAAATTTTTAATGTAAAGGAAGGCCTGTGTGTTCTCCATAGGTTTTAAGACAAGCCAAATTCTACAGCAAGGAAACATGTTTTCTGCGCTCAGAATAAATGCACACATGTTATGCTAGCATTAATTTCATTTAGATGAACTAATATTGAATTCATATTCAATAAACTAATAGTAACTAATATTTAAATAAACGAATATTTGTTTCAATGTGAATTAACTGAGTCCAACCACTGATTTGTCTAGTCCACTTACTGGTATCCCAAGGTCTAAGTAAGAGGTTTTTCCTATGCTCCTTTTAAAAAAGGAGATCGAACCTACAACCGTGCATATGTTCAGGGCCGTCTTAAGCGCCCCTGGCGCTGTGGTGTGCCGGATCCCTCCGGCGCCCTCCCGCCCCGTTTCCCAGCGCGGCTGCCACAGGCACTGCTGCAGGGCGGGTGGGCAGGCAGGCGCAGCACGGTTGCCGTGGGCGCAGCTGCGCGGCAGACCAGCCGGCCAGCGGGTGGGCGCAGCTCGCGGCACCCGCCTGGCGGGCCGGCGCCATGGTGCCGCGAGCCACCCAGCCTGCACGTAGGGCCGGCCCTGCATATGTTGTAAACTGCCCTGTGGTCTTTCTTTTTTGAAGGGCAGTCCTGTTTACAAATGATTCGGTTTACGAACTCTGCAAAACCGGAAGTAGTTTCCCAGCTTGAGAACTTTACCTCAGTTTAAGAACAGAAACGCACCGGCGGCGGGAGGCCTCATTAGGGAAAGTGCACCTCGGTTTAAGAACGGTTTCGGTTTAAGAACGGACTTCTGGAACGGATTAAGTTCGTAAACCGAGGTACCACTGTATAGGCATTTTAAAACTAGAGTAAATAATAATAAAATAGTGGAAAAACCAGTGCAGGTTTAGTCTTTGAGTGCCAGTAAATACTGTGATAGTGTGTGACTTTAATATAATTTTCTGTTTCAGTTAGTTTATTCCCTTTCCACACAGGACCCCCCCCCCCCCAGGACTGCAAACTACCCAGGTGCAAGTTATACACCCATGTGTAGTCATTACATTCTCTGTTTTTGTGGCAGTCAGCTTTCTTTGGGTTGTTGTTCTATGTCCTATCTGGTGATGTGAGGCTTTAAAGTCTACATTGGATGAAACAGTCATTAGGGAATAACTGTGTGTTTAAAGGGGAAGCAGACAGGATGACTTAACATGCTTTTCCATTTGAAAGATTCCCGTGATGCTGTTTTTAATCACCTGAGACTGTACAAAATCTGCTTACTAACAGCACTTTTAAATCCACTTTGTCAGGGTACCTGCAATCACGTTGTCAAGGGAGACAAAGGAGAACTGTTTAACATACAAAAATCCTGTGTGTCTCCTGCTATACGTTAGAGCTGTGGCTGAATGTGGCTTTCAGCCTAATTTCATGCAGGCCCTTGCAAGTGGTCAGTTCAGTTCAGGTTTGTGTGAGCTATGCAGTCAGCACCCATTAATGCCACTCCCCACCACTGGATGTGACCCCCCCAAACAAACTTTTAATGTGGGTCAGTAGTTCTTCATAGGGACCCTGGTGGCGCTGTGGGTTAAACCACTGAGCCTAGGGCTTGCTGATCAGAAGGTTGGCGGTTCGAATCCCTGTGACGGGGTGAGCTCCCGTTGCTTGGTCCCAGCTCCTGCCAACCTAGCAGTTCGAAAGCACGTCAAAAGGCAAGTAGATAAATAGGAACCGCTACAGCGAGAAGGTAAACGGCGTTTCCATGTGCTGCTCTGGTTTGCCAGAAGCGGCTTTGTCATGCTTGCCACATGACCTGGAAGCTATACGCCGGCTCCCTCGGCCAATAATGCGAGATGAGCGCGCAACTCCAGAGTCGGTCACGACTGGACCTAATGGTCAGGGGGGTCCCTTTACCTTTACCTAGTGCTTCATAACAAGAAGGTTTCCCACGCCTGCTCTAGAATGGCCAAAAATTAAAACCAGAATGGAGATGGGATCTGCTTAGAATCATAGAGTTGGAAGAGACCACAAGGGCCATCCAGTCCAACCCCCTGCCAAGCAGGAAACACCATCAAAGCATTGATTTTTAATTATTGCTTGATTTTTAATTATTGGGATCACTGAGGGGTGGGAACAGTTTTGTGCAGTACTGAAACATACACTGATGGTCTCCAAGTGTATACTCCTTGACTTCCTACAAAATAAGTGATTTCTTGCCATTCACCCCTATGTGCATGAAATGTGAGATGAAAAGCACTGCTTTTGGGGGCCCCGTTTAGCGGTAAGGGCAAAGCTGCCCCCCTCCCTGCCCCGTACTGACACTTGCAAGTGTTCCCATGGGAAATGCAACAGGTCTGTCTTTGCACCAAGCACAACACAATGCCCGTGCAGCCTTACAAATGGAAGCCCTCCCTACCCACCCACCCCTGCAAAGCTAAACATAAAAGAGTGTGTGTGTGTTCTAACATTGCACCTATCTCTTAAAACTGCTTATAGAACCTGTTAGGTGGTCTGTTCATCATCAAGATCAAGACAGGTGCAGAGGGGGAACTGAAGCCTTTCCTTCTTTCACTTTCAGTGAGAGCCAACATCCCAAAACCGCTGTTGCTCTGAACACCAATGGGATGTGTTTAACATTGTTTATAGTTTGATAGACACACACATTTATGTTTTCACCATGATGGGCATATTTATACCAATGTTAATTACAGGGCTCATTTGCACAGTGGGCTTGTGTCTGGACAACAAATCTCCCCGTTGCACCTTGCTTTTTTATTTCCTGTTACCATGGCGAGACCATGCATGCTTGAATAGCTAAAAATTAAACTCTGTTTAAACTCTTTGTCCACTACTTGGATGTGTCCCCTGTGTGGATAAAACACAGCCAAAACAAGATAGCTTTTGATAATGTTTATTGGATTTACACATCACTCTCCAGTTTGCCCCCTGGCAATATCCTTGTTTTTCCTCCCCTTTACTAAAACCCAGAACATTTTGTCCCTGCCAAAAATTAAGGAGGCATTAGCTATCATTGCATGCAGATGCGTAGCTTCCGAGAGTTTGTGTCTGTGTGTGAGGTACATGAATTACACAAGGTAAACAACCTGGATACATGATGCAAGCAAGCTAACTAGATTTGCTCAGTAGAGGGGTTTCAAATCACAGTTGATTGTGCTAGGTTTCTGGCCTCAGTTTAGCTTCTCCCCTGCTCTCAAGAACAGGGACTGTTGAAAGGTGTAATTATCAGACCCCCAGCTTCCTCCTGCTGATGGAGTAAGAAGGAGAACGGGGAATCTTGAGGTTACAAAATCAGATAGCGAGCAGGGTCACATCCATAGGGGGAAGGTAGCTGGTTGTAGGGAGGCCTTACCACCCCCAAATAACAACATGGCAGGCATAGGGGGAGTGTAGCTGCTGAAAGCCTTTTGGACCATTTGGGCTCCATTTCAGGATGCAGAGCCTTTTCACCAAATGAAACCAATCCCCTAAAATCCGCTGTGATGCACATAGGGGCTCAAAAGTGGCAAGATTTACATTAATGAATAAAGCTAAACTAATTTATGTCCAGAAAAATATAAGCATCCTTTGGTTAAGCATATTAAAACCAAGACACACAATATATTTTAGGAGGCTCTCTCCCTCTCTCCCTCTCCCCCCCCCCCCGTGTAGGAGGGGAGTCATACTATATGATACTTTATAGGTCAAAAACACGACTTCTGTTTTGCTCAAAATTTCCCCCATCAGCAGATTCCTTAAAAATATTGCCATTCATTTATGTTTGGATTATCCATTTTTTCTAGCCCCTGTTTTGAGGACTAAATTAAAAGGAACCATTCCCATTGCATCTCATAGACCGAAAGTTAATAAGAAGCAATCCCAAGAAATGAGAACTTATGTTTTTATTGGAAGGAAGGATTGGATTTTTTTCCTCCCCAAAATAACCTCAGACATTTCTGAGGTTCAGTTTCAGATCAATTATTTATTCTTTCTGCTGTAATCTTTCTAGCGATACTTATAGGTATGTTTTTGATATTAAACTTCCAGGATTACAGTATATAAAATCCAGTATCTCACTGTTTCCACTCAAATGGGCATGAAACCAGCAAGTTTGCGTTACGAGGGATTGCATCTTCAGTTTTGCATTTCATTGCTGAGATATTTTTTTTAATGTACTGTATATGTGGATTCCTAGCCTATAACGAATTTCCTTAGGTTTTGAACGAAACCTTCCTCGTTGAACAAATTTATATTACTCTAGGTACTCAGAACTGATACAGACCAAATGCTATGTCCACTCAAATATAGGGGGTTGGACTAGATTACTATTTGGGTCCCTTCTAACGCAACAATTCTCTGATTCTATGAAATATGCTGCCGCCACTACATGCAGATGAAACTGGTGCAGTCCACAAGAAGGTTTGATTCTAGTGGCTGTATAAACTGGCTCTCTGAAGATTTCTGCCCCGTGCGTATGGTGATTTAACTATTACACTGATATGAGAAATAAATATTTTCATGTCTGTGGTTTATCAGGTTTGTTTTGATAAGCATCTCTCTAGTGTTGCAACACAACAGGCTTGAGCTATTCCTCGTCACCAACTTTGGCATTTCATTGATGTGGTTTCACAGGTCCCATGTGGCCTTTGGAGCTCACAACGGTCATGACTGCAGAAGTGTCCTGTGGGGATATATCCCTTATCTCAGGCATCCCCAAACTGCGGCCCTCCAGATGTTTTGGCCTACAACTCCCATGATCCCTAGCTAAGAGGACCAGTGGCCAGGGATGATGGGAATTGTAGTCCAAAACATCTGGAGGGCCGAAGTTTGGGGATGTCTGCCTTATCTGATCTGCCAAAATAATGCCCTACAGTGGTACCTTGGTTCTCAAACTTAATCCGTTCCAGAAGTCTGTTCCAAAACCAAAGCATTCCAAAACCAAGCCACGCTTTCCCATAGAAAGTAATGAAAAACAGATTAATCCGTTCCAGACTTTTAAAAACAACCCCAAAAACAGCAATTTAACATGAATTTTACTATCTAACGAGACCATTGATCCATAAAATGAAAGCAATAATCAATGTACTGTACTATAAAATAAAACAGTATTGTAGATGATAAAAATGAAAAATAATTTTCTTTCTTACCTGCACTGATGGTGGTCATTGTTTGGATGGGGGGCTTTTATCCATTTCCGCAGCCACACAATCAATCAATCAATCAATCAGTAGCTGACCTGGGATCCATACAGTCACAAAAGCAAATTAACTGAAAAAGCCTCAAAACAAAAAATGCAAAATAAATAGCAAAAACAAAAGCACCTAATCTAAGCTCCAAATATCACCTTAGAACACTGCAATGGGAAATGGAAGGTTTGAATTACAACGGGGGGGACGCAAATTAGCAGCGCAACAGGGAACACAGGGGGACTCAAAACAGAGCATGTTTGGCTTCCGAAAAAAGTTTGTAAACCAGAACACCTACTTCCGGTTTTGCAGCGTTCGGGTTCCAAGTTGTTCGTGAATTAAGCTGTTCGAAAACCGAGGTACCACTGTACTTACAGTGGTACCTCGGTTTATGGACACAATTGGTTCCGGAAGTCTGTTCATAAACTGAAGCGTTCATAAAGTGAAGCGAACTTTCCCATTGAAAGTAATGGAAAGTGGATTAATCTGTTCCAGACGGTCCGCGGAGTACTTAAACTGAAGCGTTCATAAACTGAAGCGAACTTTCCCATTGAAAGGAATGGAAAGTGGATTAATCCGTTTCAGATGGGTCCGCGGAGTACTCAACCTGAAGCGTACTTAACCCGAAGCATGGGTGTAATTGGTTCCGGAAGTCTGTTCATAAACTGAAGCGTTCATAAACTGAAGCGAACTTTCCCATTGAAAGTAATGGAAAGTGGATTAATCCGTTCCAGATGGGTCCGTGGCGTTCGTAAACCGAAAATTCGTAAACCGAAGTGTTCGTAAACCGAGGTTCCACTGTATATGTATACTGGTCAGGACTGTTAGGGTAAATCCCTGCTACAGATGTAGCATTTGTCCACACTTCTGCTTGTTCTGCCACTTTCCCCTGGGAAAAGCCACTGGTTACAGCTGTATCAGAACAACAATTTTTTCTGCAGTTGGATGTTTGTTCTGATTCGTCGGTAGACAGGTTTCTCAGGGGAAAGGGGCGAAAAAACGATTCGGATCCATGCCTAGAAAGCATGGGGCAAGCGGAAAACCTCCCGGACCTGTCTTTCTAGGCTTGGGACAAGCAAAAATTGTGGACGAGCTCTTAAACAGCTTCAACAATCATTCCCATTTCATTTGAAGTTTTCTGGTGTTAGGGGACCTACCTACAGGGAGCCTCCCCCCATCATCCTGACCAGCACTTCGCCCAGCGAGAGCAGCAGCAGTGGGTCAGGGGGAGGAAATGAGGATGGGAGCGGAGTGGAGGAGGCACAGCTCAGCGATGTATCAGAGCCCCTGCACCACTCCAGCCAACAAGTAGGAGAGGAAGCACAGCTGCTTCTGGCGCCTGAATTGAGGCGCGCGCCCAAACGCAAGGTTAGAGGGCGGCGTTTCGGGGTGCCCAAGCTATTATGCTGGCCCTGGAGCAGAAGGGCGCCATTGCCGGATTCTGCGAGTGACTAGGAGGTCATGTTTTCTGCTATCTCTGCACTGTAAATACTATGCACAATAAAACCGTTAAAGAAAGAACAGACTTGGGTGTGTTTACTCGGGAGTAGCCGCAACAATCCCCTGACATTTGTCTACAAGTTGTCTAGTTGTCTAGCAAGCCCATGAACAATTTTTCGGAAGAAGTCATGGTGGTTAAAGTGGCATAAAACCAGCATAGGTCTGGAGTTCCAGAGTCTTTGTTCTTGCTTTTTAGCTGATCTCTTCTGGATTCCTGATGTGGAAGTCCTGCAAATTCCCTGCTACCACCAACAATCCCCTCTTGGCAATTTTCCAGATTCCTTTCATGTGCCTGTCCATTGCGGCCATTAGCATCTCTTTTGTTCTTCCTGACCACACCAAGCAGCCGGGCATGTTATTTATAGACTCGTCAAAGAAATATTAACAAAGAATTCCCACTCAGAGAGTCTACAAAACCAGTATAAGAGCTGCTTAGAAAAAGCCTTAACTTAATGTTTATTGGCTTTGGGGGAATCTCTTTAAGTTAGAGAGAACAGGATGTGATCGAAGGTATCATCTCTAAAATGTTGTCCATACCATTTCTATTATTCTGTATCAGCAGTCAAGAACTAACGTCTTGCATTTGAACGGAAAGGGGCTGTCAAATGATTACTGTATCTGATTCGCTTTTTATTGATGCTGTCGGGGAAATATTTTAGCTCAAGCTTCATTTTCTCCTGGTAAATTCTATTAAAATTAAAACACTTGGTACCATTAGAATTATAAAAAAAATGCCTACAGCAGAGCTTGTTTCATTCACAGGATTTCCTCCCTTTCACAAACAGAAGAAGTACTTCTGTTTAGCCATTCGTGAACCTGAAAGGAATCTGGAAAATTGTCAAATGCGAATGGTGCAAGTCTGTTATTTCACGTTGTAGGCCAGGAAGAACTCAGAAGAAGGAACAAGTGAACTTATTCTACAGTTCACGTAACACGAAGTTTCAGATGAGTTCATTGACCTATTACTTGGTTAGCAACCATCAGTTCCCACCCCACCCCACTGAAACAACCGACATAGGTCTAATTTTAGCTTTCACTGTGGGATTAATATGCTGCAGGCTTTCTCCACTAAGTTCCTGGCCATATATTTCATAAGGATGTTGGGTAGATAAGCCTGATTTATCAAACCTGCAAGGCAGTTAAGAGGAACATTTTTAAGGAGACTGTAGCAATACAGTTAGAGACCGACTGTTTAATGTGATGGATGTGCTGTCTCATGTCTTCAACCACCAACATGCTGCAGATCACCTGTATGAATTTTGCAGAGCACTGGCGTCTTTCTTAGCCCTACAGGGAGATGCTGGGGATTGACCCTGGAAGCTTTCGAATGCAAAGCAGATAAACGCTTTGATATGGATGATGACGGGCCCTTACAAGGAAGAACTGGGAGCTGTGTTTGGGGGGGGGGGGAAACCATCCTTGTTTCATTAGATGCTCAGATGCTGTTGATTGTATGCAGGACCTTTTGCATACAAAGCATGCCCTGATCTATGTGTGCTGCTTTCTTAATGCTCCCAACTGGAAGCAACCACTTGCATTACTTGCAATGTCCTTGCTCCACCCTTGGGTAAACCTGGACGAGGGTGGAATTAGAACCTTGAACACATTTCTGCAGTTTAACCTTCATGTGCGTGCGTTTCCTCTCCCTCCCTTCTCTCGTCGCAGGCTGATGAATACCGAAAATGCACTTTTACAAGCCAGGGAAGAGGAAGGGATAAAATATGAACGCACTTTCATGGCATCTCAGCTGATTGACTGGTTGATCCAGGAAGGAGAGGCCACCACAAGGCCTGACGCTGAACAACTTGGTCGCAGGCTGCTGGAGCACGGAATTATACAGCATGGTGAGAAGTGTCCCTTGCTTTAGCAAGCTCTGTCTAGGTGCGAAGGACCTCATAAGGTGGTTGCATGTTTTAACATGGACTGCTTAACCCTACATATTTTTAAGTGGTGGGCATATATATATTGTGAATGCTCCTCACTTTTGCAATCCCAGACTGGTAGCAAAACACAAAGTTATATTAGTAACTATACTTAGTGGTTAGTGGCCAGCTTGGTGGGTCACAATTTGTGTAGACTGGCATCTTTAGATGGGTCATTTTGACCCATGTCCTATTGAGCAGCTTATATTTCTTCTTCTGAGAGAAGTATATCCTTCTTTCTTTTTTCATCTGTACCCAAGAAGGGTTTGATTGGGGTGGTTTCTCCTCCTTTTGGAAAACCAGTGATTCAGAGTTCAGGACAAGCTGCCAACTGTGAGAGCCCAAAGTTGGAAAAGTTAGCTGTGACTTGAGTCCAATTTAAAACAACGGCATAGGACTTGGGCTGTGTACACATTACCAGCTCAGAACACAGCAAGGTTTTCCTTTTTCTAAATTTCGGCTGAAGCTGGGCAAGCCCATCTTTTATGTCCAGTTGATTTTCAAAGCTGCAAACTGTGAGAGTACAATCCAGCAAAAGTTAGTTACATCTTAAGTCCAATTCTGCCTGGTTGTTGCCAGCAGAAAGTAATTTTCAGAGGAGAGTTGGGTAGTGTAGGACTTGGGCCACATCATCCTTTCTTATTGTCCTGTATTTATTTGTAGCAATCTTGTTGTCCCTTGGCAATGCCAACCCTCAAAGTGATTGAATTACAACTGGCTCTGAGGGTTTTCACTTGGTTTTTTAATCTTACTGCTCTTCAACTTGGGCTGGAAATAACACAATGAATGACTTTTCGCCGGCTTACATCATAGTTGTTCAATTAATCTTGCTGCCAGAGAGTAATTTATAGGATGCCAGCTGCTAAGGGCACAGAACACAAGTAAAGTATACTCCCTTGGCCTCTGAAGTGGCAAGAACATGCTATAGGTAAGGACTGGGAGATAAAAGGGAGAAGTAGAACAGGGTGAAGATAAGATAATGGAAAGAGAGGGAGGGAGAGAGAGGGAGGGAGGGAGAGAAGCCACTGCAGGTTCTTAATCTGCCACATCACAGACAGACACATCTTACATTGTATACTGGTTCAGCCATCAGCCTTGGCCCCTTTAGTCCCCCATCTGCTTCAGGCAGGCTGTCCATCTTTTTTAAAAAGAAAGTATCACAGCACCACTTTTACTAGCTTTCTCTCTAGATAGTAGATTCTCCTCATTCTATCTGGATTCTGCAGAACCTCCTGCCAACTTTGTTAAGAACTTGCACCAGAGCTTTTGCGGGGGGTGGGGGAGAGTATGTGACTGATGTTCAGTTAGGTTTCACTCAGACCTACTGAAATGAATGGACCTGGCTTAGTTGGGCTTATTGATTTCAGTGGGCCTACTCTTGAGCAAAACATAGTTGAATATCACCCAGAGCCTTTACACAGCAGTGAAACTGTCTCTTCCACTCAGAATGGTACAGTTCCAGGGATCTACAAACCAGACCTACAACGATGTTGAGCCTCTCTCTCTCTCCTCTAAATTGCCTTCAAAGCACTTCAATGCACAGACAAACTCCAGCCCTTCACCTCTTCCTGGAAGAAAGTGAGGGAATTGTGCCTGGCCTTGCACCAGTAGTATAGTGGATTAGGAAGGGGAATTGAACACAGCTCCAATACTCGCCCCGCTAGAGCAGGAGCGATAATATCAACTGCTGGCATGCCAGTGTGTTGGCAGACCCTTGTTGGCGTAGCAAGTGAATGAGGTGATAGCAAGGCTTTCAAGTTTTGCTATGGTTTGTGATGGAATGAATACACAAAGACAGGCTGGGTGCTTCTTTCCTTTCACAGGGTTGCTATCTCATGGACAAGATAGCTCAGCTAATAGAGCATGAGACTCTTAATCTCAGGGGGTTGTGGGCTCGAGCCCCACGTCGGGCAAAAGATTTCTGCATTGCAGGGGGTTGGACTAGAGCAGTGATGGCGAACCTATGACACGCGTGTCAGACGTGACACGCGGAGCCCTCACTGCTGGTACGCGCCCCATCAGCCCATTCGCGCTGTTGTTGTTGTCCCCCCCCCCCCATTTGTTCTCCCACTCATCCTACAGCTTGCCTCCGCTGTTAAAACCCGGATCCTTTTTTGTTGTTGCTGCTGGTAGCCAGAGATTGTTTTTTAACCCTTTCTGTGCTGTTTTTTCTGGCGCTTTGGCAGACGATGATTGGGTGTAACAGCGTTCGTTTTTTAACCCATTCTGTGCTGGTTTTTTTGGCACTTTGGCAGACTATGTCGGTGCTGTGTGTTAGTTCCAGTGAAGGTATTATTTGTCATTTATTTCTGTTCTCTTCCCCCCCCCCCAAAGTGCAGCAGCTTTGGGGCACTCCCCCCCAAAAAGCAAAGCAACTTTTGCACCCCCCCAAAAAAATTATGGTTGCCAGTGGGAGGAAGTTGCTTGTTTTCAGTTCCTGAGCACCACCAAGCACAGTGCAATGGAATGGTGTAGTGGTAAATTCTGAAGTGCAGGATTTCATCATGGCAACCCCTACAGCCACAGCTCCAAGGAAAGTCCATTGTATGATTTCCCCTGGGGAACTGAAACACGTTGGAATTGCAGCTAGAGGAAATGTTTGCAACTCCCTTGCTCCTGTTTAATGTTAGAAATGGAGTGTTCTTATTGACTTTCCAAGAACTTAGGATGAAAAGGACTGGTGTAAAATCTGATTAAAGCCCAGAGAGGCTAAGCTCTGTATTTATAATACTTTGCCAGTAGGAGATTTGGTTTAAAGACTTAGTTTCTATAGATTTCATTGTGTTTCGCCCGAGTTAGAAACAATATTGGTTACACTCAGCTGAGATGGAATGATTATGGATTTTAGCTGTAGCAAACAAAAATAACATCTGTTTTGACTGCATCTGTACTTATACTGAAACTACCATAGCTAAAAAATTAGAAATCTTCCCTTCTCACCTCCCCCCATCCTGTTTCCAAATTGCAAGCTAACTTTGAAATAACAACAGCTGCCTGCCTTTCACTCCGTTGTCTGTTTACTGCAATCTTTATAGAGTCTGCTCAGTTTGCAAGTAAATACCATGGATCCGTTGGCAAGTTTCCTCTGCTCTCCAAGGACCAAGCCATTCTTTGTGACTTATATGTCAGCATTGTCAATACAGTTTCAATTAACACTAATTGGCATTCTGCTGTAGCCTGGCAAGAGCTGAATGAGATATTTGGCTGACGATTGAGTGTAGGATAAAATACCTTTGTGCTTCATTGGTTGTCTTTATAAACTGCTGTCACAGTTTATAATAGAACTCGACTACCCTTATTGCTGAATAAGCACAAAGAATAATGACATGCAGTTTCCTTCTCTAGTTAATTTACTGTCATAGAAAAGGGCCTGGACTGTCATCTTTAGTTCAAATCCTAGCATTGAGGCAAGAGCTTTCGTATCTAAATCCCTGTCTGAATAATAATAAATGTTTTGTGTTTCCAGAACACTTTTGAGTGTGTAAAGCATTTCATGTGCATTACTTTGTAATTACCTTTACAACAACCCTTGCAGTACTATTATCCCAGTTTTGCAGGTATAGTAGGTGAGACCATAGCTGCCAAGTTATCCCTTTTTTAAAGGGATTTTCCCTTATGCTGAATAGGCTTCCTTGCGAGAAAAGGGAAAACTTGGCAGCTGTGGGTGAGACTGAGGGGACAGACATCTGTGGAGTTGATGGCAGAGACAAAGTTCCAACCAGAATTCTAGGTCAGTGGTTCCCAACAGGTGGTCCGGGGACCCCCAGGGGTCCGCGAGCTATGCCAGAGGGGTCCTCAAGATCCTATTAGAATAAAAAAATATATTAAATATATTTCGTATGATAACAGATTTTTTGTTTTGGCCGCTTCCTGCATGAGCAGAGTCTAGCGCAAAACTAGAATTAGATAGAGGCAGTAGTTCTGCTGTATGCCGCAAGGACTACAAGAAACTTGGAGATAAGGCAATGAAAAAGATCCTTCCATTTGCAACCACATATCGGTGTGAGCAAGCATTTTCTTCCATGTGTTTCATAAAAAACAAATATAGGAATCGGCTCGACATGCGGTCGGATTTCAGAGTGAAAGTTTCAAGTTTGGAACCTAATATTTCAGAAATAATGGACTCAAAGGACAGATTTAACTCATCTCATTAAGAACTGAAAATTAAAACTAACTGTATACTGATGGAGTACTCTGTTGTAACTGTAAAAAACGTATAAATATAAAATATAAAAAGACTCTTAATTTGGCTCTCACTTTTTAATTTTAGTATTAGGAATTAATGGGGGTCCTTGTCACAATAGCGGCTCGATGAGGGGTCCTCGAGAAAATTTTGTTGGGAACCCCTGTTCTAGGTTAACCACTATGTTACACCAGCTGCCTCTCTAACCAGAACATTCTGTTTCCTCTTGAACTTCTGGCAATGCTCTGTGCCTTAAGTTGGTCCTGGTCTTTCCCAATTTGGTAAACTTGAGATGTATGCATAGCATGTACTTAAAGACTTCATGCAGAGCTTGGCTGCAGGAATTGTTGGAAGGAAACATGCAATGGTCTTAGGGACTCTGGATTTGTGTAGGGTTTCACGCCTTAGCCTTTTCTTCTCCCAAATATCTCCTTCAAGGCAGCAGAGGTTTAGGACCAGAGTTTCCCTTCTCCCAGGTTGATGAGCCCCACCTACTCCTCACTTCCCTCTGCAGCCCATGCAGAAACTTCCTTCTTGACCATTGGACCCACTATTGGTCTTGTCCACTCAATGCGCTAGAGCCTTTCTTTGCATGCAGGGGAAGTCTCTAACTCACGGAAGGTTTGAGACCCATTGGCTGCCCTCACCTGGTTTAGCTGGCCCATCAAAGCCATTCATAGAATCATAGAGCTGGAAGAGACCACAAGGGACACCCAGTCCAACCCCCTGCCAAGCAGGAAACACCATCAAAGCATTCTTGACATATGCCTGTCAAGCCTCTGCTTAAAGACCTCCAAAGAAGGAGACTCCACCACACTCCTTGGTAGCAAATTCCACTGCCGAACAGCTCTTACTGTCAGGAAGTTCTTCCTGATGTTTAGGTGGAATCTTTTCTCTTGTACAGTAGTTTGAATCCGTTGCTCCGTGTCCGCTTCTCTGGAGCAGCAGAAAACAACCTTTCTCCCTCCTCTATATGACATCCTTTTATATATTTGAACATGGCCCTTAACCTTCTCTTCTCTTCTCCAGGCTAAACATACCCAGCTCCCTAAGCCGTTTCTCATAAGGCATCGTTTCCAGGCCTTTGACCATTTTGGTTGCCCTCTTCTGGGCACGTTCCAGCTTGTCAGTATCCTTCTTGAACTGTGGTGCCCAGAACTGGACACAGTTCTCCAGGTGAGGTGTAGCTGCTGTCTCATGCTGACAGCTGCATATAACCCCACCCTGAGATTTATATCTTGGTGTGACCCTAGACTGTTATAGAATGTTGCATGAGCTTTTTAGAAATATAGACTAGCTAAAGATCTGTCACCTTCATTGAGGCTGGGTAGCAGTGCCCCTTCCCCTAATATTTCAGCTACCTTCAGAAGGGAGAGGAGTGGTACAGGCCCTCTCTCTCCCATGGTGGAATGGATGGCAAAAGTAAAAGCATCTATAGACACAGTTGCAATTGGGACAAACTGTTCCTTGCCTTTAGAGATCAAACTGTCCTCTGTCATAGAATTGGAAGGTTCCTCAAAAGTAATCTATTATAACTTCCTGCCTCTACAGGAAGTTCGGCAAACGCCGGCTCCCTCGGCCTGAAAGTGAGATGAGCACCACAACCCCATAGCCTTTGGCTGGACTTAACTATCCAGGGATCCTTTACCTTTACTACCAAAGCATAGATGATAGATGGCTATTCACTCTCTACTTAAAATAATCAAACAAAGAATAGTCCACCACCTTCCAAGGTGGTCCATTCCGTTGCTGAACCACTCATATCTTCAGAAAGCTCTTCCTAATGTTTCGTCTAGATCCCTTTTCTTGTAATTTGAACCCATTGGTTTAAGTCCAACTCCCTGGAACAACCAAAATTCTCCTTTCTTGAGCCCAGTAAAACATGATGAAATGTTAGGAGAGTGGGATATAATATTGGGAATTGGCTTGGATAGAAAGATAGATGAACACCAGTAACTGAACGTCTGGGTTTTTAATGTCAGGGTAGATGTTTTGAATTGTTGCTACCATTAAAGCACATTTACAGATGCCAGATTAGCTCTGAAGACCAAAAAGCCTTTGGAAGGAATGCGGGGAAAGTTCTCTGCAATATCTTAGGTTTTGTCTTGCGGTATTAATTCTCCCTCCTTCATGGATCACTGTCTTGTCATGGCGAAGGGGCTTGAATAACTCAGAGAAGCTATGAGCTATGCCGTGCAAACAACAATTCTCGAAGCTACCAACAATTGTGTCACAGCACTGCTCTGACTGTGTTTAGCTTGGGACAGCAGTCACAAAATTAAAAGATTCCTGCTTCTTGGGAGAAAAGCAATGACAAACCTAGAGAGTAACTTAAAAAGCAGGGACATCACCTTGCCAACAAAGGTCTGTACAGTTAAAGCTATGGTTTTCCCAGTAGTGATGTATGGAAGTGAGAGCTGGACCATAAAGAAGGTTATATTATATAAAGCAGTGTTTCTCAACCAGTGTGCCTCCAGATGTTTTGGGACTACAACTCCCATCATTCCTGACCACTGGTCTTGCTAGCTAGGGATGATGGGAGTTGTAGTCCCAAAACATCTGGAGGCACACTGGTTGAGAAACACTGATATAAAGAAGGTGCTGGAGGAGACTCTTGAGAGTCCTATGGACTACAAGAAGATCAAACCTATCCATTCTGAAGGAAATCAGCCCTGAGTGCTCACTGGAAGGACAGATCGTGAAGCTGAGGCTCCAATACTTTGGCCACCTCATGAGAAGAGAAGAATCCTTGGAAAAGACCCTGATGTTGGGAAAGATTGAGGGCACTAGGAGAAGGGGACGACAGAGGATGAGATGGTTGGACAGTGTTCTCGAAACTACGAACATGAGTCTAACCAAACTGCGGGAGGCAGTGGAAGACAGGAGTGCCTGGTGTGCTCTGGTCCATAGGGTCACGAAGAGTCAGACACGACTAAATGACTAAACAACAACAACATTTATTCTCCACTGGGGGGGGGGGAATAGGAAGGGAAGCCCTTCTGCTATTGTACTTAGTGGGGCAGTGTGTGACACACCTGGGTTATGCAGAGATGAAAAGTGCACATTTAACATGAATATCAGGTCATGAATCTCTAAGAAATATGGGCAGGGCAGAAAAACACCTCTTCCAGGATTTTGCATATGCAAAAGAAATTAGTATTTTATTTTATTTTTAAAAAAGAATTGGTCACTATCCTAAAGCATTTATAGAAGATTCATGCACCAAATGTTCAAAAGATGAGGAGTTAATGGTTTGGAAATCTGTGGTGTTTTCCATAATGACAGTGATTTCTTCACAATCTTTTTCATTCAGTTCTTGGAAGATTCTTGGAACTGAATGTAGGAAAATAAAGTGGACTTTGTTCAGATATTTTCTTTGTGAGCTGGGCCAAGCTTGAAAATAATGTAGTTGGCGAAAGTGGATATTCAGTGTACGTGGTGGGTGGGGGGAATCAGACTTAGGAGACAGCTAGCCTTATGTTCTCTACCACTGAGTTTGGTTTTCACTTACAGTGCTAAAGCTCTGTTTCTCACCCCACAGTTATCACTGCATATATTTAAAACCATGAGATCACCTGCTTTCTGCATAATGAAGTCAGACACCATCCATGGTGTAATTAGAATCTAGGAACCAGGAAATGAATTGCTACGAAATGTAACGTCCTCTGCAATTTTAATTTTAAAACTATTCAGCTTAATGAAGGCCTGGGGGGAATTGGAAAGCACACCTGGTGTGACAAGCCAATAAAGTTGCCAGTGAAATAAACCAGAAAGCTGAAATAAAGCAGGCTGAGATGGAGTGACTGTAGCTTATTGGAATCTCTTTAATAACAATAATTGCAAGCGGCAGTTGAAGAAGCGAATGACAGGGAGCGCAGCAATTTGTCTTTTTGTCAGCACTTGGAATAATGAAATCTTGGCAGCTCCAATCTTTGTCTTCCTTAACTTCCATACCATCTCAATTGTCCAAGAAGATAGCTTTAGATGTGCTGTTACCCCCATTGCTAGTTCAGCCAGTGCGGGGTTGGGGTATCAGCATCACAATCCACATGGAAGCATGCCGTACATAAATGCCACACTGCATGTGACCTGCTTTTTTTCTCTCTTCTAGTGTCATGCTACATAAAAAATTGAGGTTATAGGAAGTTGCCGTGTGGTCATGCTCTTAGGGGCAGCTTTAGACTTTATGAATCAGTTTCATGGAAGGAGATGCCATGTGGTTAATCATGAAAAATCTACACCTAGACTGGACTGCATGATTCCACTGTTCCAATAATGCTCCAGCTTTAAGAACCATGTTAGTATATGTCCTTATAGTTGGGTAACTTTTTTTGGTATCTAGTCCCCACCCTCCATAGTCTGAAGGGTGCTTCAGACAACCAGTAGTGACCCATCAGTTTGAGTCTGAGAGCATGTGAATGGCCTAATCATCTGTAGTATTGGAGCTGTAGAGTAGTGAAGGATGGGAGCTGTCTTCCACGAAGAAGACATGAGTTTGCATGAATTCATTGCTCTGATGGCACAAGCTATGATTTGCATAAGTGAAATGGTGGCTAACCAATGTCCGGCCAGTACAGTACTTGGCTTATTCCACTTTTCTAAGCAGGACAGAAACACTTGAATTCTAATCTTTTATGTCAGCATCAGAAATTTGAGGAAACATCAGACCATCTTAAACGAATCACTAAAAAAAAATTTAACACAAGAAGGAGTTGCAGTTTACCATGTTGACTATCTCCTTCAAGCAGTGTTGTTTAGAGTTAAACAACACCTTTATTCTTAAGATTTGATTTGATAGCTCTTCTACGCTTGCAAGTCACCACTCAATGTTTGAGTCATCAAGCAAAGAGCATGTGTGAGCATAGCCATAGAGTCTTTTTAAAATGGAGTGGTGTGACGGAATGGTAGGCGATGTTTCTACATTCAATTCAGTAACTTCATAAGAATGAAAATATACTCTGGATAATGATTCACTGTGAAAGTACCAAAAAGGTAGTATTCAAAATTATATATTTAATGTTGATGTTATAGTTGATGTCCAAAATTTGGTGAATTGTGGATGTTCAGGATACATTATAGAATTACTATGTGGTAAGGTACATTCTTATGAACATTTTTTAGTCATTACCTTTGATTTCTATCTGCTTTTCATGCTTTTGTTTATGAAATGTTTTATTTTGCATAGCATTTTGCAATATTGTTTACAAAACATCTATTTGAAAAATCAACATCACACACAGATGTCCCCCCAAAATACAGATGTGAATGCTGACAGTAACCTAAATGTGACTCTCAGTGTTCATTTACCCAATGAGAAGTGAGGAACAGGTATCTTTAGACACAAAATTCATCTAGGGTGGTTAGCATTCACATGAGTCTCAATATTCAGCAGTTTAGGACATCCCTTGCAGTAGAAATGAACCCCACTCTGTATTCTTTCTTCAAGTCCATCATTTGCTCATAGGCAAATGTCCAACACATTTATCTCCATTATTAATTGCAATGCTTTCAGGAAATGGAAGTTTATCCTTCCTGTTGCCTAAGGTATTCGGGGACTGCAGCTTTTATGAACTAGTGGTTCTGGACAATTACTGCTGCAATAATAATGTAGATGCATTTTTTATACTGCAGCTATTTCTGGGCACGGAGTTGAGCCTGGCATTCTTTTTCAACAGCAAAGCATGTTGTGTAAAATTTTGCAAAAGGTAAAGAGATCATTGCTGCCCAGGGCAACTTGGAGAGGAAGGACGGGGTATAAATTCAGTCCGTCTTGGCACCAAACATATTCTCAAACCTGGCATAGACCTTTCCAGAAGTTATAACAGCAGGTAGGAAACACAGCTGATTGTAAGTAGCTCTTGCTGCCTTAAGGGGAAGGAGTGAGAATGAACTGATGTTTCTGTTGAGAGAGTGCATGTTGAAAATGTAATATAGCAAAACCTGTCCTGACTTATCAAGCCTGATCTAAATAATAAACACCAGGTTTTGTGGTCCTGTTAGCGCAGAGACATACTCTTGAGTGTGTACAGGAGCAGAGACTGGTGTATTACCTAGGAGTCCCAGGAGCCAGACATTCAGAGCATCATGCAGAATGGGAAGTCCAAAACTCAGGTTGGCTGGGCCAAGCTCAAAAGGAAAGCATCTGTCTAAATGGAGTGGGAGATAGGAAGGTGGTGAGTTAGATAGTTTTCACTAACACTTATCTGGAAATATTTATAGGCACCTCAGTACATAGAGACTCAATCTGTTCTCTGGGGGATGGAGCCATGGGCGTACCCAGGATCAAAACTAGGGGGGGGCAAGGGGAGGGGCCAAGGCACGGAAGGGGAGGGGCCACAAAGTGGACGGGAACAGCGAACTCGCGCTCCGCTGGGCTGTGCCCCTCCCTAGCAGCAGGGCTGGTGGGCGGAGGCGGAGCCCAGCCCAGCGGAGCGCGAGTTCAGCGTTCCTGCCCGCCGCGCCGCGCTCTCTGGTTCCCCGCTGCGCTTGGCCTTGCCAGAGGGCGCGACGGGGAGCTGGAGGGAGGGCGCAGCGCGGCGGGCAGGAACGGCGAACTCGCGCTCCGCCGGGCTGTGCCCCTCCCTAGCAGCAGGGCTGGTGGGCAGAGGCGGAGCCCAGCCCAGCGCGAGTTCGGCGTTCCCGCCCACCGCGCCGCGCTCCCTGGTTCCCCGCCGCGCTTGGCCTTGCCTGAGGGCGCGCCGGGGAGCTGGAGGGAGGGTGCGGCGCGGTGCGGCGGGAATGGCGAACTCGCGCTCCGCCGGGCTGTGCTCCGCCTCTGCCCACCAGCCCTGCTTCTAGAGTAGGGCAGCTGCCCTAACTTGCCGCATGGTGGGTACGCCCTTGGATGGAGCCCACTTTGTAGCCTGAAGACAAACAATAATAATCTTTCCTCTGTTCATTCTATATGGCCTCCAATGGTCGACAAAGGCATTAGTATGCAAACCAAAAAACACCCAGTTCAAGTCTTGGCTCCTCTTGATAGATCCATAACAGGTTTTTTTTAAAAAAAATCCCCACTCCAAATGGGTAAGTTCTAATATAAGGCTTGGAAGACTCTACAGAGAGCAATGAAATTAGAATCTGTGGCCTCTCCTGTTTATTAAGCATTCATCCTTTCCTTGCACAAAGCTTACATGGGGGTTATATTATATCTGGTCTTCACTGAGCATCCATTCTGATTTCTTTGTGTGGCACCTGTACAATAATAAGTGTTTCTCTTGCGTTCATCCTGATCTGCTTGCGTCTTCCCATTTTTGCCAATAACCTCTCCACCCCACTTCAAGTAGCTTATTGAAAGCATTGTTCCTTTATTCCCGACACATTCTGCGTTCTCTATCCCACTAAAAACGCCTTTCCACTTCTCTCTCCCTCTCACCTTCTTTCCTTCCCAGTGTGCAACAAACACCATTTTATAGACAGCAATCTGCTGTTCCAGTTCCGAATGAATTTCCGCCGGAGGAGGAGATTGATGGAGCTGCTCGCTGAGAAGTCCCGCTTGATGCCGGAGAGTCATGACAGTCCTTTTTGTCTACGAAAGCAGAACCATGACAATAAAAGGCACACCAGTTTCCTCTCAGGTATTTGAGTCCCGAGGCAGAAAGAAGGTATTAATAGGAAAAAATAGTAGCTTATCCATTTGTATAGTATTTTCAACCAAGATTCAACAAGATTCACTGCAGCTCACTCACAGAACTTGGAATGTGTGACATAAAAGTGCCCCTGAGCATTTGCAGACTGCTTTGAGGGGAGTGAAGAGTATGCATTAAATGCTATTTGAAGATGAAATGTTAAAGTGATAGAGTTCTAGAGAGGAGAACTCTATCACTTTAATCTATGCAAATCATTCCCACCTTGGATTATCTGTGTGCTAGGTCATCTATCCCTGAGGAAATTGTTCAGCTGTTCCATTTTTTCCCCTAAAAGTTGGGTTTTCTGTGCCCTGGAAAAAACCCAGAAGCTGAAAAGGGGAAGTATGGGAGGAGAAGGTTTCGATCATTACAGGCAGATGCCCTGTAAACAATCTAGTACAAGGCGGCAGCTTCCCATATTGAAGTTGATCCTCTTTTGTGCTATTTATGAAAGCATAAATCTTTTCTTAATTTAGAAGAGAAAGCAGAAGAAAAACGTTAGTAATGTGAGCGAGCATTCTGGCCAGTTTAGGTTTTATATTGTGCAACTGACGCATTTCACAATCCTATACATACCTAGCCAAAAGTACCGGTAAGTCCTATTGGGTTCATACGGCATTGCAGCCTGGAGCAAAAAAAAAAAAACCCAAACCACTTGTGTATGGAAGTACACTAAATCTTTCTAAGATGTAGCTGTTCATGAATGGGCAACACAAGTTTTAGAAATTTAGGTGACCACCAGATATAAAATCAGAGCAGTGGCATTTCTGATATAACAATATACAGGTGAAATGGCCATCCCAAAAAAAAACCCCACCCAAAAGGCTTTGCATATTTGTTTTGAAAAGCGCCATTGTACTAAATGAGCAGTTCGTCATCAAAGTGATGGAACTATTGAAGGTGACAAGATGCACTAGAAGAGGCATCCCCAAACTCAGCCCTCCAGATGTTTTGGGACTACAACTCCCATCATCCCTAGCTAACAGGACCATTGGTCAGGGATTATGGGAATTGTAGTCCCAAAACATCTGGAGGGCCGAGTTTGGGGATACCTGCACTAGAAACTTCTGAAGTTATGAATGGTGGTAAAAAGAATTGTAAGAGAGAGAGAAATTAATTTATGTCCTCCTGCCTATTTCCCTTCCTCCTCCTCCTCTGCATGGGAAAGTGAGCCCCACCAAAGAGATAAAGATTGTCTCAGCAGTGAGACGGAGCAGTATGAGTAGCTGTGGCAGCAGTGGGTACTTCAGCAGCAGCCCAACGCTCAGCGGCAGTCCTCCCGTTCTGTGCAACCCCAAATCTGGTAAGGATCGCTAAGACTTGTTTGCATTGGCGAATGTTGGAGCCAAGTTAGACACGACGCACTTTTTTAGATGCACTTTCGCATTTCACGTGCATGCTTTCAAAACAAAACAAACCAGAAACAGCAACTGCTGATATGATAATTGGAATCACTGTGAAAGCGTCTGGATGACACTAGCTGCTCTTAGCTTTCCTCCCAATGCAAATAGCAGCTTTTGAGGAATGATTTTCTTTGGGACCATAGCAGGGGGAAGAAAGGATTAAACGCTCTGCCATTAGCTTGCTGCAATTGCCTATCCCCAGCAGCCACTATTAGTATTTTTGTAAACTGCATTATAAATGCAGATATGCATTTAAATCCACATATACTTTACCCCCTAGAAGACATCCAGGCAATTTAGCTTTGAGATAGCAGGAGTGTATTTGTTTTTAATGAAGGGGCATGTCTTTGCAAAACCAAATACCCTTTCAAAGCACATTATTTCCCTCAAAAGAATTCTGGGCACCATTGTTTCTTATGGGTTGCTGGCAACTGTAACACTCTGAGGGGTAAACTACAGTGCCCAGAATTCTTTGAGGGAAATAACGTGCTTTGAATGTGCTTTAAAGGTGGTTGTTGTTCAGTCGTTTAGTCGTGTCCGACTCTTCGTGACCCCATGAACCAGAGCACGCCAGAGCAGGTACAATGTGTATATGGCGTAACCAATTTACATTTAAGGAGGGGAGGACTAAGAGTTTGCATGTTCCCTCATCTTAATAAATAAATAAATTTTAATGTACATTGAAAACTAAGGAAAGGCTAGATCTGAGTTCTAATAGGCTATGTTTGAATATACGGGAGTTTAACATGTGAGAGTGTTCGTCTTCTAAGGTTAATCTGAATTGGTCTAGTCTAGCAACAGACCTCTCCAAAGCTGTCCAAGTTTTCCTGGACTCTGATTCCTAATTCTTAAGCTTTTCTGTGCATGAGTCAGGTTTTAATCAACGGCGTATACTTTTATTCCATTTTTATTCCAAGTTTTAAAAAGCTTTGGTTTGATTGTTGTTGCGCTTTGTAGAATTTCCTCCCCTTTCCTCCAAATTACCTGTTATGTAAACTGCTCAGAGATTTCTTTTTATATTAAGCGGTTTCTAAATTTTATACGTAAATAAATCAGGCCAGTTCTCTTTAAAAAAAGGGGGGTTGGAATATTTGTGTATTCCTTAGACCTAATACAGTGGTACCTCTACTTACGAATTTAATGCATTCCGAACGCACATTCGTAAGTCGAAAAAAATTGTAAGTTGAAGCAACCCTATCTAAAAATTCGTAAGTAGAAAAAATCCTATCTAAAACGCATCCAAGATGGCGGACGGAGCTCCGTTCGTAAGTAGAAACATTCTTAAGTAGAGTTATTCGTAAGTAGAGGTATCACTGTATAGCCAGAATTCAGTAGCCGGCTAAAAGTAAACGCGGAAGGGAATTGTGCACCTTGTCAGCTTAGGCATATGACACCAGCTGCTCGACCGAGCACTTTCACACCCCCACCCCCTAAATCGGCTGATAATCTAAGTTTTTTGACCCGCTTAGCAACAGTTTATAGATCAATCTGTCATTCTTCTACATTATGCAGAGAGAACAATGACAGCAGTGGCCGGCATGTGAAGACATTTACTTTATTCAAGCTGTTAATGAATCAGGTTGGCCCAGGAAAGGGGATAGCAATGATGTGATCATGCTGTTTGCTAAGATGAATTAGGAATACTTCAGCCATTGGTTCATTTTCAGCAAGCCCCTCTATGATAAGATGAAAACCGTCAGCTTCCGAGCTTGTTTTCTTTCTAAGTCATTTCCTGTGCCTCTAGAAAGATGAAACATCCCCCCTTTGTGCTCTTCCGACTGACATTAAAAGGTGGATGAGGGCGGTAAAGAAATATGCATTTTCCTGTCCACACTGTTATCTGCTTCAAAGGGAGAGCTGAATGTCAGAGGGAATTCTCATGCTCTCCTTTCTCACTTCAGTCTTCCCTTCGGTTATGTATAAATATACTCGGCGTGTTCTGAAGATGATTTCAGTAGCTCTGCAAAGGCATTAACCTGTGAAGAGGGCTCCAACTCAAGTGAGCAGGGATAGAATTGTGTACAAGACGGAGCAGGAGTATCTTCGGCAACTATAGGACAGCGCTTGTGTTGCCACTCATGATTAATGGTGCAATTCCCTCTCCTTTCCCCCTCGTCGCAGTTCTATTTAAAATTTATTTATCTGCGTTCTTTAGAATCAGGGCACTTCCTGGCTGCACAGTTAAGTGTGGGAGTGAACATGCCGGCCTCTGAAAAGTGAGCAAAAATCAGAAACTGTATACCTGTCAGCGATGCTCTGCTGTTTTATATCTTGTGGTGGGGAAGTGCACCTAAAAGGAACACAAAAGCACGTATTATTTATTTAGCAGTAGGCAGTCGTTCCTTTATTGCTCACTACTATCCACCCTTGTGCCAAGAAACAAGGGTGCAGCATTCATTTTAGATCCAAAGATTAGATTGCAAGTGATGAATTGAGGGAAAACAACTTTGCGCAAATAGATAGATAGGTAAGAGAGCTGAAAATAACGCCAACAGATTTTGCATCTGACAACCCATGTGCCCCTTTGGTTCCAAATAGTACATGGGTAGACGAGTCTAAAAAGCCCAGGACACAAAACGCCACAGCCCTCTAGCAGCTGAGGAGGCTCATTTACCAGAAATAATGTACAGTGGTAGCTCGGGTTAAGAACTTACCGTATATACTCAAGTATAAGCCGACTTTTCCAGCACATTTTTTATGCTGAAAAAAGGCCCCCTCGGCTTATACTCGAATGAGGTGGGCGGCGGTGGCAAAGGGAAGAGCGGCCCGGAAGGAGCCCTTTCTCACCACTGGTCTGCCCCCCGCCGACCGCCTCTCGCAAGGGCAGGCACAGGAGCTGCAGTTGGGAGAGGTGCTGCACTGCGCTGTGCCTCTCCCAACCGTGGCTCCTATGCCTGCTCTTGCAAGCGGCAGAGGCGGCGGCGGACAACTGGCCCAAAAGGAGCCCTTTTGGGCTGCTCCTTACTCCTCCTCTGCCTTTGCCGCTGTCGGTGGCAGAGGAGGAACAAGCAGCCTGAAAGCAGCCCTTTCAGGCTGCTCCTTCCTCCTGCGCCGGTTTGTGGTGTGGTGAACCGGTTTATACTCCAGTCAATAAGTTTTCCCAGTTTTTTGGGGTAAAATTATGTGCCTCGGCATATATTCGGGTCGACTTATACTCGAGTATACAGTATACGGTAATTCGTTCTGGAGGTCCATTCTTAACCTGAAAGTGTTCTTAACCTGAGGTACCACTTTAGCTAATGGGGCCTCCCGCTGCCGCGCGATTTCTGTTCTCATCATGAAGCAAAGTTTTTAACTATTTCTGGGTTAGCAGAGTCTATAACCTGAAGCGTCTGTAACCCGAGGTACCACTGTATTTAGCATTAACTCTGGAAGTGTGTGCTTGATTCTGACCAAACTAAGCCTCTCTGATGTATATTGTGCTCTAGGAGACTGAACCCCAAAGGGAGCATTGGTTGGTGTGTTTTTCCAGCTCTCCTACCCCACCAATATTGCAACAATAGTCTTTTTTTCATTTCAGCAGTAGTTTGCTACTATTGTAGTGTTCCGGTGCTAATCAGAAGATTGGTTTTTGTTTTGTTTTTAATGTGGAAGCAACATAGGAGAATCACAGCTGGATGGCAATGTTGTTGACAATGTGAGGAAGGGAGACATGGCGGTTCCAGACTAAGCAATCCTGGCTCTTGTGAAAGTCTTTATTTAACATCCTCCTTGTGTATTTGCAGTACTGAAGAGACCAGTGACTCCTGATGAACTTCTGATGCCTGGGGCACCATATGCCAGGAGAACCTTCACAGTATGTCTCCAATTAGCTCAACTATCTTCTGTTGTGTAGCGCACTTCATGACATTTTGATCCATTATTCAGACATAATAACGGATGCAAAATAGATAAAGGAATATTTTCATTCGCATTTTGGTACATTTTTGAGCCGAGGGCTTTTGTCACAAAATCTGAAGGATTCTGAAAACAGCATTCCTATTAGTCCAGGAAATGTGAACCAGGCCAGCTTTCTTAAAATTGTGCTTGATTTCCTTAAAATCCCCGAGTGACCCTAGAATCCGGTGAATCACGGTGGATTCAGAAGAATGTGCATGTGTTGTTTTGGCTTGCTCTCAAAACGGTGACAAAGAGAATCGCTAAAGCATTCATTGTCGCACCTTCTTGTTCCCTCTCAAGATTGTAGGCGATGCCGTCGGGTGGGGATTTGTGGTGCGTGGGAACAAGCCTTGCCACGTTCAAGCTGTGGATCCCAGCGGCCCAGCAGCTGCAGCGGGAATGAAGGTAATTTAAATGAATGCAGGTTAAGTACTTTAAAAGGGAGGGAAATGCGTTGACATGAAGTCAGGACTACTTCAGATGTGACACTGCGCAACACAACTCTATACACCTGGTATAGGGACATACCCTCCAGCATTCCTCTGATGAGAATCAGGGTGTATGTCTTTTGCTGACATGCTCTTGTGGGAGCCAGCTGACTCGCGTGAAAGTGCGGCATCACAGCAAGCACCAGCTCGTCCTCCTCCCTGAGCTTGGCAGTGACACTGGAGGGGGAAACAGGCGGAGGAAGGAGGGGGCGGTGGGGGCGGGTTGACCCGGGTGTCTTCGCTGAGGGGGGTGACATTTGGCGCACCGCCCACCTGCGACTCCCAATCCTACCCCAAGCTGTTGGAGGAAGGGGGAGCTGCGTCACTTTACCAGCAGCATCCCCCCCTTCGTTTTGACAGCTGGGGGAGGCTTGGGAGTTGCGGGTGGGCGGTGCGCTGAATGTCCACCATTGGCGGCTCGCTCCGCCCCTGGCTGCAGGGTGCGTGCGCCACTCCGTGCACCCAAGCGGCTATTCCGCGCCTGGGAGGGCAACCTCCCCCCCCTCGGGAGCGTGTGTGCCCTGGGCAGCATGGGGGAAAACAGGACATTCTGGGATCAAATCAGGAACTGGGATGGTTTCTGTAATTCCCGGATTGTCCCGGGGAAATCGGCACACTTGAAGCGTATGTAAGGATTCCATGAGTAATTACATATGAACTACAGTATATAATTAAATATCGCCACACCGGAAGTTGCTTTATGCTGACTCAGACCATTAGACTATCTCGCTCAGTGCTGCCTGCACTGCCTGGCAGCAGCCCACCAGGATCTTTTCTCAGCCCTGCCTTAAAGAGGTTGGGGACTCAACCTTCTGCATGCAATGCAGATATTTCCCCACTTAGCTACAGCCCTTCCCCATCGTCTATCTACGTGCGACTATCTACATGGGATTTTCACACTACGTCCTGGCAGAAATGGATTCATGTAGGAGTCTTAAGCTGGCCTAGGACATTGCCGGGTTTGCGTCTCCCTTTCGTGATGCGAGTCTCCTTTAGGCTTCTTTATGCTCAGCACAACAGTAATAAGAGCTGGCAGCGAAGAAGAATCCACCCTGCTCTAAGAAGCTTTGTCTGCCAGAATTGCTTGCAGCAACCAACCAAAAGAGACCAGACCAAGAAAACTTGGCTAAGAGGAAAAGGGCAAGAATTTGAAGAGTGGCCAAAGCTCAGCGTTTTGCTTTCTAGAAGTGTCCTTGGCACCGAGGCAGCACCCTCTCCCCTGCTTTGCTGAGATGCGCCCAGGAGTCTACACATTTCTGGACGTTTGCTGCATGCTGTGGTTGTTTAGAAAACTTGCAGACTTCATTCCCTCCACGCTCCGCATGTTACGCTTCTCTCCTTTGCACTGCGTGGAGCAAACTCCTGGGGCAAGACTTTTGGCCTGCAGCTCGAAGGCCTTTTGTGCACTCGAAGGCCTTTTGTTCCAGAAAGCTGTAAAGAAGATATACTTACAAAGCCAGCGCTGTCTCTTGCATTCCATAAGACAACTTATTCAAAAGCCATCAATCTTGGCGGATTCCAAAGAGAGTGGCCTGAACTAAGCCTTTGTAACGAGGAGGGAAATTGCCAGGATTTTAATTTCTAGAAAAATGAGTCTTGGGTCTGTCTGGAAGGCCTTCGTTTATGGCATGCACGACTCTGTAGTAGTCTAGTGGTGATAGAAATGTGCTCTGTACTTTCTCAGTGGGGGTGGGGTGGGTGGGATGACTTTTCATCTTTGTTTCATAAGTATGGCAGCGAGTCTTTGACATTGTAAGCAGATTTTGGATTCTTATCAATTGCTGGCATTGCTTCTGCATAGTCCCTCCTCCTCCCCTTCTGAGGGCTGCTCGTGGGCTATGTGGCCAGAGGAGTGAAAAAATCATGGCAGAAGTATAGCAGTTGGCAATGGAGTGGATCTACTGCTTCTTGCAGTAGTTCAGAGGAGGGGGGCAGGTCTGGAAAGGCTCTTCGGCTGTCTTCCTGCCAGGTCCTTGCTAGCTCTTTGAAAATAAGTCTGGTGAGAAGTGGAAAACTCTCTTTGTTTTCCTCATTCACTTTACAGGGTTGGGCGTTCTATCGCAAGGCTGAAACTGAAGCGGGGTAAATATTGACACAGTAATAACATTATGATTGCAGCAAACACCAGCAACTCACTCCTACTCACTCCCGATGTTAAAGACACACCATGTAAAGATTGCACAGAAATAGACACGATAAGGCCTGCTGAAACCACCTGCTCAGGGTTTAGTTTTGGGCTATTTTCATCTCATTGTGTTGCTAAATATGGCAAATATGCTAGCTGTACAATGAAAAACAGTGCCGGTTCTGACTTTGGAGACACAGCAGATAGTCTAAGCTGGGTGACACATCTCTCCTACTTTTTGTTGTCGTTGTCTGGAAGTTTGAACAAACATCAGCTGTTTTTTGATATGGTTTTACTCGATAGTAAATAATACGACAGATGAAACAGAACTGGCATTGGTCTAGTAGCACTTTTGAGGACCAAATTGGATCTTTGGCAGACGTTCTGAGTCTGCGAATCGTATATAAACCCCACACATTTAAGGATCCCCAAAGAATCCTGCATTAGAGAAACAAACATCTGGTGATGTGGAGGTGGACTGTGGAAGATGGGAGAAGAATTGCTCACTTCTTTTCTCCACTGCCGCTTCTCCTTTCCAAATGGCACCTTCCCTCCATCACTTTTTTTGATACTTGATGTATCCAGATTTCTGCTGACTGTACAGTTTGGCTCTGAATTTCTTCTGTCGGTTATATTCTCTGCCAAGAGTATAATAGATTTCACCTGCTGTTACACTAGAGAATGGGGATAGCCGAAGAATCTTTATAAGTGTTCTTTGATATATAGCTATTAATCAGCAAAGTGCTACTGAACCATGTCCTTCCTCTGGTGACATCATATTCTTGCAGAGAAGCTGGCAAAAGGTGGGCTGGACGAGGTAACTGTTAGGTGGATTCGCAGCTGGCTAATGGACCGAACCCAAACTGTACTCGCTAATGATTCCTTGTCATCCTGGGAAAAAGTTACAAGTGGGGTGCTGCAGGGTTCTGTCCTGGGCCATTGCTGTTTGTCTTTATAAACAACTTGGATGAACGAATTGAGGGGATGCTCATCGAATTTGCAAACTGGGAGGGATAGCTAATGCCACTGAAGTCAGGGGCGTAGGAAGGGGGCGCGGGGGGCAAAGCCCTCCCCGGGTGCCATCCCTGAGGGGGTGACCAAATGGCACACTCCTGGAAATGATGCGGTGGCTCAGCGCCCCACGCTGCCCAAAACAGCAGCATGGGGCTTGCGTCTGCTAGGCGGACTCCGTGGGCAGCTTGCCGCGGCACACACACCCCGGGCGTGGATTGCAGCGCCGTGCGCAGATTGCCATGGTGCCCCCCCTTAAAAAAAAACTTAAAAAGCATAACAATTCTGATAAGCCCACCATTTTGGCTTGCTTGTGTCAAACCAACAGGACTTGTCTTTGCCAGTTACTAGCCACTCACTGGAAGGACAGATCGTGAAGCTGAGGCTCCAATACTTTGGCCACCTCATGAGAAGAGAAGAATCCTTGGAAAAGACCTTGATGTTGGGAAAGATGGAGGGCACTAGGAGAAGGGGACGACAGAGGACGAGATGGTTGGACAGTGTTCTCGAAGCTACGAACATGAGTTTGACCAAACTGCGGGAGGCAGTGGAAGACAGGAGTGCCTGGCGTGCTATGGTCCATGGGGTCACGAAGAGTCGGACATGACTAAACGACTAAACAACAACAAGCCACTTATCTTTTTCGGATTAGTTTTAAACAAGGACAATCTAGAGCAGGCATCCCCAAACTTCGGCCCTCCAGATGTTTTGGACTACATCATCCCTGACCACTGGTCCTGTTAGCTAGGGATCATGGGAGTTGTAGGCTAAAACATCTGGAGGGCCGGAGTTTGGGGGTGCCTGATCTAGAGGCTACAATACTTTTTAAAAAAGTTTTTTGTAAGAAGATGCTTGGAAGGCCATTTAGATTAGGAATACATAAAATACGAAGGCATGTCGGGCTGTTTGTCATCATGAGCTCTGGGAGCCGCAACAGCCATACCTATTCAAATTGTGGCGAAGCAGCTCCGAGTACATAGGCCAGCGTAGAAACAGTGGTGCGCTTATGTGTTAATTCAGCTCGTAAATTCCTGCCTGGGTCGCAGCCCAATTACAGATGCATCATGTTGCCAAACTGCACAGCTGGGACCTTTTGTCCTTTCAGAACATTTGCTGACTACTTAAAATAGCCCTTGGCCAACAGCTTTTGCTGCAACGGGGAGCAAATTTGGACACTGGAAGTTTGGGAAGTTCTCATACAGAAACTTAATAGAGTTGCAGACAACCCCGGTTTCTTTGGCCCTGCTGTTGCTGCCCTTGAGTTAAAGTTGCCACCTCTTGTTTCCTGAAGCCCTGCTATGCCAGGCAGAAATTCTACTGGTATAGCTTTACCCACCATGTAGATGCAGTGATAGGGAGAATTTCACCTGTTCCCTTTCTACATGCAGGTTCAGCCTGTTCAGCCCTCAGGAGAATCAGCAATACAAAGGTTGCAAATGTACCTTGTGTGGGGGTCCACCTGCTGGGCTTCTGTCAAAGAGGTAGGAGGAAACAGCCTTCTCCTCTGTGCCACATCATGATGTGCTGCATGTAGTGGTGGCTCTGAACTGATGGTGGCTAAGCAGAATCATAGCGTTGGAAGGGGACCCCAAAGGCCATCTAGCCCAACCCCCTGCAATGCAGATCTTGAAGTTTGAGTGAATAACTCAGTGAGAATAGTAACACAGTGTGAAACGGTTATGAAGCAAAAGGGGAATTACCTGCTAGAGCTTATTAAAAAGGAACTGAGAACTTAATTATTTATTACAATTATTTCAGGGTTAGGCTTATCATAAACTATGGGTGCTGTTAATGCCCCCTGGCAAGCAGAAATAAACTTGTTTGCATTAAATGGATGCTGTGATCCATTTGGGTCTTTCCCCCTGCATCATTCATACGTGCAGGAAATGAAAACAACAATTCTTGTTGTCATTTCTCTGAATAAACCCCAAAGGCTAACCATTACACCGTCAAATTTACGACCTGTGCATGAAACCAGGGCAACAAGTTTACAGCTCATGTTCTGCTTAGCTGACACATTTACTTCCCTAAATTGTTAACGTGGAAATCAATGTCGGCGAACTTAAAGGGGCCTCATTAGCCTTAATCTGAAAAACTCTGGTTTGACCTCCTATCAATTAACTAAACAATACCGGTAGTATTAACAAAATTGCTTGATCTTTAAAGTAGAAAGTGCCAGGCTTACACCTGCTTAGAACTGGTGTCCTCTGACCTGTAAATCTTCCATTATAATCCCAGATGTCTGGGTCCTGGTGTGACTGTTCAGTGTGGGGGGAGGCGTTTTTCACATGCTTAAAGGCACCCTCGCCATTAGGATTATTTCATTAGGCTTTTAAAATGAAATGAAATTCTGGGGCGTCAGAAGTTGGCACTTGTTACCCACAATATCCAGGAAGGATCATGAAGTGGTGAGCCTTTTAACAGGTTGGTTGGATCTTTCCATCAGCTGAAGGAGTGGCAAACCTCAGGAGAAGGGGGCAGATGCTAGGCTGATGGGGTAAGAGCAACTATTACAATGGGAGCGTGTGAAATCCTCAGTGCAGGATATCTTGAGCCCTGGGACCTCAGGTAAACTCATCAGTTCCTTTGAAGTCTATGCATTGAGTAAGGACATTCCTGAGTTATCTTCAGAATCTGTTCCTCCAGGAGAAACAGTTGGCCCGGTCTGGTATGTATGTGATCACCCAGGTGCTTGGTGCTCTGGGAGGGAGAGAGGCAGTAGTTCTGGAGATTTATCAGAAAGCCGTGACTCATGGCACATGACAGCTAGATCCCAAGGTGCCCTGGGTGCTCAGATAGGCGTAGTAACCAACCCCTGCAGAAGAAGATGGACTACTTCTCTGAATGGCTGGTACTCCAGCTAATGAATGGCCGGTACAGCATTCTAGGATAGCCAGCTGTCATGTGCTTCTGATGAAGCTTCGTTTAGGCAAGTTCTAAGCATCCTGCCCCACCCACCCTATACAGGTGACTGAAAATGGACTTGACCTCCAGCATTTGTTTTGTGCCACGTTTGTTCAGAGGGATTACTTCTTCCTAGCTTCTTTTTTAGGCTGTCTTCTTGCCTTTGTTCACCTGTACTTCTCTGCCTGCTCTGGCTCTGGCTCAGATATGGTCAGAACAGGAGGCAGAAACTCAGGGCAGCGGGGGTGTTGACCCACGGTTTATTGGGTGCTTCCTCCATGCCTCTGTCGAGAATGTTCGTGGTAAATAGTCAAAGTTTTGTCCTAACCTGTCTATGCATATTCCCTCCCCGTTTGGCACTCCAACTTTGCCTTGACTCAGCAAACTGGATGCAAACTGTCGACGTTTTAGCTCTAAACGCAGCTTTCCTGCAAACAGGCTGCCTTCTCTCTCCTTTTACCAAAGCAGTAAGCACTCGGTGATGGGTTTTATCTGAATGAAAATAGCACCTCCGGACAGAAGGAGCAATAATACAGTTTATTTGTTTCTCCTTAAACAAAGTTGTTTTTTCTCACCTCTGCAAATTGAAACCTGGTTTGCAGCAAGCGTTCTCCAGAAAGTCTCAAACATGACACTAGGCATGTTTTGAGCTTTAAAGGCTGAAAGTGAAGGCCAGTTCTCTGGAGATGCAATCTTGTGTTTATGCAAGAGCTGGATTGTTGCCTGAACCCGCACCACCCACTCTTTTTAGCCAATGGCACATTAGCTAGACATGCTCACATACACAGTAAAATGTAGTATGCAGAAAAAGATTCCTCCTAAGGGTGGATGTTAAAGGAATGGGGAGCAAAATATGTTACTGGTGTAAAGCATGGTGAATGAGCCCCTGCCTGCAGAAGGTTTCACTCTGAAGATGGGGAAGAAGGGAGGAGTTCTCTGCAGACTAATTAGATTAGTCTAATTGGGGGTGTGTGGATTGGATGACCCTTGTGGTATCTTCCAACGATTCTATGATTCTTCTAGACTTTTGGCAAAAAGGGGGGGGGGGAGGTTTATATGATGCATAAGACAAGCATATAAGCCTCTTTCACATATTACTTGCAAGAAGAAAGCACCACATTGTTACTAGAGAGTGGGGCCATGGTCCTGCCTCCTTCCTTATTTATTTATTGCTTTAGAGACATCACCTTGCCGACGAAGGTCCATATAGTTAAAGCTGTGGTTTTCCCAGTAGTGATGTATGGAAGTGAGAGCTGGACCATAAAGAAGGCTGATCGCCGAAGAATTGATGCTTTTGAATTATGGTGCTGGAAGAGACTCTTGAGAGTCCCATGGACTGCAAGAAGATCAAACCTATCCATTCTGAAGGAAATCAGCCCTGAGTGCTCCCTGGAAGGACAGATCGTGAAGCTGAGGCTCCAATACTTTGGCCACCTCATGAGAAGAGAAGACTCCCTGGAAAAGACCCTGATGTTGGGAAAGATTGAGGGCACCAGGAGAAGGGGACGACAGAAGACGAGATGGTTGGACAGTGTTCTTGAAACCACAAACATGAGTTTGACCAAACTGCGGGAGGCAGTGGAAGACAGGAGTGCCTGGCGTGCTCTGGTCCATGGGGTCACGAAGAGCTGGACATGACTAAACAACTAAGCAACAACAACAAAGGATCCACACTTTGAGAACCAAGGTCAACAAAGTGGCATCACAACAGATATAAAATGTAATTGAGATTCAAATGGGCTATAGTAATTTTAAAACAACCATTTCCTGACATTAAAAGCCTAAGAACCCGCACAGAAAAGCAAAGGCCTTAGGGAAGAGAGAGGCCTTCAAGGCCTAGGCAGCCATGGATGGGCCCTGTGGGGCCACCACCGAAAAGGCCCTGTTAGCAGTACCCCCACCCAACCGCAGCCACATCTCAGTTGAGACCATCTGGGCCCTGGCAGGCTGGTCTGGATAAACATGGAAGATCATTGCCAGCACTTTGAATTGATCCCAGAAACATATCTGCAATGAATACAAATGGGTACAAATGGGCGTAATTTGCTCCAAGCACCTGGTGTGGGGAGTGGAGTCCCTAAGGTGGTTGGATGGTGCCTTGTATGCCTCCTTCTGGAAACTCCTGCTGGTGCCAAACGTCTTGCTCTGCTTTCCTTTGGACCACATTGGTCCATCTGGGCAGCCCTGGACCTCCATACACACTGCCCAGGTTTGCACCCCAGAGAGGTCACTTCAGTGCTGCTAATGCAGCAAAAACCAACGTGGGAGGCAACATTCACAAATTGCCGGTCTCTGCAGCCACAGCGGGTGTTGTGATTCTCCAGCTTTTTAACTTCACCCCTGGAAGCACACTCCATTGTCTCTCAAAACAGATGGGTGCCAACAACAAACTGGCATCAATTAGTAGCCACTATTTTTCTCCGGTTGAAGTTTCTAGGCAACCATTGTCAGTCACACTGCTTGATCCTGCCTCCAGAGAACCACAAATTAGTCTGTTTATTTGTGAAATAGCCGTGGTGTGCCCTGTTTCTCCATCAGTCCCCTTTCTCCACTCACTGTAGCAGTATTTTTTTAAATATAAATTTAGTAAATAAAAGAAGGAGTCAGATTTTGCCCCATAACAAATCAGGGGAAGGGCAGGCAAGGGGACCAGTGGAAGAACAGGGCAGGAGAAGCGGCAGTACCTAAAACTTACAGAACTAACACCACCACCCTGATATTTTGTGAGATGGTGGTATATAAATACATTTAGTTATTCATTCATTCATTCATTCATTCATTCATTCATTCATTCATTAATGAACCTTTGATAGGAAATGCACAGCATCCCAGATTTGCAAGATGACCGTTCTGTTGGAGAGGAAGACGTTAAAAATAATACATTTTTTGTTGGCCTTGAGGTTTTCTACAGCCAGTTCTAATAAGAAGCCTTCCAGGAATAACCAAGGCGGTGGGAATTGCTTCCTTGTTGCATGTAATAGGAAATCAGCATCAGGTTTACAGAGGTTTGTTCAGGTTCCACAGTCAATATCTTTGAAGCTTCTCCAACGGAAGTGCTCGCGTTCTGCTGAATTGTAATAAGGTTGTGTCAGATTCCCACCTTTCTCCAGCTGTACAAGAAAACAACCGGGTGCTGTTGTTGACAGTAGTTCATGCTGACATTGGTGACTATTGGTTGGCTCACTGTGTTATTATTATTTTTATTTTATTTCCCCAGCCACTCTGGGCGGCTCCCAACCGAATATTAAAAACACAATACAGCATGGGTTAAGTGGGTTATGGGTTCATATTTGCCCAAAAGCTTTGTAAAATTAACTGCTTTGGGTTTGTTCCAGTTAAATGATGCAACGCTGCAGCCTTGCCCTTGCCAAGGACTTCCACGCCCCTAGCCTTTGTTTTGTTTCATTTTATTGCCATTATAAATGCTCATGCTTAGCACATTGAGCTTATTAACAATTTTCAGGGGGGCAGCCCATGTTACCCCTTGTGCAGCGAAAAGAACAAAGAATCTTGTGGCACTATGTAGACTAACAAATTTATTACAGAAGCATAAGCTTTCTTTTAAAAAACAAAAAAACAGGAGCGAAAGTTTAAACTCACAGGGTTCTTTGAGTAAGCAGTGTATCGGATTAAACGGCACGTAATGTTAATGGGTTTAAAATGGCCAGAAGTGCTTGGGATTTAAGATTACAGTAGACGTTTTGCTGACATGGTTCATCCCGCATTATCTGTGAATTTCGAACTGCTGCATTTGGTGTTGGGCCCCTAGAGCAGAATGTGTTGCCTTTGCCCAACACTATGAGCATCTTTGCCTTACCTCCCCCCCCCCCACTTCTTTTAGGTCTGCCAGTTTGTGGTTTCGGTGAATGGGCTGAACGTCCTCCATGCAGACTACAGGGCAGTGAGCAACCTCATCCTGACTGGTCCTCGAACCATCGTCATGGAAGTGATGGAGGAGATAGAGCCTTGAGGAAGACACTTTGTACACTGCTCCTACGACGTGCTGCTGCGCAGTTATGCAAGGAGAAGAGGACATATACCTTGTCTAAGACAATTATCCTGCCTTCGAAGTACTTTCCTCCCTCCCCTTCACCCCCCAGTTTACCAATAATAAATACTTGGGTGGATACGCTCTTCAGCCAATGTTCGTACCCATGGTACTGAAGTGCAGACTCACCTGCGCTATGCTATGGGCCAACTGCATATCAGGGATGTAGGCAGCTCAGGTGGCCTGCATCACAGATGGCTGTGGTACCAACAGAAGGGCCAGAATCATGTCAGGAATCGCATCCTTGCAAGTTTCCCCAGTGCTATGCCGCTCCTCTTTTACATACTTCACAATTTTATTTCTGTGACGGAGTAGCCGCTGAGAGCATCTGAAGGACTTTCACCCTGGGAATTGGCAGCATCGTATATTTTCATTTGCACTTGTTATCGGAACTGTAATGTGCCAGTTGAAAGCATTGCCAGGTGGTGTGTGCGCATTGCTTCAGGACGCTGTAGCAGAACATCAAATTCTAATAAATTAAAAGGAGATGTGGGATACAGCAAATGTGGCCTAATTTGGGTACACCCCGTGCATTTTTTCTGGCACTGTTAAGTCTTAAGTTGCAGAATCATTGAGTTTGAAGGGACCCGAGGGTCATCTAGTCCAACCCCCTGCAACGCAGGAATCGTTTGCCCAATGTGAACCCACGTCCCTGCAGCCAAGAGTCCCATGCTCTATCCACTGACCATTGTTCAGTGACTGAGCACATGTTTGCATGTAGAAGGTCCCAGACTCAACTCTTGGCAGCTACAGCCAAGAAAGTAGCGATGAGAAAAGCTTCTGGCAGAGACCCTGGAGATCCACTGCGAGGATCTGGGTTTGCATCTCTCCTCAAGCTTCCTGGGCAAGTCACTATCTCTCACCCTAGCCCATGTCAGAGCGTCACTGTGTGGATAAAATGGGATAACCCCCTTGCATGTTACCCCGAGCTCCGGAGAAGTGGCAGGATGTAAATATGAGCAAATAAAATATTTCTCAGCCTCAATGCCGCATCTTAAAAATGAGGACAATATCGATCTACCTCCCAGGAATGTAAAAATCCTTCAAACTTGTGCATTAACTGAGCTTTCACAGGCCATATAGTTCCTTGAAAAGTGTGGCTTTAATAGCACAATGATAGCTAACAGTATGATGCTCAGTGGCTTAAAAGAGCCTATTACATATACAGTTTGGGTGGAATGACTGGATCTGCTGAGGCTTTGTTTAGCCTCGTTATCGAAATGCTAAAAATAGAGGAAGCTGCAGCCATACCTGCATTAAAATGTGCTTCTCTCACTGTTGAGTAATATGCGCTTGCTTTTTTAAAGAGCAGAGCTTTCACTTTTTTGTAAACTCGCATCAGAATCATTGTTTTGAAGAACCAATGAGCAAACCTACCTTAGAGCCAATTCTGCAAAATTTTAAGGGGGTGAGACAACAGGATTTGGGGGTTGTTGTTTTTTTCAGGGTGTTGAAGGTAGTTTGGAGGGAAAATGAATTATTTCTCATGATGCGGACACTCAATTCACTTCTGCTGCAATAAGCAGGTTTTTCACATTAGGTCCAAATCCAAAGTATTGTCTATTTTCAGCATAAATTCAGAATCACAGACCATGATGAAGCCCCTAGGAGTTTGAAATGTCTGAATCCCCCTTTTAAAACCCAATTCCCGGTTGAAGCTTTTAGAAAGGTGTGTGTATGTGTGTGTTTAAAATTTGGCAGCATATCTTCAATAGCAAAATTCAAACACTTAATACTTGTACTTGACCCTTGCAAATGTGACTTTAGAGAAATTCACTCCTGTTTGTGCAGGGGAAATGTTCATTTGGATATAGGGTTGCTTTGAGCTACGGTAAAATGTGATAAATTTCGAAAGGGGGGGGGAAATATTTGCGCCAGCTTTGTACTTTCTCGCTCCAATGAGGAAAGGTGTGCCATATTTTTTTTTGAATGTATACATATTTATGTTTTCCACAAGACCGTGTAAGCTATACATAGCAAAGGTATTCTGGTACTGTTCGATTTATATCTGTTAGTTGAGTTTTTGAATAAACCTTTTTAAATACGTGATTTGTTTGTGGCCACATGCAAAAGGAAACGTTACTATCTCGGCGTTCTTCTCCAGGAAAGGGGACCTTTGACTCATGGGCCAAACATAGCACATCGGGGCGTTGGGGGCAAGTCACACCCTTTGCAAGCCACACCCTGTGGGGCAGGATTCGGCCAAAAAGTGCTTTGCAGACGCCAGTTGTCGGGAGCTTCTAAAGCAGGATTGACCATACATTGGCAGGTGTGGGGAGAGGTTCAATCCTGTTCAGTTTTGGTTCACAAGATCACTACCTGCATGAATTTGCCTACTTGTCAAATTTGGCCTGCGGGGTGGATTCTGATAAGCCAGAAGGCTTCTCCACCCACAGACTCAACACAGCAGCTTTATTGTGTGTGTGCAAAGGGTCAACGCAAAGTAATAGCTAAAATGCCATGTTGATACACGGCCCTGTTCATCAATAAATTTTTAACAAGGCCCATCTTTTTGTAATAAGTAAGAGCTCAAGGTGAAAGTGGCCTTAACTTCACCCACTGTTTTGCTCACGTATAAGCAAAGATCTCTTGTAAACTCATATCTCCGTGACCAAGAAGCTTTTGTGCTCTGTATACACACCGACACCCTCTTTTTTTTGGGGGGGGGGGTGGTCTATGTTGTGGCAAGTTGTGGCAGTGCTTGAGTGACAGGCGTATTGTGTGACAGGAGACGTTGTGCCTGAATGCATATTGCAGCGCAAATGGGCATGGACTCCCGTCCCGCTCATATTATTTATTTATTTAAGCAGCAAGTGATCCCAGAGCAGGTTTCGATAAAACATTTTTTTTTAAAAAAATACAACCATTTCATCAAAACATCAGAAAACAAAGTCATCAGTAGCTGACAGCAACCGGAGCAACAATAAAAGCGCAGAAAGAGCCAAATAAAATAAAATAAAAAATCAGAAAACAACCCGACACTCTTATACCAGGAAAATGCTTGTGTGAATGAAACTGTTTTCAGCTGGTAACTAATGTTCATAAGAATCGGTGATAGCGCCTCTTTGAGGTTTTGTGGTGGTGTTTTTAACAATCATTTGCAGTTTTTGTATTTGTTTCTTCCTACGCATTGTTGTTCTTTGTTTTCTTTCCTTGTTTTTCTTTTTTCTGTATCACTTTATTTCTTTATAATCGAAATTCTTTTGATAAAATATTAATACCAGATTGAAAATGAAAATAAATGAAATCAAGCAGTATAGAAATTTTATGAAACAAGTAAATAAAAAAAGGAGAAATAATGTATTTGCCTGCCGCTGAAAGGCAGGTGAGCGTGTCTGGGTGCTCATTCTACTGCTGGGTGCCAGCACTGAAAAGGTCCTCTTTATAGTAGCCATCTGCTGCAACTCCCATAGGATATCTTCCCATGAGTGAGGAATTATTATTACAGTGGTAGCTCAGTTTACAAACACAATTGGTTCCGGAAGTTTGTACTTAACCTAAAGCGTACTTAACCTGAAGCGAACTTTCCCATTGAAAGTAATGGAAAGTGGATTAATCTGTTCCAGCCAGGTCCGTGGAGTACTCAACCTGAAGCGTACTTAACCCGAAGTATGAGTGTAATTGGTTCTGGAAGTCCGTACTTAACCTGAAGCGTACTTAACCTGAAGCGAACTTTCCCATTGAAAGTAATGGAAAGTGGATTGATCCGTTCCAGACGGGTCCGCAGAGTACTCAACCTGAAGCGTACTTAACCCAAAGTATGAGTGTAATTGGTTCCGGAGGTCCGTACTTAACCTGAAGCATACTTAATCTGAAGCGAACTTTCCCATTGAAAGTAATGGAAAGTGGATTAATCCGTTCCAGACGGGTCCGCGGAGTACTTAAACTGAAAATTCTCAAACCGAGGCGTACTTAAACCAAGGTATGACTGTATTTCATTACTTACTATATTAGTCACTTTTTTTCAGAAAAGCAAAATACAAAGCCACTCAAAAATATGAACATTAAAAACAAGGATAGACAACACACACAAAAAATCCAACTCAATCCCATCCCACTAAAATATAATAAAAGAAAATCAGATTCAAATACCTGACAGAACAATAATGTTTTTTACCTGCCTCCCCAAAAAACATATACTGATGGCACCAGATGTAAAGGTAGAAGGTAAAAAGGACCCCTTTATGGTTGTCCAGTCAAAGGCGACTATGGGGTTGAACTCATCTCGCTTTCAGGCCGAGGGAACCGGCGTTTGTCCACAGACAGCTTTCCGGGTCATGCGACCAGCATGACTAAACCCACTTCTGGCGCAACGGGACACTGTGATGGAAACCAAAGCGCATGGAAACACTGTTTACCTATTCGTCTACTTGCACTGGCATGCTCTCGAACTGCTAGGTTGGCAAGAGCTAGGACGGAGCAACAGAAGCTCACCCCATCACGGGGATTCGAACCGCCGACCTTCCAGTCAGCAAGCCCAAGGGGCTCAGTGGTTTAGACCACAGCGCCACCAGCATCCCAGCACCAGACGTGCCTCCCTGGGGAGTGCATTCCATAAACGGTGAGTTTGCCACTAAGAAGGCCTGGACTGTTGTCACCACCTCCACACCTCCCTCAGAGGGGGCACACAAAGTAGGGCCTTAGAGGAAGAACACAGATCTTGGTGCATGTGGGAAGAGGCGGTCTTTGAGGTGCCGGGGTCCTGATATACTTATTAGGTACATATTGGGCCACTCAAAACATTTGGGCACTTAAGATGGACTCCAAAATGGTGCCTCTCTCAGTGCCAGGGAAGGAGGAGTGAGGGAAGATCTACACCAGGAACAAGGGTGGAAGGAGATTGACATTGGGATCTGCTGCCCCGGTGGATTCTGCCGCCTGAGGCAGTTGCCTCATGGATGGGTCGGCCCTGGGTTACATAGAAGGGATAATAACACAGTTGAGCCCATGGAGGTTGGTGCGTGCGAAAATGAAGTGACCAATTCTTCAGCTATTTGACTTCTTTCCTCTGCAATTGCATGTGTACTGAACAATTTATTTATTATTTTATTTATTGGATTTCTATACCGCCCCTGTACCCGGAATTCTCAGGGCGGTTCACAGAATAGATCACAATATATAAAATAAAAACAATAACCCAATAAATAACACCTCCCCCCCCCAAAAAAGAGCCCCTGAAAGAGGTGGACACAACCGTTTCTCTGCTGCTAAAACCAGTGGCAAAATCTGCAACCGTTTCAGGAAACGGCATTCTCTGTGACACGGCGAAGCGTCACTCTTTGCATTGCAAAGGAATTCATCCCCGCGCTTGTCACAGCGACGGAACTGTTTGATGTGTGCAGCACCTTCTTCCAAGCATATTTGATGGCTTTAAAAGAGCTTAAGCAAAGGGGCTTTCGCAGAGTCAGCTGCCTGATGTTTGATGCCTATGCGAGATGACATCTTTATGAAGTATTTAGGGGTTGGTACTGTTCCCACTGCATTCCATTAAGGGAAATGGCACAACAGTGTGCTAAGGCATTCGACATGGATCGTGCTTATCTCAGCATATTCTTTCGAGAGTCTCTTAAATTATTCTCCGGCATAAAACCTGCCGGCTTTCTTTGTTCCCGAGACAATCTAGCATTTTCCTCCAACTCTCAGTTTGGCTCTTGTATTTATTTATTTATTTTTAGGTAAAAGCATCCTGTGACTTACTTAATAATCTCTTGCCATTCCCTCCCCCTCTACTGCAGAGCTAAATTGGGTCACAATTTAGCTCTGCAGTGGCATACAGTGAGGGTAGGGGGATTTCTGCATGTTATTATAGGTCCTTGTATAAACCTCTGGGAATTATCTGCTTGCCTGCTGATTCAAGTTATACTGCACCTCGTTCTGTGTTCTCGGATAGGGCAGAAATTAAACTTTCTTTTCATTTGAACGAGAAACTGTTTAATTCACTCCCCCCCCCCGAAACATAGCCAGCCTTTGAAATTCACACGCCTACAAATTTCGCAGTGCAGTTCTCCAGTCAAGTACTGTGTACAAACTTGCATATTCTGAGCTACAGTGTGCATAATAATGCATATATTAGTGATAATAATATATAAAATTTCATTATAGAATCATAGAATCATAGAATCATAGAATCATAGAGTTGGAAGAGACCACAAGGGCCATCCAGTCCAACCCCCTGCCAAGCAGGAAACACCATCAAAGCATTCCTGACAGATGGCTGTCAAGCCTCTGCTTAAAGATCTCCAAAGAAGGAGATTATATGTGAGGCCTCCGAAATGTAAGCTTCCAAAAATGCAAATAAAGCAAACTGCATATAAAATGTGTTTATTAGGAAAAATTCATACTAAAATTGTGGTGAATTTTCGTAATTTACAACATAAATTTGAAAATGGTCTCTCGTATAAAGTTGAGCTATGCAGGTGTTAACTGAGGAGTAAAGTCATGTAGAAGCAGAGAAGTAAATGTGCATAATCATTTATTTATTTTTCAGTTGTTGGAGGTAAAATGGAGGTTAAAACTCCCTGCTTACAGCTTCACTCTCACCTGCCTGAGGTTAAAGACAGACTGGGAAAAGTATATGGGCAAAACATTCAGGATCAAAGTCACTCCTGCCAATAGTGCCAATAAAAACAGATGGTTATTTCACAAAGAAATCCACAGCGAAAGAAACAATGCAATAAGTAAAAATAAATAAATCATATAGCAGAGTGAAATTTACACGTAAATATGCACATGCAAGTGAAAATAACATACCAAAATGCATTATGCTAGTGGAAATTGCTTTGCAAAAATGTCACGATAGGCAAAATTGCATAGAAAAGTACTGTATATTCCTGCGTATAAGACTAATTTTTAAGCCAGGAAAATCTTCTCAAAAGTCGGGGGTCATCTTATACACCAGGTCGTATTTCTTATACGGCGAGTATATCCCAAACTCTCTATTTTAACTGGAAAAGTTGGGGGTTGTCTTATACACCCAGTCGTCTTATATGCCAGAATATACGGTATATCATGAAATTTTTAACAAAATGCTGCTGAATTTTCATGGGGACTGTGCTTCTGTAATTTCACAAGCAGGTGTGGCAATGTAAGGAAGTGAACATAGGAACTGAGGAATTAGAAAGTGAGAGAAACAATAATTGACAAATGCACCCCTCCCTGTGCGAAATCACACCCAAAGGTGTGTTTCTTTGCATGACTTAAAGAGGAATGGGGAGGCACTCCCCTCACGACATGGGACCGGCTCTCTGTTACAGACAGAACCTTGTGAGATTTAAAGAGAAGAAAGGGCTCTGCTTTCTTATTCCGGTAGATCCCTGGTTGTGATTGTGCCTTCATTCGCTGGTCTTCCAGCATTGCTTCAGTAGCTGTAAAAGGTTAGATCTCCCGTGGGTGGCAGGACAGGCAGGCCACACTGCTAAACACTGATCACTTGCATCAGTCAACTATAAGAACTGCTGACTTTTTTGGATTCAACTTCACAGTGCCACAAGACAACAATACTGTGACCCATAAATGACCCTAGTTTTTCAACAATGTTTTTCTGCAGCCAAACCCTGTTTCTTTAGACAATGGCAGCTATTTACAAGCCCTGAATCTGAATGCGTGAACAAACTCCTTTTTGTAAAACAACCTCACAATTATGATAGATCAGGGGTCCCCAGACTTACTGCGCAGTGGGCCGGTGCCCGCCGCGCCGACCGCGCGGCGGGCCGGAGGGTAGGGGAGTGCGCGCGCAGCGGGCCGGAGGGCGGGGGAGTGCGCGCCCGTGCGCATGCGCACACGCGCCCGTGCGGGGGGGAAATCGCCGGAAATCGCTTGTGCGCATGCGTATGGGCCTCAACCGACCCGGAAGAGCATCGGAAATGACCTCTTCTGGGTCTGGAGAGGCCCATACGCATGCGCACAAAGGATTTTTGGCGATTTTTTGGCGATTTTTCAGATCGTCGCCGCGCCGCGCGCCGTAAGAGCGGGCGGCGGCAGCGGGCTGCGGGGGTCGTCGCGGGCCGGATTGGGAGGCCGATTGGGCCGCATCCGGCCCGGGGGCCGTAGTTTGGGGACCCCTGTGATAGATTGTCTAAATGTGACTTTTAAAAATGAAACACTCCTCCTTTCTGTTTACACAAAGTGCAAGTGACCCTCTCTTATTTGCACTAGTGCTATTTGCAAATGTGTGACTTGGAATTTGCCTTTCTGGTAAATGCACAGTTTCATAAGAGCTGGTTTCACTACATAGACTCTATGGCCTGTTTTCTAGGCAATTGCATTTTATTTGTTCTCATTCCAAAGAGCATCTGATCAGCAGTGAGATGTTTATCTTGCCTTAAAGGCATGGCCCTCCAGCATAGGCCCTGGACTCCAGAGATGAAATGACTCCTGAGAGGAGCGCAGAGAAAACAAAATGCCACGGTACATCTGTAACAGTGAAACTGGACACCTCCATCTGCCCCAGCTACAATAAAACAGGTCTCTCCTGTATAGGTTGTGGGAATGTTCAGGGAGGCAGGAGAGGATATATTGTTTATTAATATCCTTTCTAACATGCGCTAACAAGTTCCTTTACTTAGCAGAGTTTCACATTCCCCTTTTAAACGCACAGCAGGTTGCTGGTTGCAGGCTTGTGTAAGCCTCTCACTGTTAGGTTCCTGGTAAATTCGGTCCATGGGGTCACGAAGAGTCGGACATGACTAAACAACTGAACAACAAAGTTCCCTTATATTCCTCTTAAAAGAATAAACACGCCACAATCTTGTGTAAAGTATATAAAAGAAGTTTACTCACATCCAGTTCACATTTGGATCCCTGAAGGCAGACTTACAAAGTATAGGCATGTGGATCTATCCCATATGGGGAAAATCCCAGTGTCCTCTGTTGGCTGGAAGCCAACAGAGCATCTCTAGCTAAAAAGCTGCTCCAACGACAGAGGAAGTCAGAGAGAGAGAGAGAGAGAGTTGCGTGCCTTGTCCTTTTGTTACCTGGACAGGTAAGGTCACGGCCACCTCTAGTCACATGCAAAGAAAGTATGCTCCAGCCAGGAGGAAACAGGAAGTTTTCAACTGGCTGAACCAAACATTCCCCCACATGTCCACTCTAGGAAAACAAGGAATGTTGCACTTCACTGCTACTTATGTATCACATCCCTCATTGGTCTCTACAACCACAGCAAGTGCTATAACTCTCCAACAGTTTGGCTTCACCTGCAAAGGCACACTTTTCCATTGTCTTCTGAGACACAAATGCCAACAAAAGACATGGCACACCAGGATGAAGCCTGGACCCCAGAGATGCAATCCCCCTCTTCTCCCTTCCTCAGAATGTGGGCTTTGAGCCAAAACTGAGAGTGGGCAGAGAGAGCAATGTCCCACATTTCTCAACAAGCTTTGTTGTACTGTGCAGACATTATACAAATCACATAACCCAGCCAGCGATTGCAGGGCAAATATGGGTTTTCCTGAGTCTAAGCTCATAGGGTACATCCAGACTGTTGCTATTTGGGGGCTGGAGTCAATCGCATATTTGCAAATTCAGATTGCGCGGGAGGTCTTGCACCACAAACCCACTTCCCTAAAAGATCAGACTTTTGGTGACACAGAAAGTGATGGGTTGCTTTGGTGCAACCACCATCTAATCTCCCTGCAGACAAATCAGAATGAATGCTCAATAAACAGGTTGTCTGAATTGCCTTCAACATTCACCCATGGGAACAGGGTACAATAACCATGCACCCTACTTTAAAGAGGACAGTCCTCTCTTTCAAGGACTGCCAGAGAACAGTCCTCTCTTTCAAGGAGTCTTCTGTATGAAGGGCCATCTAGACCAAGTCTGGTTTAAAGTCGAAGAACCATCAGAAGGTGGGCCCACACCCAAAATGCCCTGTTCCTGATAGTTGCTAACCTAGCATCTCTTCCCTATTTAGCAGAGAGCAGGGTCTCAGTCAATGACCGTAAAGCCCAGGTTGTCAAAAGGGGGTAAATATAAGGACAATCTTCACCAGCGAGAGGCAAGTCCTGAGTAAATAGGGACCATCAGAGCATAGACCTCACGTCACCCATTTCTCAAGCTGTTTTATAACTCATGCAACTTTCTACTTTTTATCAGTTGTTTTCAACTCTGACTGCATGCCAGGAAGCATGTACTGAACTGGCTCTTGACCTGGTTGTTATCCAAGCTATGGTCCTTTTCTGCTTGCAGAGATGCAATCTAAAATAAACCTCGCAGGGCAACCCCGATGGCCTGAAATGTATTTTCAGTGGATCAGCTCTGAAACCTGATAACCCCAGTTGCTTTCACCCGAGCCAAGCTGCTTCCACAACACTTCGGCCTAGCTTGCCAAATGTTCAGAAAAATCAGCCCCTAAGCTGCTCCAGAAACTTTCAAAGCAGCTTGATCTGCAGTAATCCATACGCGACTTTCCCCCCGTCACCTGCTAATGTCAGCAGATTGAGCTGGGAAAAGACTGGCAATCTTCACTTCTAGCAATGATGTGATTAATATCATGTTTAAACTGAAGACCAAGGGACATGGCTGGTTGTTAGAATGCATGCGTGTTTTATGCCCAAGGTTCTTGGTTCAGCCTCTTAGATCTCAAAAATCTCAGGAGACAGAGCTTCAAAACAGACCTTTTGCCAGCCAGAACAGACGGCACTGTGCCAGATAGACAAAAGGCTGTACAAGACAGTTTTCATGTAAAATATGTGCAGATCTGTTTCGTTTGAAAATCCTGATTTCTCCTGCACCCCATTTTTTTCTTGCTTGCTTGTTCCAGTTCAGATACAGATAAATAGAGATGCCAGCAGGGGCGTACCCAGGATCAAAACTAGGGTGGGGGCAAGGGACGGGGCCAAGGCACGGGAGGGGAGGGGCCACAAAGTGGGAATGTGGGCAAGGCGACGGAGCCCAGGTGAAACTGACTCCGCTCACACTTGCACACTTCAACAGTTAGACAGCCCAAGCCCAGGTGGCCCAGATGCCCACCCCTCCCTCCTTCCTTCCCTCCTTGAGTTGCCCATTCAAACAGTATGCCAGGCACTGGTATGGGCAAGGGGCCCAGGGCTGCTCCAGGCCACCGCCGCCGCACGGCTGCTGGGGGACTCTGGAGAATTGGCAGTAAAACCGTTGCCCCCCCCCCGCAAAAGCGGCGGACCAAAGACCGAGGCCTGGGGCAGCCCGCCTTGCGGAGCGCCGGTGCTCCAGAGGGGGAGAGGGAGATCTCCGACCGCGCTGCCATTGCCACCTCCGCCCCGGAGCCCTGCCCCGGCCGTCGCTGCTGCATCGCATTAGGGTCGCCAGGCCGTCAGGTGCTCCGGGGCCGGAGTGACCCAGGAAACAAGCGTGCAAGGGGTAGGGAGAGGCCCTGGCCCTGGCCCATATCTGCAGATGCGGGAGGCGGAGCACAACCCAGCGGAGCGCGAGTTCGCCGTTCCCGCCCGCCGCACCGTGCCCTCCAGTTTCCCGTCGTGCTCTCTGGTTCCCCACCGCGCTTGGCCTTGCCGGAGGGCACGACGAGGAGCTGGAGGGAGGGTGTGGCACGGTGGGTGGGAACAGCGAACTCGCACTCCGCCGGGCTGTGCTCCGCCTCCACCTCTGCCCACCAGCCCCGCCGGCAGCGCCACTCTTGACCACAGCTGCACGCTCCGCCGGGGTCCTGGCCATGCGGCGGGTGGTGGGCAGGCTGGCAGTGCCCCTCCATGACGGCGCCTGCTTCTAGGGGGGGCAGCTTCCCCCTCCTGCCCTGCGCTGGGTACGCCCATGGATGCCAGGGATCAAACTAAGGGCCTTCTACATGCAAGCAGATGCTCATTGGCTGAGCTATGGTTCTTCCACTTCACATTTATTGTGTTTGCTGCTTTCTAGATGAATACAGGTCACCGATAAACAGTTTCTTGAGTGCCCACTAGTGGTATCAAACCAAAAAATGTTGACTGACCTAGTAGTTTATTTAAAGCAAACCTAACAAACAAACAAAACCAATCAGAAAAGCTCCCTACTAATGAACAGATTGGTTAAAATGGATTAGTTGATCCATCGACTAAAGTTTGCAGCCCCATACATTAGATCTGCTTTTATTGAATTGCTAAGGATACTTTTTACAAATATGCATGGTGGGGGTTTTTAGTCCACCACCTTCTGGACGAATCCATTCCACTCTCAAGCAGCTCCTACTGTCAGAAAGTTCTTCTGAGAACAAGCTTGCTCCACCCTCCATATAACAGCCCTATAGATATTTGAAGATGGCTATCATATTTACCGTAACCTTTTTGCCTGCCCAGTGGAAAGCAAAGAGCTTCTTCTTTTTTTAATTTGAAAAATTACTTTCCAGAATCTTGTTGCGTATTCCCAGCACAGATCTTCAACAATGAAGTTAGAGCCCTATATACACTTACCCCACTGAGCTTAGTGAGCCTTATAGGACTGCATTGCTAATAACCTGAATATCAGATTTTACACAATGCTGCCCTCTGCTGCTTTAAAATGCCTCTGAACTTTTACAAATGCAATGGCTTTTCCAAAGCTTAGAGCCCAGCCACACTTTCGCATGACCTGCATTTTGATCGCCTTGCGTACCGATTAATTTCTCTGGGTCTACAAGCTTTTCTTGCTGTTCCATGGCTTTGCCTTGAGAAGACCTGATCTTACCTGCTGAACTGAAGTTTGGTTAAGCAAAAAGCTCTCTTCGGATTTTCCAAGCATTTGATCAATATCCGATTGAGTGGGTAAGATCGGATTTTCATAAGGCACAACCGTGGAACCATGGAACAACAAGAAAAGCTCTTGGGAATTAATTGGTACATAATAATCAAGATCAGGGTAAAGAGGAAGTGTGGGTGAATGCTTTGTTTGGCTAAACAGCCTTTCATGCTCCTTAGTTTTTCTAGAAAGGGAACATACTGATTCCCTGGCAGAGCCGGTCCTACCATTAGGCAGAGCCAAGAGGCCATTGCAAGCATCAGGTGATGGGATGTTTGGGAAGGCAATACAGTGGTACCCCGGTTTACAAACACAATTGGTTCTGGAAGTCAGTACTTAACCTGAAGCGTACTTTCCCATTGAAAGCAATGAAAAGTGGATTAATCTGTTCCAGACGGGTCCGCGGAGTACTTAAACCAAAAGTACTCAAACCGAAGTGTACTTAAACCGAGGTATGACTGTAAAATAAAATATAGAACACTTTGTGATATTGCACTTTGTTGCAGCCATGCACGAAGGTGTTGCAAATGGTGCTTCTATGAAGCTCTTACCAAACCTGAAGCTTACTTAACCCGAGGTATGAGTGTAATTGTTTCCGGAAGTCTGTACTTAACCTGAAGCGAAATTTCCCATTGAAAGTAATGGAAGGTGGATTAATCCGTTCCAGACAGGTCCGCGGAGTACTTAAACTGAAAATACTCAAACCGAAGCATACTTAAACCGAGGTATGACTGTAGTGGCAACACACACATGCATACCAGTTTCTCCTGATAGGAAAGGGGGAGAAATTTTCAATTTGCATCTTCCAAAACAATATGCAAAATGAAACATATTTATGTGCACATCTCTGAATTTTGCAACACAATTCGCCAGTCTAGTGATGGAATACTATTCAGCTACCACATTCCTAGATGGTTGGTGGAAAGACCCTGAGTGAGAGGCAGGGAAGGGAAGATCTCCCTGGGTGAGAGACTGGGAGAAGAAAGGAAAGCTCCCCAGCTAGGAGGGCTCGCCTCTTTCTGTGAGTGACAAGGGTTAAGAGCTAACTTTGAGAGAGGGCTCTGCCTTTTCTTTTCTTTTCTCTTTCTCTGCTTTTGTTTGCACCATATTTTTCACTCCATAGGACGCACCTAGTATTTAGAGGAGGAAAACAAGATTATTTTTTTTGCTTTCTTGAATTGTCCTAGGCATAGCAGCCAACTCCTAGAGGCCTAGGTCCCTTTGCCCCCCCCATTAAGCATTTGAGGAAGCTTCTTTTGCAAAGGGGGAAAGCTCCATTTTTTAGGATCAGCTCAAAGTTGTTGAGCTTACCTTGCAAAGGGGGAAAAATTCCTGTTTTTATGGGGTTCAACTCACAGTTCTGCAGCTTCTCTAGGAAAGGAAAGGGACCCATTTCTACAGTTTCCAGACAGATAATCTAATCAGCCAGTCACATGTCGCTGGGGGAACAAACAGCCTTCCTCTGCAGACAACAATTGAGGCCTGGGCAAGGGGCCTGGGCAGGGCCAGGAAGGGAGCTAGCTCCCTTATCTCCCTCCCCGATCTCTTGCAAACAGCTGCTGAGCGGGTTCCTTTCAACACTCTCTTCCCCTCTTGTTAGCCTTTAGCTCTTTCAAAAAAAAAAAGCACGATTTGCCTTTTGCCCCTGGGCAATTCGGCTCCAGGGACGACACATTCGCTCCATAAGACGCACAGACATTTCCTCTTACTTTTTAGGAGGAAAAAAGTGTGTCTTGTGGAGTGAAAAATATGGTATTTAGATTAGCTTCTTTTACATTACTGCATCATGAAAAAGGTTTAATAAAATCTTATTTGGGGGGTGGGAATTCCACGTCCCATCAGTGCAAGAATTTCGGCTTGCGCAGTGGGGGGGACTCCACCTCATGTGTGCCATGTACCCTCCTCAAATCTGCTCCCTCATTTTTCCAGGGAAAATCTGAAGTGAAGAAGGAAGCTCTTGCATATGATGAACCAGATATACGATGCTCAGGAGCAAAAGCCTTTCCCTCTTAAAAGTAATTATACATGTAATTATTGCTTTGATAACATTATGGCGGTTGTATATTTAAATGTAACAAGTGTGCCAAACAGGATAATAATATATGCTTAATTAGTAGGGGAAGTTTATGCTTTATAAGGAAGTACTGCAGGTTTTAATTTCTCCTCCCACCTGCATTTCAACCGTTGATGGAATCTTTCGAGGAGTTGGAGATGGCATTTATAAGTGGTCCATGTTTCACAAGCATATAGTAAGGTTGGTAGTACAACAGCTTTGTAAACAAGCACTTTGGTTTCTCTGCGAATGTCCCGGTCCTCAAACACTCTGCACTTCAATCGGGAGAAAGCCGCACTCGCAGAGCTCAGGCAATGCTGGATCCTATTTAATCCATGACTGCACTTGATTTGATTGCGGCCTGTTTTCCCCACACACATACCTCACTGTATACCTAATAAATGGCAGTTTATATTGACATGAGTACAACACAGCTCAGTCGTCACTTCTGTCACTCAGGAGAAGCAGAGGATGATGAGATCTCGTAAAATCCATGGAGGAAATTAAGTGAAATGAGTCAGGCAACCAGTGTTTCAACTAATAAAAGGGGGGAGGGAAGGAGGAGAAAAAGTGGACTTCCCTGTCAGATTCCTAGGTACGTGTACTGATAAAAAAAAAAAAACTCACATCTCCAGGAATGACAGCATGGAACGAGTAGTTGACACAGAAAGAAAACACTGGGAGATTTAGTGTTTCCAGTTAGTATGCTAGGTGTTTGGACTAATTCTGCCACCCTCGTTATGCTTTTATGTGACAAATTAATTGCACGTCTGGCTCGACAGCTAGTCTCCGGGGAGAGAGTTGGTTTGCAATAGGAACCTACATAATTTGCAGACTGAAACACAGCTACCTTTCAAAATTCACATTTCTCTGAATTTTGTGGTGCATTTCTCCAGCTGAAAGGTGTGCACAAGAATGCATGTATTTTTAAATGGGATTTTTTTTTGAGGGGGGGGGAGGGTTGTCAACAGGAACACACTCACCCATGCCACCAAATTTCTCCATCGTCTTTAAATGTCTTTAAAGGCCTTTTGAAATGGGCTCCTTACTGTCGTTGTGTTACTGCCTCCCGTGGAAAAGGCAATAGATGCCGGCAAAGCTGGACCAAAACATTTTGCTACCTGACATACATTCAAGGTATGAAATACCCAAGACTGATCAATTTATTTTGGCACCTGAGGTGGGAAATCCAGAAGCACTTCTTGCACTCCCTGTGAATAAAAAGAATACAAGAGTAATGTTGAATGACACCCCTCCCCCCCCCGGGGAAAAACCAATTTCTGAGCAGTGCAACAATCAGGGTTCGTGCTCCCTTTGGAATGAGGCACAGCAAAAATTGTGGTGTTTTTAGGATATATGGTTTATATACAACCTGAGCTCATAGCATCAACACCCAGAGAGGACCTTGCTTTACCCATAGTCACAGCCTTGGATGTGAGCAGAAATCAGGCATAGCTCTCCCTCCCAGGCTTCAGCTTGCTTCTCCCTCCAGCATCGAGCTTTCACACAAGCAACTGAGCTGTGGCCGTTGTCTTTTCTAATGCCCCACCCACCTGGCGCAGAGCCACTTCCTTTGCTACCTTAACAACCCATATTTAGCGGGCCTTTATCAAGAAGATTGCCTGGCTGTTCCGTCACTTTGAATCCTTACTTAGATGCTGACACTCGCTGGATCCAGGAATGCGAAGGGTCTTGGCACGTAGCCTACCCTGCTGCTACTTCATTACAATAGCAAATGAAACAGTGGACTCAATAGCATCATAGAATCGTAGAGTTAGAAGGGGCTATGAGGGTCATCCATCTAGCCCAACCTCGAAGAAGAAGAAGAAGAAGAAGAAGAAGAAGAAGAAGAAGAAGAAGAAGAAGAAGAAGAAGAAGAAGAGGAGGAGGAGGAGGAGGAGGAGGAGGAGGAGGAGGAGGAGGAGGAGGAGGAGGAGGAGGAGGAGGAGGAGGAGGAGGAGGAGTAGTTTGGATTTGATATCCCGCTTTATCACTACCCTAAGGAGTCTCAAACCGGCTAACAATCTCCTTTCCCCTCCTCCCCCTCAACAAACACTCTGTGAGGTGAGTGGGGCTGAGAGACTTCAGAGAAGTGTGACAAGCCCAAGGTCACCCAACAGCTGCATGTGGAGGAGCGGAGACGCGAACCCGGTTCCCCAGATTATGAGTCTACCGCTCTTAACCACTATACCACAAGGGTAGGGCTGGGTCTGGTCAAGTCTTGGGTGAATCAGTCTCTCTCTCTCTCTTTCTCCCCTGTTTTGCAACAATCTTGGGAAGGTTAACAAGATTAGAAATGTACAGTTCTTTGCACATTGAAACATGCTGCAGCAGTGGATTGCAAGAATCTGGCAGGACAGAGTTGAAATCTGACACAAGGTGGCAGTCACACACTTTCCCATTTTCCTCCTCTCTCTCTTTTTTTTAAAGGCACAAAAGCCAGAGGGAGCCAGAGACTTTCCTCTTTGAAATTTGGCCCTCCTCCCTCACTTCAGTTCCTTGAAGTACCTTCAGAATGCCAGCCACTCTATTAGAAACTGGGCATCAAGCAGCAACCATGCATGAACGCAGACGGTTACTTATTCTCTCTCTCTCTCTCCACCCTTATGAACACTTCAGGAATCTGTGGCTAAACCTGCTCACTTCCTTCCCCCTCCCTCCTCCAGCTGCATGCAGCAATTTCAGGCATTTGAAGCGAATGTTCCTTGTGACAGTTGCAGAGAGGAAAATAAATGGTCCAGAGTGCTTCTGTATCAGAGGGAGGGCTGGGGCAGAAAAACCCAGGCATGCCTTCTTTTAATTTCCACACAGAGTACTGCAGAAGAGGGCATGGAATGCAGTGCTTTTTATTCTATTTTTAGAAGGGAGATAAGGGGGTCTGTTTTGGATTATGCCTCTCAGGGGCAGATTAATTCATGCAAGGTATTAGTTAACAATAGGCAGATGGTCTCATGTTCCATCCCCAACGTCTCCATTTAGGGCCGGGAATATTCCCAATCTGTTTGATACCTTGGAGAGCTGCTGCCAGTCAGTGTAGACAATACTGAGCTCCTGGATGGACCAAGGATGCAGCATGCAGTGCCTTGATTCTTCAACATCAACTTCGTTGGACTGGTCATGTTGTGCAGATGCCTGATGACAGGGCCGGCCCTACGGCAAGGCTGGGTGGCGCAGGCCGCCAGGCCACCAGGGAGGTGCCGCGCTGCTGCGCCCGCCAGACAGCCGCGCTGGGAAACAGGGCGGGGGGGAGCGGAGGGATATTTGCACCACGGCGCCAGGGCGCCAGATATGCTTAAGACGGCCCTGCCTGATGATCGCCTTCCAAAGCAACTACTCTATTCCAAACTTTAAAATGGAAAGCGTAATGCTGGTGGTCAACAAAAGAGGTGTCATGGGCTTTGAAGATGCTCAAACTCAGGACAAAAGGGAGAAATTTGCTAAGAGGAACGCACGCTTGGCAAATCCACACCGTGATCAACTCCCGCCTGGAAACCTATGTCCCCACTGTGGAAGGACGTGTGGATCCAGAATTGGCCTCCACACAGTCACTTACGGACTCACTGTTAAAGCCATGTTTATGGAGGGCAATCTTACTCGGCTACGAGTGATCGCCAAAGAAGAAAAATGCAAGTCTGCATTAACACATTGGAGCCTCTGTTTGGTCCATAGAAGTGCAGTGGCGAACATTGTCCTTGAACAAACACCTCCTTGTGGGAAGAACCCACCCACCCACCCAACCAAAGCACTGATAAGCATGTCCGAGAGTCTTGTGGCATCCAATGCTGGATCATATATGGCTGGGAGATGAATGCTGCTCTTGAAGGTGTGGCCCTCCAGGCGTACAGGTGCAGTTGTCAAGTTAAAGATTGTGCTGTTGGAGCACTAATAATGTGAAGATGGAAAAACTGAGTGGGAAACTAGACATATTAGGCTTATTCACTGTTATTTTTCAAACATTCTCCCTTGTGGAGTGCTCCCTCAGCCTCCCCTCCTCTCTCTTCTCCCCAGGAGTCCTCCAGGCAGCCACTGCTGTCGCCCTTGGCCCCGGAGGTGCCCCCCTGCCACACAGAGAGGTAACTCCTCACACTGTCCATTCCCAACAGCAAGGGCTGGAGGACTGGCTGGCTGGGCTCTGTCACCCACTTGCTTGCTTACTCTGAGGTTGCCTCAGCTCCTGGCAACCAGCACCCCCTGGTCAGCCCCAGAGGCACCATTCGCCTGGGGATCCTGTAGCCAGGGCTGCTGCAACAAACAGCTGTGCAAGCCTTTTGTAGGCAGAGATGTGAGAGGGCATCAGAGGGAGGGAGGGAAGGAAAGAGGGCCAGAGGCCATTGTTGCCTGCGGCAACCCTGACCATCATTCAAGACACCTCAGGGGCCACGGCACACTGGTTGAAAACCACTGCCTTAAATGACAGGCAATATCAGGGACAGTATGTGCACAGATTTGCACATGGATAGAATGCATGCAGTTTCCACACTTAAAACAAGATGCTCGTATTTTCAATTTTGGCCAGAACCTCCTCTTCTTTGGACAGGTGACATTACTGAACCAAGGCAGGTTCATAAATGAATCATAGAATTACTTCTATGGTGAAATGGCCTCTTATACAGGGTACAAGCTGTGCTTTTTTTTTTTCCAGCCAGAGCATGCCAGAGCAATAACTTAATGGTGAGTTCCAGCACTTTTTTTTTTTTAAAGAAAGCACTGGGTGTAAAGCAAAGCACACTTTGTGTCCATTGGCTTTTGTGTGCCTTTATGCAGGGCTGTCTGACAAAGAATTTGGGCAGTTGGGAAATCTGCTTTTAACCCCCTCCCTTTTCATGAATGGGGCGTGGGTGGCGCTGTGGTGTAAACCACTGAGCCTTGGGCTTGCTGATCGAAAGTTGGTGGTTCGAATCCCCGCAACAGGGTGAGCTCCCATTGCTCGGTCCCTGCTCCTGCCAACCTAGCAGTTCGAAAGCACGCCAAAGTTCAAGTAGATAAATAGGCTACAGTGGGAAGGTAAATGGCATTTCCGTGCGCTGCCCTGGTTTTGCCAGAAGCAGTTTAGTCATGCTGGCCACATGACCCAGAAAAACTGTCTGCGGACAAACGTCAGCTCCCTTGGCCAGTAAAGCGAGATGAGCACTGCAACCCCAGAGTCTATCGCAACTGGATTTAACTGTCAGGGGTCCTTTACCTTTTTCTTTCCACCTTTCCATGAAACTTTTGGCATATCTTCTCAGTCCTCATTCCCAGCCCCAACCAAGCCTAAAAAACACATAAATAGATCAATACTTTGCTGACAGGCAGGTCTCTCTCTTCCCTTCCCTGATGTTAAAATGTAAGTTGTAAACTGCTTAGCAGGGGTGGGGATCAGGTGGATGAAACTTTGTTCGCAGCCATGAGCATCCAATAAATGAAGAATTCTGCTTGCTGAAGAGTCCTGTGCAACTGGAAAGCTTGCATGCTTCCATTCCAATAGCAATGGATTTTTTTAATAAAAAAAATGCTTGTTTTGGGCATCACTTAGGGCAGATGTATGTAACACATTTATGAAGTGCTTTTTTTCTTAAAAAAATCTTTAGGAGTACTCTCATTTCCCTACTCATATTGAAATACTGCCCTTCAACGAGGCCAAACTTAGATTAACAAAACATTTAGGGGTATGTGTATCCCTGCGTCCCTCCAGAAAAAAAGCACTGTATTTATAACAATTTCACTATGATAGCCCCCCCCAGGCTCCCCCCCCTGAGAGGTCCAGTTAAGGGAGGATACAGAGAAATATCCCTGCACTTTGGTAAGGTTAACACTGCAATCCTATACATTTCTATTCAGAAGTAAATATTGGACTACTTGTACTTGGAAGTTGGGCTGCAGTGCAGCAGTTTAAACCAGTTTTAAAACCCGTAGTGTTTAGAAATGCCTTGATTTCCCCCCCTCCTGGGACGGTGGGGGGAGATAGCTGTCTATGTGCCAAACGAATGTTGTGGGAACTGTGCCTTTGAAAGACCACTCCCCTCTCCTCCCAAGATGGATTTGTAAGCCCACTTCCCATACTTGGAGAAACCCTCTCGCTTGAACCAAAAGGCTCACATTTCTCCCTCGTTCCCATTGTACACCTGGCAACACTCCCCCTCCCGCGGGACTGCCCTTCTTCAACTCAGGAGCGGAGTAGAGAAGGTAAGGGATTGGGGTGAGGGCTTGCAGAAGGAGAGAAGGAAGGGGTGCCACTCCAGGGATTATTCTTGCTTCTTGGAATCGCTGTATATCTCTCCCCCACCAACCCACCCCGCTGCTCCCCCCTTTTCTCCTCTTTTCCCTCATTTCCATCTTCCAATCTTTCACCGGCTGCCTTCTTCCTCTCCCGTTGCTGCTGATCAAACAGAAGAAAAGGGCAATTGACTGGGAAGAAACAAACTTTTCCTAAGAGTTTGCGGCTTGGTTTTGAGCTTGCGCGCGCGCTGCTGCTGCTGCTGCTGCTGCAAAGACTAGTTTTCTCGCAGGGAATTGCACCTACTTTGCAATGCACTAAAGTAAAATTGTTCATGGCTGCAAAGGTTTGCTTGATTTCCAACCCATCCGGCTTTGACCATTTAAAAAAATAAAATAAAATAGTAATTGGGTGTGTCTAAAAAAAAATATCTTTACAGAGGGTGGGTGGAAAGAAAGGCGAAACATTCTAAATAGCTAATTTCCCCTCCCTTTCCTATTCTTCTTACCTTCGTTTCATCAGTGAACAAAGACACATCTGTGCGCCCTGTAATGATGGGGTATAGAAATAATTTTCCGAGCGAGATGCAGATAAGGAAGGGAATGGGTTTTGGAGTGAGCGGGGGCGCGCGTTCGTTCAAAGGGAAAGCGAGAAATGTCTCCATCTGTAGGTTTTGGAGACGTGGCTGTGTATTTGGGTGGGTGGGTGTGCTGTGCGCTTTCTGCGCGGTTGCCTAATCGGAGTAGCCAAGAAATGCGCAAAGCGCCTTGCCAGATAAATGGATAGCTTTCCTTCTTTGCAAGCAGCAGCACCCCTCTCTCGGCGCCTGGGGCTCTGCTATTCTGCCGGCGGTGATGGTGCAGGAGAGCTTGCCAGGCCTGCTGGCTGTGTGAAACGGATCCTGTCCCAATATAATCCCGCGAGGCTTAATCTGAGCTGCGGGGGGGGGGGAGAGAAACCCTCAAGACGCTCCCCCGGCCATCAGTGAATCCATCTCGAAGGCGAGAGTGCCCATTCGCTTGAGATGCGCAAGGCTTCGTTTGAACCCGGGCTGAACCTGCACGTCTCCCCCCCTCACTTCTCAATGGCAGGGCACACTCCCTGTATTTAGGTGCAGTGATAAGAAAGTACAAAATGCCTCTGAACATGTGCAGAGAGCCTTCCCTCAGGATTTGTTGTTGGGATTCAAGCCATATATTTATTTTGAGACTAGAGAAAGGCAATAAAATAAGTAACTTGCGGGAATGTTTTAGCTTGCTTTGCGTTTTCACGGGTGATTATCCGAACCTGTCACAGGTGCAGCGAATAGCACCTTGGAGCTCCCTTGTTTTGTTTTGTGACTATGCAGGAATGTTAATTCAGGCATGAATGCGCGTGGGGGGGGTGCATTCTGAAATGAAATGGACATTCCAGCCACCCTAGGTTTTTATATTTGTATTCTGCAACATGTGGTAAATGCAAGAAACACATTGAGTATCATGTGTGGAAAATGTTTTGCGGTTTTTTTTTCGGGGGGGGGGAGGGAGAGTTTTGCTCTGCAGTCTGTTAATGCTGTTAACTCGAGGTAGAAAGTGGAAGAGAGAGTGTTTTTCAAGCGCATTCTTTCCTTTGGAAGCTCTGTGTTCACATGACAGATGAGGGATGAGGGCAGTGCCAAAAACTGATTGAGGGCACTTCCTGGTGGCCTGTTTATTGCACATTTATCACGGTTAGTTCGCAGGGAGATTAGATGACACCTGTCTAAGGAGCATTCGCTTTGAATTGTTTGTGGGTGATGGTGGCTATTTCATAATATCCTGCCAGGGTCTCCTGTCATTCCCTTCCAGTTCCGGCACATGGCCTGCTCTGCACCTTAACACGAAAGCCAGTATTTCTAAACTTAAAAGTGTCCAAGATTACCTGTTGAATGTGCTCAAGCTGGATTTTGATTCAGAGATCAGAGTTGCAGGTAATATGACAAGTGGAATCCTACTGGTGATCTAATAGTGAGTGCAGAACTTTTAAGATCATTAGAGCAAGGGTCAGCAAACTTTTTCAGCAGGGGGGCCGGTCCACTGACCCTCAAATCTTGTGGGGGGCCGGACTATATTTTGAAGGGGGGGGGGGAAATGAACAAATTCCTAAGCCCCACAAATAACCCAGAGATGCATTTTAAATAAAAGGGCACATTCTACTCATGTAAAAACACGCTGATTCCCAGACCGTCCGCGGGCCGGATTAAGAAGGCGATTGGGCTGGATCCGGGCCCCAGGCCATGGGGTAAACAAACAAACAAACACAAATGGTATGATCTGGATTGTGTGCTGCACTTTCAGAAAGGGCTCGTGTCCATTGGTTCTGCATTCCCCCCAAGTTGCCCACAGCTAGCTTGCCCCCCAATAACATACTGTATATGCATCGCTCAAGAGTTCTCCTGTATGGCCACTGTGTGATAAACACAACTGCTGGTGCCAGTCTTCATTGGCTTCCGAGAACCTTCACAGCAGCTGAAACAGCAGGGCTGCATTTCACCTGTCCTATATGAGTTTCCAACATGTGTGGAATAGCTTAAAAATGGGGGGGGTGATACTGCTCAGGTCGTTGCAGTAGCTTTCCTGTGCCTGAACAACAGGCCCAGTGTTACTATATTATTGATATAGTACAGTGGTACCTTGGTTTGCGAATGCAATCCATTTTGCAGAGGCGTTCGCTCAGCAAAGGCACGCTTCTGCGCATGCGCAAAGCCCTGGTAGGTAAAACGTCTGCACATCCAACGGCACACTTCTGCACATCCGACGCCGCAGAACCCGGATGTAAACACTTCCGGGTCCGCGGCGTTCGTAAACAGAGGTTTTCGTAAACGGAGGTGGGCGTAAACCGAGGTTCCACTGTGTTTTGTATCCAGTGCCTTTAGTGGCCAAGGACACCATACAATCAGGCATGGCCAAACTTGGCCCTCCAGCTGTTTTTGGGACTACAGTCATACCTCTTGTTACGAATGCTGCGGGTTGCATATGACATGGGATACGTACGTGCCGAACCCGGAAGTACCAGAACGGGTTACTTCAGGGTTCGGTGGTTTGCGCATGCGCAGATGCGACAGATAACATCATGCGCATGTGCAGAAGTGCCAAATCGCGCTGTGCACATGCGCTTCATGTTGTGTACTGCTCATGTTGCGTACCGGGCTCTGGAATGGATCCCGTACGCAACATGAGGTACCACTGTACAATTCCCATCATCCCTGACCACTGGTCCTGTTAGCTAGGGATGATGGGAGTTGTAGTCGCAAAACAGCTGGAGGGCCAAGTTTGGCCATGCCATTTAAGGATGCAATCCTATTCCTCTTTGAAAGCCTGTCTTCCTTGTAAGTAAGTATGTGTGGTGTTGCACTGAAGAGATTACTGCCGCTCACAGATTTTGCAAAAGGTGTGCTGTTTCAAGCCATTTCATCCTCAACAATGTGATGCATAGCAGCCAACTCCTAGGGGCCGAGGTCCCTTCGCCCCCGCTAAAATATTTGTGGGAGCCGGGGGGGGCAGCTCCAGAGTTGATGGGCATTGCCATTCAAATGATGTGCGTGTTTTTGTTTATTAAAGTAGCGCAAGCAATCCAGTGGCACCTTCCCATGTTGTATAAAGAAAACAGAAGCACACCTGTCCTTCTGGCTTCCATTGTCCCAGGTGCGATGAGTTTGGATTTTCAGGTTAAAATCCTGAAAACCTTACCAAGCAATGTGCTCGCCTTTCCTGCTCTGTGTGTATGTATAGCCCTTGTAGTTTGAATGAAGTAGCTGGGATAAAAATAAATAAATAAATAGTGAATTCTGGAGTTTAAAATCGTCAAATTGAATGTCACTTTAACTTGAAATAACACAGATGGTGCAGAAAACTTTATTTCCCGCCAGGGCTGGTCATGCTGTCTTATCCCAGAGACAATATCTTTGAATTCTATATTGGTTTTAACATCATGTTTGTGAAAGCTTCCTTGGTTCAAGTTATAACAAGGGACTGTTGGGCCCAAGGAGTAAATATCAAACATTTTTGACCTGACCTTGTTTTTTCCTTGATGGTTCCATTCCAAATCTTTCTGCTATTCTCCCCCCTGGCATATTCACATCCCTAATACCTGGAGAAACGATGTTTATCTTGGCAGCTGAAGGTCTAGTAGTGAATCAATTTGAAATCTGTATCCCCTTCACTATGGGATGGGATCCTGGGCTCAGCTCCTGTCATCTTACGGTGTGGCAACATCAGCTCAGGTTTGCCACTGAGCTACGGCAAGATCTGAACCCTGGCCTCCCAGGTCTCCTAGCCCAGGTGTGGTGAACTGGGTCCAGACAGGGGGCCAAATCATTATCTTTCCTCTACCTCCACTCTGCAGGCAAAGATTGACAGGTTGGTGGGGCAGCCCACCTGCCGGATGTCGCAGAGGAATCGCCGCGTGCAAAGACACAGCCCACAATGCAGCAACAATCAGCTGATTGTCTGGGTTCGCAAAGCCCAGTGCCAAGGACTTAGCAGGTGGCCATGTATTTAGCTGCCCCACAGCTGATGTCATATGTACTGTCATATGTAGGGCATGTCATATGTAGGGCAAATGGGTGTGGCTTGGCTGAAATGGCCCCCTGGTCTGAATCTGTTGGCCAAGATGAGGTCTGCAGGCAAGAGGTTGATCACTGCTATCCCAATTCAACCACACCACCACATGTGTCGATTTTATCCCCCTTGTCAGCTCCAAATGCACCCCCCCCCAGAAGTGACTTAAGTAAGAGCTTATTAGCATTCTGTGGATGGGGATGAGTAAGCAGAGGCAGACCTTTTTCATAGAATCATAGAGTTGGAAGAGACCACAAGGGCCATCCAGTCCAACCCCCTGCCAAGCAGGAAACACTATCAAAGCATTCTTGACATATGTTTGTTAAGCCTCTGCTTAAAGACCTCCAAAGAAAGAGACTCCACCACACTTCTTGGCAGCAAATTCCACTGCCGAACAGCTCTTACTGTCAGGAAGTTCTTCCTAATGTTTAGGTGGAATCTTCTTTCTTGAAGTTTGAATCCATTGCTCCGTGTTTGCTTCTCTGGAGCAGCAGAAAACAACCTTTCATCGTCCTCTATATGGCACCCTTTAATATATTTGAACATGGTTATCATATCACCCCTTAACCTTCTCTTCTCCAGGCTAAACATACCCAGCTCCCTAAGCCGTTCCTCATAAGGCATCGTTTCCAGGCCTTTGACCATTTTGGTTGCCCTCTTCTGGACACGTTCCAGCTTGTCAGTATCCTTCTTGAACTGTGGTGCCCAGAACTGGACACAGTACTCCAGGTGAGGTCTGACCAGAGCAGAATACAGTGGTACTATTACTTCCCTTGATCTAGACGCTATACTCCTATTGATGCAGCCCAGAATTGCATTGGCTTTTTTAGCTGCTGCATCACACTGCTTTCTCTTTTTTAAATAAAAAACTATGGTTTGCCCTGCTCTATGGGATGCATCCCGTGGCAGCTCTGCTAAGACTTAGGTCTATTAATTTCAATGGGTCTAACTCTGGGTAGATCTTAGTTGGGTGGAGCACTTTGTTCTTATAGCTGTTTGCCTTCAGCTTCTCCCATTCTAAGGCTGAGCTATCGCTAAGGAGATAAATCAGTTTTGGAGAACCACGTCAGATTTCTAGTGGGAAATCCCCTGCTGGTATGGTCCTCCATACCAAAAAGAAGAAGGAGAAATATCCACGCATGAAGAAAAGTAGTACGTCAGGGAGAAGCAAGTCTAGAATATGTGCAGGGAGGTTTAATGCGTGCCATGCACTCGACCCCAAAAACAAAAGAACCCAACCCATTTGTTGTCTAAAGCGATTCAGCCCAGACACAGGTTGACAACCTCACTGAGAACTAGGCTAATGAGACTTTCTGCATGATGAGACACTAAGCATGCCCTAACAATATTTGAGCTTCTAGCAACCAAAAAAAAATCACAAATATGTGTCGTCCCCTCCACTTATAGTGCACAGGGCATATTTTTGCTGCAGGGGATAGCTTTGTTCCTTGTTTCCCTATTATTTATTTATTTTACAGTTTTAAAATAGTCGTTCTGGCTAGATGAGGGCTGCAGGAGAAAAAAAGGGGTGGGGGGTGGGCATGCACAGTCTCTTCCAAGGAATTAAAGAATAAAACTGAGCTATAGGGTTCATTGGGCAATGTAGCATTGCAAAAAACAAGTAAGTCTTGCTGTTTGTGGACGACACCATAAATTTAAAGCACGAGGCTTCCTCCGAAGAAACCTGGAAACTAATTTATTAAGGGTGCTGGGAACTGTAGTACTGTGAGGGGTAAACTACAATTCCCAGGATTCTTGTGGGGTGGGTAACCCATGTCCTTAAATGTGCTTTAAATATATGGTGTGGATGTGACAATATATACCTTTTATATGGTTTGTATTTCCCCTTCCTGTCAGCTAACAGGAAAATAACCTTGACGAGAATCCTGCTTGCCACAACTGAAATCCCCAAGGGTGACCCCACCATCTGTTGATTAAATATTTCTGTGCGATTACAGGTTTGTTGATGTTACATACATCCGATGGCAAGAGAGAAGACCCACCGCTGGTACAAGATGCTGAGCTGGTTCCTCTTTGTCTTCATAGCCATCACAGCTCAATTAATGACTCACGTCCGAGGTCAAGGTAAACTTAACTCTAAGAAACAATTACATTTCACTAGGGCTCTCTGATGTGCAGAAAAAAAGGGCTCCTGTGGACAATTCACACTCTCTCATTAAACAGTGCATTTGGAAGCATTTTAGATCAGGGAAAGACAACATGGTGCCAACAGAAGTGAACTCCAACTCCCATCATGCCCTGTCGCAATGGCTAATGCAGTAGCCAGGGATGATGGGTTTTGTAGTCTCACAATTTTGCAAGTCTCACTATGTTGGCTACCCCTGATTTAGACAAACTAGAATGTTTCGATTGGAGGAGTGGCTACTTTGAATCCCAGACAGGATGCAGTGTTTGTGTTTTTGTGCAGGTCATACTATTCGTTTTACTGTACTTCTGAGTGCATGTGGACCATTGTTCTAGGAAGCAGGTCTGGATAATAGGGTACCTTCTTCCTCTACCCTAAAATAAGTTATTATTATTTTTTGCCAGTTCCATGAAACAGGTGTGGAATGTATGCAGCCTTCGCCAGTCTAACGCATGCCCTCCGTATTGTTCAAAGTTTCTGTTTTCTAGCACCTGCTTTCAATAACTGATCACTTCTGCTTGGTTCCATAACAGCTGTTTTTTACTTTTAACAAATATAACAATACTGAGGCCATGTTTGCCTAGGAACTGTGACCCTTTTTGACAACTGGATGTGTGCAGGGGTCTGTGATATAGTCTCCCAGGGGGAAAGTAGTGGCGCAGTGGAAGAGGAGAGGCAGAAGAGGAATCTCTAAATCTCTAAATCTCCAGACTTGGAGTCTACTCCAAGAAGGTATTGGTGGGTACCAAATCTGTGTCCTGCAGCCATCCAATTCTGTGCTGTTTCAGGTCTTATTGGAAGCTGTGTGCCCCACTCTCCCTTATAGTGCAAAAGACTATTCCTTTCTGTTTATGAATATAAAAAGGGTAAAGGGGACCCCTGACCATTAGGTCCAGTCATGACCGATTTTGGGGTTGCAGCGTTATTGGCCGAGGGAGCCGGCATACAGCTTCCAGGTCATGTGGCCAGCATGACAAAGCTGCTTCTGGCGAACCACAGCAGCACACGGAAACGCCGTTTACCATCCCACTGTAGGTTACCTTCCCACCTATTTATCTACTTGGACTTTGACGTGCTTTCGAATTGCTAGGTTGGCAGGAGCTGGGACCGAGCAACGGGAGCTCACCCGGTCGCGGGGATTCGAACAGCCAACCTTCTGATCGGCAAGCCCTAGGCTCTGTGGTTTAACCCACAGCGCCACCTGGGTCCCGTTTATGAATAGAGGTGGACATAAATAACTAAGACTCTCCTGGTACTTGAAAATCAGAGCTGCAATCCTAACCCCATTTACCTGGTAGTAAGCTCCACTATATTCCATGTATTCTAACTACCTGACATTTAGAAAGTACCTAAAGGCAGCCCTGTATAGGGAAGTTTTTAATCTGTGATATTTGATGTATTTTAATGTTTGTTGGAAGCAGCCCAGAGTGGCAGGGGAAGCCCTGCCAGATGGGCGGGGTATAAATAAATAATAATAATAATAATAATAATAATAATAATAATATTGTGGCTTACTTCTGAGTAGGGATGGTTTGGATTGTGCTCTAACAAATTTATTATGACATAATAAAAGTCCAATTTATCGGATGCACAATGAGTCATCCTCAGCTGTCAGGTATATAAACACATTGGCGCAAAAAGTTAAAAGCTGGAATCAAATGAAAAATGTACTGTCTGTTAAATGTGTGCAGAATAAGACCACTGACCCTTCACAACAGCAGGATTGGTAGACTAATACATGGTTACCCTTCTGGAAAGAGCTGGGCATGCTTGTTTATAAGTGTTTATCAAGTGCTTCCCAAGTTCGTAATTTATTTCTACTAATCTACTTTACGAGTGCAAGATCTTATGCACTTTATGGTCCAGTGCTATGTATGCTTACTTGAAATTAAGTTGATTTGAATCTACTGAATTTACATCCTGTTCTTGCATTCTGAAAAATGTAAGGCAGAAAAGCGAGGTGGGCCAGGAATGGCGATGCTAGCAGCCGGAATGAGACTCTGCATTTGCTTGTCTGCACACTCTGCAATTCAAACAATATAAGAGGGGGTGGGAAGCTTTTTTAAAATAAAATGAGGTTCTCTTCTGTATTATAAACCACCAGCTTTCTGATTCACACACTGAGCATTTCAGACCACCTTCCACGTCTGTCGTCAGGAATTATGTTTCTGGAGCACTAACAACAACAATGAAAAATGTCCAAGTTTCAATATGATCTGCATAAACCATAAGGCCTTGAACCTGTCTCTCGCCTCCTTTTGGATGAATGCTTTAATGTCGCTGCTGGCCATACGCTTGCACATTCCTGTGAAATCGCTTAACAAGCCTGAGCTTCTGATTTTTATCAGCTAACTTCACTGATACGTAGACTGATTCTTTTTCTTCTTTTGCAAGAAGTGAGATTTTATTCCACAGGCTATAAAGGTGCTCCACAGAAATAAAGATTCCCTCTCCAGGTTGGTGGCCCTGAAGTCGTTCCAATCAATATATTGTTGTGTTTGTCCAAGAGTTAGATTTATTTATTTTTGTTTTTGTTTTCAACTTTCTCTAGTTGTATGTGCTTTCTGGTGCAGGAACGACAGTCTTTGCATAACTAAGCTAAATACTTGATTTAAAGGAACTGTTTTGGCCCTTATATGGTCAGTTATCGGCATGGAAATTGCCGGGTCTCGTTTCTTCTCTCTTTCCATTTGAAAGAAATATAAGCAAATGCTTGGCGATAATCTAGTTATGTAAAGACTTTTCTGCACATTTCTTCTAGACTGTTGTGTTGTAGGTTTCCAGTATATGCACAGAAACACCTGGCTGGGTTTGCCTTTCTTTTCCTATTTGTGTTGGATGAGTGAACGGTTCAAGGGTTCTGGAAATGTGGCTTGTTTGGTGACGGCTTCCTATCAGTGATGTTGGTGCTCTTGTTTCTCTGATAGGAAAAGGGCCATAGCTCAGTAGCAGGACCCATGTAGAGTTGCTAGCATCTAGAGCAGTGGTTCCCGACCTTTTTTCGGCCATGCCCCACCTAAGCATCTCTAAAATCCTGATGACCACCACCACCACCACCAGTGGTCAGGGATGATGGGAACTGTAGTCTCAAAACATCTGGAGGACCGAGGTTGAGGAAGCCTGGTCTAAACAGCCTTCCAAATTGCCCCCCTTAAAAATCAAATTGCCCCCCTGTCGGGCGTATGCCCCATATTGGGAACCACAGATCTAGAGTTAAAAAGATCTCCTCCAATAACAGTACTGGGGAAAACCTTGGCCTGAAGGACAGCTGCCAGTCAGAGTAGAAAATACTGGGTGCGATGGTCTATTGGCCCAAGCCCCAGGATTTTTACACCAAACCCAAGATCTCCTTTCTCTCCCCCCCACCCCCACTTTCCAAAATATTGCATTGCTTCTATACATATAAATGACCAAATGCAAATATGTGTTGCGGGGCTGCACATTGAGTTGTTTTTTTTTTTAAGGACCTTGCAACGCCCCTGTGGTACAGTGCTCAGACTCAGTAAGAGGCAGGTGTGTGTTTGTGTATTGTGCATATATAGTTGCGTTGTACATTTACATACATACATATATATATAGTCCTATGAAAGAAAACGGCTGTTATTCAATCTAAGATGGCATGCACATTGCCCATTTAAAACACAAAAGATTGAGATGGAAAGATTGAGATTGAGATGGACACAGTCCCTAACAGAGAAGAACGGCAGATTAAATTGATGGACTATGCCAGGCATAGGCAAACTCGGCCCACCAGATGTTTTGGGACTACAACTCCCATCATCCCTGACCCCTGGTCCTGTTAGCTAGGGCAGTGTTTCTCAACCTTTTTTGGGCCACGGCACACTTGTTCCGTGAAAAAAATCACGAGGCACACCACCATTAAAAAAGTTAAAAAAATTTAACTCTGTGCCGCCCTATATTATAATTATGACTGTAAGAAACACTTGCCAAATATTGCTTTCCGGCGGGTTAGTGATGTGTATTGGCGGCCGCCAGGCTCGTTTGCACTGAGCTTTGGGAAAGAGGAGGAGAAATATTGCTTTCCGGCGGGTTACTGCTGTCTATTGGCGGCCGCCAGGCACGTGACAATGCAAATCGCCCTTCTCGTCGCCGCACGTCGCGGCACACCAGCCAGCGTCTCGCGGCACACTAGTGTGCCACGGAACAGCGGTTGAGAAACGCTGAGCTAGGGATGATGGGAGTTGTCGTCCCAAAACATCTGGAGGACCGAGTTTGCCTATGCCCGGACTGTGCCAAAATGGCAAAAATGACCGGAAGAATAAGGAATCAGGAAGAACATTTTTTGAAAATAAGGAATGGGGAAAATATATTTTTATCTTAAAAATCATTGCAAACCATTAAAATTATTGGTAGAATTGGAATGACGCTTGTAGTTAACACCGGGCTATGGTTGTAATGGAGATTTAATAGAATAGGATTGACAGAGAAGATGCAGGAGGAAAAAAATAACATAAGGATCCACAAAGGGGAGGAGAGGGAAGTCCATGGGAACTTATGGAATTCTCTTTTTGTTTTGGTTGTTTGATGATTGTTTGTAAATTTCAAAACTTGGAATATATAAAACACAAAATAAACAGTTCATTAGCAAAATATGCTAAACAACAGAACTGGCCAGGGGCGTAGGAAGATAGGGGTGTTGGGGGCAGCGCGCCCCGAGTGACGCGATCCCAGGGGCGCCCTCGCCGCTGCCCGCCCCAAAACGCATGCTCCGCCCCAAAACGCGCTGCTACATCACTGTGCATGGCGCGCCCCGCCCCCAAAACGCATGCCGCACCCCGCCTCCAGAACGCGTGCCACGTCACTGGGGGCACCTGCTCTCCGCCCCCCGGTGGCGGAGCATGAAGCTCCGCTGCTGGAACTGGCGTATGGTGGCGCCAGTTCAGTGAAAACTAGTCTTATTCAGCCAAATACATGACTGATGCCCCATCGACCCTCTACATTTAAAGCAGTAACAGCCATGACTTCCCTCAAAGAATTCTGGGAACTGTAGTATGTTATGGATGCTGAGAGTTGTTAGGAGACATCTCTTCCCCCTACAGAGCTGCAATCCCCAGAGTTCCCTGCGAAGACGGATATGTTTTCAAACCACTCTGGAAATTGCAGTTTTGTGAGGGCAATAGGGGTCTCCTAACAATTCTCTGCAATCTCAATGAACTACCATTCCCAGGATTCTTTGGGGGAAGCCATGACTGCTTAAAGTGGTGCTGTGGTGCTTTAAGTATGTGGCCGAATTACACTTACTTGCCAGGGTGTGGGAACCGAAATGAAATCAGTTAAGGCTACTTTGTAAAGGAGCCTAGAAAAGTTACTAGCCTGAAAACATTTTGCTACACCCCCTCCTACAGTAGCTTTTGCCTTTCTATAGTGGGTGGAAAGGAAGGGGACTTTTGTCCTCTGGCGGCCCACCTGGTTCCTATACTGTCCACAGAGGAGGGCCAGACCACTGCATCCTTTCCATAGCTGCCAAGTTTTCCCTTTTCTCGCGAGGAAGCCTATTCAGCATAAGGGAAAATCCCTTTTAAAAAGGGATAACTTGGCAGCTATGAATTCCTTTCACGCACACCCCACTCCTTCAATGGCTTAGCATCTCGTGCACCTGCATTCATTCATTCATTCATTCATTCATTCAAAGTATCTGTATTCCGCTCCTCAGCCAAAACGTTCCAGAGCAGCTTCCTTATCAGTGAAAACTACACAGTCCCTGCCCTTGGTCTTACTATCTAAAAAGACACTGCACAAAAGGGAAAAAAAGGGATGGAGGTGAAAGAAGAGAACAAGTGAATTCGATTCATTGTTGCCTATGGCTACCAGGCAAGTGATTAATTACAAGACTGGGTCTGACCAGCAAGTGCAGGGTCTCTTAATTTATATCCAGACAAGTCTCCTTGCTTCTACTTCATTTGAGAGCTCTTTCTCCTCCTTTTCTATACTGTTTTACCTGACAAATGCTACAATTGTATGCTTTTGCCATTGCCGTTCTTTCTTTTCTGTGGGGGGGTGAGGAAACAACCTGAAAATTGTTTGGGGGCTCCTGTTGCGTGTGGAGACCCTACAACCTAGGCCTAGAAATAAATTCAGACATGACTCATATTTTTTTGTTTGGTTTTGGGCAGAATTTAGGCCACAACTTCATTGTTTACAAATCAAGTGAGTGGTTGCATAGGCTCTGGTTCCCAAAGCTACCTAGGTAGCACAGACTCAGGGCACCCACGAGTCAGCATACAGGTTCACACCTGGGACGGGGAACCCATCTGGCAGGGCCAGCCGGGCCCTGATTCCCCCACATGTGCCCAGACACTGGATAGGGCACCCACTGGGGAATACCAGCCATTGGTCAAATGGATTCCTTTAGAGGAATACCTGTTTTGATAGGGTAATAAGGTCTCATTCCACCCCTATCAGCATGAACCAGAGCCTATCCATAGAATCATAGAATCATAGAGTTGGAAGAGACCACAAGGGCCATCCAGTCCAACCCCCTGCCAAGCAGGAAACACGGCTACGGCAAGATCTGAACCCTGGCCTCCCAGGTCTCCTAGCCCAGGTGTGGTGAACTGGGTCCAGACAGGGGGCCAAATAATTATCTTTCCTCTACCTCCACTCTGCAGGCAAAGATTGACAAGATGTCGCAGAGGAATAGCAGTGTTCAAAGACACAACACAGCATTTTCTGGGTTTGCAAAGGCCAGTGCCAAGGACTTAGCAGGTGGCCATGTATTTAGCTGCCCCACAGCTGATGTCACATGTACTGTCAGATGTAGGGCGAATCATAGAATCATAGAGTTGGAAGAGACCACAAGGGCCATCCAGTCCAACCCCCTGCCAAGCAGGAAACACCATCAAAGCATTATTGACATATGGCTGTCAATCCTCTGCTTAAAGACCTCCAAAGAAGGGGACTCCACCACACTCCTTGGTAGCAAATTCCACTGCTGAACAGCTCTTACTGTCAGGAAGTTCTTCCTAATGTTTAGGTGGAATCTTCTTTCTTGTAGTTTGAATCCATTGCTCCGTGTCTGCTTCTCTGGAGCAGCAGAAAACAACCTTTCTCCCTCCCCTATATGGCACCCTTTAATATATTTGAACATGGCTATCATATCACCCCTTAACCTTCTCTTCTCCAGGCTAAACATACCCAGCTCCCTAAGCCGTTCCTCATAAGGCATCGTTTCCAGGCCTTTGACCATTTTGGTTGCCCTCTTCTGGACACGTTCCAGCTTGTCAGTATCCTTCTTGAACTGTGGTGCCCAGAACTGGACACAGTACTCCAGGTGAGGTCTGACCAGAGCAGAATACAGTGGTACTATTACTTCCCTTGATCTAGATGCTAGGGTCTCATTCCACCCCTATCAGCATGAACCAGAGCCTATCCGCAACCTTACAAGTTTGGATTGCTCAGGTACTCAGTCTTGTTTGTTTGTATTTAAATGCATATGCTTGCTCAGAGGCTTGGGGTGGTAATAGTAAGACCCCATTACTGTATTAGGGCATTTTCACCCTCACCAGCAGAATCACATGGTGCAACTCTTTCTAAAGTGTACCACTCAGACTGCAGAAAAGGGATTGTATGTTTCATTGTTAGTGCGTAGTGTGAGAGCGAGAGAGCACCACGTCAGGGTAAAGGCAGTTCAAATATGTCTGGAGTGGTAGAGCTTGGAGAAGCTATCTCACATATATGATTCTGCTGGTCATGTAGCTTGGTTTCTGGGAGCATACCTAACTGAGATGTGGCAAAGCTGGCCTATTCTCTGTAATTCCTCTCTCTGACTCCATTTATCCACCTCATGTTGCTTGTCTCTGCTTGCCTGAATCGCTCAGTTGCTGTCATGTATATTAAATTCCTTTTGAGGCTATATACAAGACCAGTCACTTCTCACAGTTGCTCAGATAGACTGGGGGAAGTGTGGTTGGGCATTAAACTGGCCTGATGTTTTAATGGTAGGATTTATGTATGTCTTGTGTGTGCGTGCGTGCACACATGATACTTTTCTGGTTTGCTTTGGGGCTCAGCTTCATTATTTTAAAAAAGTTAACACATACATAAATTATGTGAAGTTGCTCTGAACTGCTGGGATGTTCAGGCACAGGGAAGGAAGGCCAAAAGGTGCCCTCATGTGAGACTTTTGCAGCTCCTGATCAGTTCATGCACGGATGTGCACGAACCACACGCCAGAAGGAGAAGCCTTTTAATACCATTTCAAGCACAATGGGTGTCATTTCTTTTGCTGATGATGCACATACCTGCCAAGTCTCTTGTGGAGAAATCTGGGATCGGCAGCCGCGCGACACCGGAAGTTGCGTAGATGCAACTTCCGGTGTCGCTTTGCCCATCTAAAATGGCCGGCGCTAGCATTGGAAGTCGCGTCTATGCATTTCCGGAAGTGCATAGACACAACTTCCGGTGCCAGTGCCGGCCATTTTCGGTGCCCATCGATGGGCCCAGTGACACCGGAAGTTGCGTCTACGCACTTCTGAACATGTGTAGACGCGACTTCCGGCACCAGCGCCGGCCATTTTCTGGTGCCCATAGATGGGCAAAGCGGCACCAGAAAAATGGCTGCTGACAGGAGCCAAAATGAGGGAGATTAACGGGAGAGGAGCTGAAACAGGAGACCGCTGGGAAATGGTAAGGAAAAACGGGGGTTTCCTGGGAAATACGGGGTACTTGGCAGCTATGGATGATGCAGCAACCTCACCAAGTTGAATGGCTGAGATGGGAAGGAGCAATAGGACATTGCAGTGGAAAGCTTGAGGATATTGTAGGGTTCGGAGATTGGAGCTTTTGGTTTGGCAAGGATGAGCGAGGCAGGCATAGGCTGAAGGTGAAATTGCTTGGAGGTTTGCCACGTTTAGCAGAGGAAGGAGTGGTACTGGGTGGAGAAGGAGAGTTGCTCATATGCCATCGCACTCCGGGCAATTTGCGTGGCTTGTGCCTTGCTAGTTATTTTGAGCTCTAAGGCAAGTCTGCACAACTTGTCTCCCCAGCCAAACCCAGCCCACCAGCTGCACAGGATGGCTTTCTAGATCTCTGACAACCTACTGTCTCTACAGCCTCAAGCAGCACCTAACCAGAGGTTGTTAAGCTCCTGGTTTGATTGAGCGGGTTGCAAATTGTGCAGGGCTGGGCTCAGGCAGATCTGTGATTCTGATATCGGGAATAGATGTATTTGGGGAGGGTACACTGTGGAACATCTTTTTAAAATGTTGTAAATGTACCGGCATACAGGATCGTCAACACAGACACATCAAATAAATTAACTGCTATGGCTTTTCCACACCTCTCATGGGAATTCTGGCAATTTTAAATGGTCTGGAAATTCTCTGGAACGGAATTTCAGAGGACTAAAATTTGTAGGGTCCATCGGTGGGAAGCCATGTCAGTTGAGCATATTTTTGTTTATTTTGTTAAAAATGATTGCTTTAGTCATTTGCCAAAGCGGTTACAGAGTAGACCTCTTCTAAGTGGCATTCTGCCTAAAACTAAGGGACATATAGCACACTTAATTGCTGGTAGTCTCGGGAGCTCCAGACAATCAGTGTATTCCATGTTGTTAACTTGGTCCACCCACCACCCTTTGAAAATTACAATGCTCCTTTTTCCTGCATGCTCTCTAAAACATACTCAAATTTCATGCCCTCCCAAGTCTTTCACAATGTGACCTTGAACAATCTCCACTTCCCGACCCTCCAGGAGACCCCCGAAAGCTAGAAACAGCCCATTAGAATGTCCCCTGCACTATAACATAACCAAGAGCATATAATACACACCAAAATAAAGTTTGTGCGTTGACTTTGCTTGCTAAACTAGGATTTTTTAACCTCTAACCCCAACGTTTCTTTGTCTTTCCCTGTGGTGACAATAGTGCTTTTTTTTACATTTATTGTGTAGCTTATGTCTTTGGGAACTGATAATTCACCTTGACGTATTTCAACGTCATTTTACAAACTAATAGACACTCACCACGGGACTCTCCTGATAACCCGCGTCCTTTGTCTTGTCTGAAAATTGTGTCGTCTCTTGTTTAATTTGGATGTCTGTATGTGCTGTAATCTTAAGATTTCAATAAAGTGTGATAAGTCCTTCAGTGCTTATATTTTTGCTTCCCTTTCAGTGGCCCCGCCGTCGAGATTAAGATACACTGTTGTTGCTCATGACAGTGTTCAGATTTCATGGAAAGCCCCTAAAGGGCAGATTGATGGATATAGACTCCTCGTCACTCCAAATGCAGGTAAATGGGGAGGGGGGTGAAATGCTACCTTTTCCCTGTATCGACAGTTTTCAAGCTGAGCTCCAGAGAAACTGATGAGGGATTCGTCCATTGAGGATGAGACAACAGCAGCACATCCTAGGCTTTTTCTAACAACTCCATTTATTTCTTTTACAAGTCACTGAGCTGAATACCTAGACCATGGGTGTCAAACACAAGGCCCGGGGGCCAAATCCGGCCCGCCGAACCTCGTCATGTGGCCCGCCGAGCGCCCCAGCCAGCGGGACCCAGCAGCGGGACCTTGCTGCTGAAGTGCAGCGCCAACAAACAGCTGGAGCCGGGGGGGGGGTAGAAAGGCAGCCGGAGCAGCGCTGCATGGAGCGCCCCGAGCCACAGCAGGAGAAGGAGGAGGCAGCTTGCCGGGTCAGTGCCCGGCAGCGCTGCACGGAGAGTCCCAAGCTCTGTAGCACTTTGAATCCTCCTCCTCCTGCCATGGCTCGGCGCCTGGAAACGGCTGCTGCTGCTGCTACTGAAGCACAGACAAAGCACCCAGCAGCGCCGCGTGGAGGAGGAGGAGGAGGAGGATTCAAAGTGCTACAGAGCACTGCTGCGTCCCAGAGGCTCGGGACTCTCCGCACGGCGCTGCTGGGCACCGACCTGGCAAGCCTCCGCCTCCGCCTCCTCTTGCCTCACCCCCTCCTCCTCCTGCCGCGGCTCAGCCTCATGAACGTGAGCTCAGCAGCGGCTCAGCCTCACGAACGTGCAACTCTGAGGCTTTACGCACTTCTCCTAAAACGGACACCTGCTGCCTCATGCTGCACGGGAAATGCTTTTTGCCCCTGGGTCCTTTCGCGCTCTTTTCTGGCGCTGAATCAAGGCGGCGACCCCCCCTCCCTTTCTTTCTTCCTCTTGTTCTTATTCTTTCTTTCCCTCTCCTTCCTTCCTTCTTCATCTCTGTCTTCTCTCCCTCTTTCTTTTTCTTTCCTTCTTTATTCCTTCTTTCCTACTCTTCTTTCTCTCTCCCTCCTGCTCCCTCTTTTCTTCCTTCCTTCCTTCCTTCCTTCCTTCCTTCCTTCCTTCCTTCCTTCCTTCCTTCCTTCCTTCCATCCATCTTTCTTCCTCTCCCTCATTCTTATTCTTTCTTTCCCTCTACTTCCTTCCTTCTTTCTCCCTTTCCGTCTTCTCTCCCTCTTTCTTTTTCTTTTCTTCTTTATTCCCTTCCTTATTTCCTACTCTTCTTTCTCTCCCCTCTTTCCTTCCTCCCTCTCTCCCTCCCACTCCCTCTTTTCTTCCTTCCTTCCTCCCTCCCTCCCTCCCTCCCCTCCCTCTCCCTCTCCTCAGAAACATAGGATGCTGCTTTATACTTCTGGCCCTTAAACCCTGGAACCAGGAGAGCAGCTCCAGTGAGTCAACCTCAGCCAGTCCCTTTGGTGAAGGGTGGTGGCTCACTGGCAGAACATCTGTCCTGCATGCAGAAGGACCCCAGCATCTCCAGGTACTAGTAGCTCTGCAAAGGTCCTGCATGAAACCCTAGCGAGCCTCCACCACCCAGTGCAGTTACCAATAAATTGTTCAATAAATTGTACAATAATTGTACATTTGAATATCTACTTGCCATTATTCTGACTATGTTTCTGCTTTCAGAGCTAGTTATTACTTACATTATTACAAAAAACAGTAATAATTGAATGCAGTGACAATAATTTATGATAATAAAGAGTGGACACATAGTCCTACAGATACAACCGGCCCTTTGAGGGTGAACAAACTGCTGGTGCGGCCCCCGATGAATTTGAGTTTGACACCCCTGACCTAGACTGCTTCTGCACTAGGACTCCTTGGCATTGCTGAGGGATTGTTCTTTCATTCTAAGCTATTGTCTTGGCAGCAACAGCAAAGACCCTCACTCCCCACTTCCTATCGGATGCTTTGCTCTAAGGAAAACAACAGGCATTGGAGCCCACTCATAGGGGCTGAGGTCCCTTCACCTCCCCCCAATAAGATATATGAAGGGGCTGGGGCCCCTTGAAGTTGATGGACATTGCCATTCAAATAGTGTGAGTGAGCCCCGTCGTGTGATCAGTTATGCAGGGCATAATCCCCCTGCCCCGTATTTTATTGAAGTTGGCACCCCCGGTGACAGCGAAATGCTCTGAATAGTGTGGGATAACACACTGAACCCGAGCTCATGGTTTAACTCTGTCCAGGCTAACCGCAAGCTTTAACCATGGCTTGGCTTGGCGAGACTTGCAAACCAGGCCTACCTAGGTACCTTGTTCACTCGCATGGTCTGCTTGTGCAAAGGCCTTGGAAAAGGTTTACAGCTGAAGTTGGAGTTACCATCATAGCTGCCAAGTACCCCGTTTTCCCCGGGAAACCCCCGCTTTTACTTACCTTTTCCCGGTGGTCCCCCGTATCACTTCATCTCCCGTTTTTCTCCATTATTTTCTCCTGCCGGCGGCCTTTTTTTCTGATTTGCCCTTCTATGGGCACCAAAAATGGCCGCCGCCAGCTTCAAAAGTCGCATCTACGCATGTCCAGAAGTGCATAGATGCGACTTCCGGTGTCGGCAGCTGCCATTTTTTGTGCCCATAGATGGGCAGAGCGACACTGGAAGTTGCGTCGACACACTTCCTGACATGCGTAGAAGCGACTTTCGAAGCCGGCGGCGGCCATTTTTGGTGCCCATAGAAGGGCAAAACGACACCGGAAGTTACGTCGACGCAACTTCCGGTGTCACACAGCTGCCGGTCCCGGATTCTGCAGTCCGGGACTTGGAAGGTAAGGTTACCATTATGCCAGCATGCAAGACTCCGTTGGCTGAATACTCACAGTATTATTGTAACCGAGGGGGAAATTGCATGTTATACACATCATGCAGCCTGGATTCTTTTGAAATTTGGCAGAAATTCAGCATCATCATGCTGTTGCTGCTGAGCGCAGAACTGCAGCCTTTAGCAAGCCCTTAAAAAAGAGAGAAAAGAGTTGGCGCTTCCTTGCACACATCTGTGTGTAACTTGTAGTTTGCCCTTGAGGATAATGTTTGCTGAAGAGATATTATTCTGGCTGTTGCTGCAGAAACTCTAGTTGTAAAGAAACCGAGAAGTTAAAACTTGCATCATGCATCAAAGGTATATTTGGGGGAGAGCAACATATATTTGGACTATTCCTCTAAACCTACTCTTTCGCCTAGTTAAACAATGTTTGCATTAGGTTAAAGGCTGTTTATTGAGAGCATGCCTTATGTCTACAATATGCCTGTTCTGTTCTGAAGAGTTTGGCAGTTAACAGTTTTGAACTGCAAACACGGAGCTGCTTATAACCAAACTGTTAGGGACAGTGCTTGCATTTGATGCGTTGCAAACCTGAGTGATCAGCTGATTGTCTGGGCTTGCAGAACTGAACTTTCCAGGTGCAACTGATCGGTGATGCTTCAAAGCCCTGTCTTTAACTTCCTCACACCTGATGTCGTGTGATACATAAGGCATGGCTTGGCTGAGACAGCCTCATGGGCCAAATGGGGAGGTCTGGCAGGCCTGACTAAGCCTGTGGGCAGGAGGTTGCCATTGTCATGTAGCAATTCCAAGGACCAGACATTTTGCAATCCACCCCATCAATATGGTCGCAAGCTTCTTGCCATGCCAGCTATATGTATTGATGCAAACATTTCTCCCACAGTGTTCAGATTGGGACTTTGCTTCTGCTGCCTCCGGGGCTATATGGGACTTGTACAGATTTTGACCTAACTGCCAAAAAGTTTAGCCTTCACCTGTTTTTAAAAAAAATAATAATAAGTTTTTGAGAGTCACTATCTGGCAACTTTAATCTTCCCTTTCTGGAATTATGCCCATGCCTAAATAAACTATCATTCTTTGCAATACAAGCTATGCCAGAGTCTCTGTTCCTTTCTCTTTCATGAGACTTAAACCCTTAGGAGCCCTCCCTCTCTAGCCATAGAACTGGTTCCAGCATACTTTAGGCATGCTGCAGAATCTTCTGCAACAGACAGGTGTTGGATGCAGATAAGTCTTCTCTGGAGGGGAAGGCTTGCAAGCCACCCACTTATAGGGATGGAAGGACCTGTCAATTTCATTTCGCTGAGTTTTTCATTCTTTCAAATTTCAGTTCTTTACATTTTGCAGAAATTGCAATTACTTTTTTTTTAATCCTCATAAAATTCACCAGCATTTTAGTCTGAATTTCTCCTAATAAACACACTGGCTGTATGCAGTTTTGACTAATGTACACATTTTTGCAAGCAGTTTTCCTTAATGTAGTGTGTTTTTGTTATTCTTCACTAATATCATCATTTTAATGCACTCTTTCCCCATTACATGAATCTTTCTAAACATTTTTTGGTTGGGGAACTGCATTGCAAAATTTGGATAGTTTCAGAAAGTCCACATTTGATAGATTTGACTTTAAATGTAGCCAAATCAGATTTCTTCACTATTTCTTACTTCCTTATAAACAGACCTTGTCCGTTTGCATTTGGTCATATTAGGGGTGGTGAGTGATGTCCTCTTGTTACATGCCAAGATGACTCTAAAGTTCATCAAGTATGAATTCTCAAAAATAATACACACAGGTCACACTTTATGAATGTTCACTGTGCAACAATTCACTCATGCAAACACAAGGAATTTGTACCCAAACCTCACTATATGCACTGCAGAGTCTGTGGTTGGGAACGCATTAGAAATTTCCCCGTAGGAATCAATGGAACTCATCAACTCATTATGTGAATGGAACTCATCAACTTGCTATGCAAACACTTGCATAACGGATGACTTCCAGGGAATGCATTGTGTTCATAAATCAGGACCTGCACATACAGCTTCATAATGTGGGTCGAGCAATCATTCTTGAATGTTGCCTTAGGAATGTTTAGAATCATAGAATCATAGAGTTGGAAGAGACCACAAGGGCCACCCAGTCCAACCCCCTGCCAAGCATGTCTTCTTGACATGCTAGTTTTCTACAAGCAGCACTTTTTATTTGGGGTTGATATGCAGCCATACAGACTCCATCCCTTGTGTCTTGTAGTGTATGCATTTCAACTTCATGTTGTGCTTCATGTTATGGAAAGGGATCCCAGATTGCTCAAGGCTCTGTAGCTTTGCTACCTGTGATTGCAAAGGATTAATGAGTCATTCCCCAATGAGGAGACAGGTAGAAACACGATTTAATGCTGTATGTTCCAACTTACGCCTAGGAAGTATCGTATTGTGTCGAGGAATATATGAATGCATAGAGCTGCTTATTTATGTATCTCCATATCCAAGCTGGAATCTAAAGAGGCTTTAATAACTGCTTTAGGATTTTGGAGGGGTTTGGGTGGGGTGTGGGTGATGGAATGCAGAGTGCCTTTTTCCTCGGAAAGTTACACAAAAAAAGTTCTGGAACAAATGGGACCGTTCTGATTTGGTACAAGACAGCTTTGCATGTTTATATAGTTTAACTGTGGATTTATGTTGCCTTTACGAAATGGGAACATTGCATGTCACATACAAAAACGTGGATCTCTGTGCTATTTTTGTTTTTAAATTAAAAATGCAACTCTGATCTTTTCCCCCTTTTTGGCAGGTGGAAAAACCAACGAGCTCACTCTTCAAAACAATGCAAACAAAGCAATTATTCAAGGCCTTATCCCCGATCAGGGTTATACGGTTCAGATTGTGGCGCTTGCTAAGGATCAGGAAAGCAAAGCGGCTCAAGGCCAGTTCCGAAGTATGTTTTCTCTCCCGTTATCTACGTTTCTCACAGGGCTTTGCAAGAAGCTGGTTTTCGAGATGAGCATTTGAAATGGGTTTTGCAATGGGGAATGTGTTCTTTCTTGGCCTGTCATCACACCGCAGAGTCTTGGAATCAAGGATCCAAAGTCGAAAAGAAACGCTGGTGCAGACATGGGGGGGGGGCAGATTCAACTAAACAGTTGTGTTAGCAGGAGCCACTGCAATGAGTCCTGCTGGTGCAACTGGGGCTTACATCCCCCCCCCACTTCCAACACAACCCACAAATCAGCTTGGTGGAAGGGCAAGAGAACCTCCAGAACAGTGTGTAGCAGGAAGAGTGGAGAGTTCATTCCGTAATAGTGTGACATTGATTTGCACCCTCTGAGCTCTTCCCTGGGCAATGCAGCCATACTTTATTTAGTACTTAGAGAACTCCAGCTTCTCCAGTTCCAGCTTAAAGCTCCATGGTAGAACACATGCTTTGCATGTTCCAAGTTCAATCCCTTACACCATAAAAAATGAGGATGGGGAAAGAGATAGTTTAAAATACTAACTAATAAGTGGTGGGAAAGACCCCTTCATAAGACTCTGGAGAACCACTGCCTTTGGGGAAGGGCCATAGCTCAGCAGTAGAGCTACATAGAGTAACATGCAGAAGATTGCAGGTTTAATTCCCAGCATCTCCAGCTAGGGCTGCCCCTGTATGCACCTCTGGAGGGCTGCTGACAGTGTAGACCATACTAAGCTAAATGGACCAACGGTCCAAATTGGTATATGGCAGATTCTGTCTTTTTTATGTACCAATCACAGTACAGTGGTACCTTGCTTTTCGAATGTAATTCATTCCGGAAGCCCGTTCGAGTTCTGAAATGTTCAAAAACTGAAAACTCAATAGCCAACAGCTAGGGCGCAGGATCTTGCACTCAGCGGAAGCCTCGTGGCATGTTCGACTTTCAAGGTTTGTTCGAAAACTGAAGCATTTACTTCTGGGTTTATGACGTTCGAAATCCAAAATGTTCATCAGTGTAGATGTTCGAAAACCGAGGTACCACTGTACATAATATGGAGTACTAAGGTACCTGTCTGAATTCTCCCAACTCCAGACACTGATCTTAAAAAACTCTGAGCTGGAGCATATACCAGGGTTGCCATATTCCCAAAAGTGAAAATCTGGACAAAGTTGTTGAGCCTTTTATTAGGCCGAAGTTGTTGAGCTTTTTCACATTTTTTAAAGGATTTAACAACAGCAAAAAAATCACCCCCCTTGACAATTCTGCACAAAAATACTCCTGGACGCCATTTTTCTTCCCGATTCCTGGATGTTTCCAGGAAAACCCAGACGAATGGCAGCCCTATCATATACCCTCTAGGTGCAGAGCCAAGTATGGTTGTGTTGTCATAAGAAACGGCCAGTGGACTTCCTCCGTCAGATGTAAACCAGAGTACAGGTGGGATCCAATACTTGTGGTGTGTGCATTAGCTCAGAGATTTTGGTAGCCTGCGACATCCCTCGCAAGCTCACAGAGCAGGCTCTCCTTTGCTACAACCGAATGGTATGACGTGGATGCTTATCCGATATGCAATCAGATCTTCCCTTCCGTGTCTCTGCCTCTTGCGGGGAGTGCTCTCTCTAGCTGATTTTTGTGCCCATTGGTGCTGTGGGTGGGTCAGTGGCAATGACCACATGTTTGCCCCTAAAATATACGGGCAGGGCCACCTTAACTATATCTGGCGCACTGGTGCCAAGATCCCTCCGGCGCCCCCCGTGAGTGAGGCAGGCAGGAGGGGCGCGTGGGGAGCTGAGAGGCGTGGAGGAGGCAGCCCCAGGCTCCCGCTCCCTGCATGCCTCCAGAGAGTGGCCTGAAGCCGCTCAAAAACTGAGAGGCGCGGAGGAGGCCCCAGGCTCCCGCTCCCCGTGCAAAGCTATGGAGGCGCGCGGGGAGCGTGAGCCTGGGGCCGCCGCGCTGCGCCTCTCAGTTGTTCAGGTGGCCCCAGGCCAGCGCTCCCTGCGCACCTCTGGAGAGCGGCCTGAAGCCACTCAACAGCTGAGCCACTCAACGCTGAACACCAGCGTTCGGCGCCCCTTCCGCGTGTTGGGCAAAATACGCACCAACTGAGTGGCAACAGCGGCAGGGTCGACGAAATAACAAAGTCATCTTCAGTATCTTTGCTTGCTTTTATTTACAATTATATACACCACACTCCTCTACTCCTTTCCTCTCATTTCACAATACATCACCACCACCACACCCATGAACCATTTGGGTAGCTTAAATACAGAATTCAAAATAGTCAATTACCCAATCACATTACAGTAACCAAACTCTACCTTCAGTTATTCAAATTAGCAAAAGCTCACAGGTGTGTTAACATTCAGAACAAGGTTACAAACACACATCTCTGTGTAGCACCATTGACCACATCAGTCTTAAAGGAAAAACCTAACAACACGCCCCTGATGGCCAGGCGCCCTGGCGCCTTGCACCACCCAGCCTGGGCCTAGGGATGGCCCTGTATACGGGTCTGGACCCAGAAGGTAACCCTGTGTCCATTGGCAGAGGCCTGATCATTGCAGATGAAGAGAACCTAGTCCAAGCACTCTCAGAGCCATTTCTCAACGTAACTGGCTGTATTATTTGATATAACACTCCAATGCAAGAAACCCGCCAAGCCACATGCTGCTTTAAAGTTAAAGAGCAAACTGTTGAATGGTTGATCCAGGCTCTGAGTTATTAGCTGTGGTTGTTTTCAGAGTTGCTTAATTCCACCGGAAAAGCAAGGTTGACAGTGTGATTTAGAATGCAAGGCTGACAGTATATTCCAAAGCTTGGCTTTGGTCTGTTTTTATTGGCTGCAGCGAGACATCCTCATGGCAGCATAACGGCTTGTCTGAATGAAATCAGACATCTTGTGCCTCTTGGAGCCCGCCTTTTCTGTCTTAAATGTGGATGTGCTGTAAGTGAGAAAGAGTTCCGTGGGCACCTTAAAGACTGACATGTTTGCCATGTCAAAATCTTTTGCCGACGACAGTTATCCTGAGTTGCAGGGAAATATGTACACATGTTTGGGTGGCATTGGGAGGAGGTGGGAAACAGTGAAGTCAGCAGAGGGAAATGAAATGCTAAAAAGTAGATGCAGTGATAAGTGTCTTATTAACAGTGGTAGTTCATCCAAAAAATAAACACAATTGTGTTGACAACACAGGTGTACCAACATCGGTAAGTCAATTAACACATGCAGCATGATGAGGAATTCATTACCTTGTGAAACGCCCCGAGATCTTTTGATGAAGTGCAGTATATAAATCTAATAAATAAAATAATTCCCCCAACAACCCTTATCCCAAGTGTAGATATACCTGAAACTCAGAATAACAGGTCATACATCTGTTAAAGTAGACTGCAGTCCACAAATAATTTGTTAGTCTTTAAGGTGCCCTGTGACTGCTTTTGCTTCAGGTGACAAACAGAGCGACTCTAAGAAATGTGGTATGTAGTTAACATTTCTTAAGACCACTGAGATTCAGCTTTATTTTAGCGGCCGATTCACATAAATATTATTGTTACTATTATTTTTTATTTCATTTCTAAACCACTGAATATTTTTTAAGATCAAAATCTCAAAGCGGTTTACAAGATACATTAAAACACTGAAAGAAAACTGTCCAGAATAAAGCATTACTGAAGAAAGTATACATTCAAAACAGCAGAACTAACAGGAAGCTAAAATATCATCTCAAAGATTTCAAAATAAAACATTACAAAGGAGGTCAGCTACGGAATGCATATTAAACGCTGCAAAGTTAACAGTTTTTTTTCTACCTTAAACATTTCAAAAGAAAACATTACCAAAGGAAGTCAAATATAAACTGCATATTTAAAGCAGCCTAAGTAACAAGAGAATAAAATAATGTGTGAACAAACTGGAGTTTTACAAACTTGTGTTTGCAAATTAAGTGTATTGCGTATATCCTCACTTTGTAACCAAGGTTTGGTGGCGATGCCTTTAAGAGCGTCTTTTCACTAGCAAGCCATAATACGTGAAAAGGCCCAAAGGAAGGATGAAAAATATAAAAGGGGAAATGTATAACTGACAGATCAGTAGCAAGACTGAAAGAGGGCCATGAGCAGAACATGATTTTTTAATAAGATGCAGCCACCTCCTCCCCAACAAATGCTTTTAATAGATGGCTTTTATTAAGTCAGTTACACAATAATAGAGGCATGGTCTTGCTGCAGTATCATCCGATACACTATATTTAGTTTTCCACATTTTAGGAGGACTGTACAAATTGGAGAGGATTCAGAGGAGACTGACGGCAATGGTTTTTTTTAGTTTAGTTTAGTTTTTTAAAAGAATTCAGAGATATAAGAAGCATCTGAAAGGGTTGTTTCTAGTCTAATGAAGAACAGATAAGGGTAACATTAAAATAATTCGGCAGAAACGCCAAGAACCATTTCTCTTCATTATAGCTTGGAAAAAAGACAAGACTTTCATTAGCACTGTATTCGCTATTAGCCAATAGTTAAGGGGTTGGTTTAAGATTATACTGTAAAGCCTTTTAGGGTTTGGATACCTAAAATACTGCTTCCATTGCAGTCTCTGAATATTCAAATCAGTCATGCCTTTTTGAGTTGGTTCTCTGCTCACCAGATTTGGACATTAACGGCTCAGAGAGAGGAATTTGTGACATCTGTCGCACAAGTCTGGGACTCCTGAAGACTCTTTTCACATGGGCTGGCCTTGGGTGCGAGAGTTAAGCTCTGTTGCATCCTTGTTGCCTGCTTTAAATGTCTTGTGCAGATTGGGCCTCAGCCATGCATTGTGCTAAGCGAGACCAGCCTTTGCTGACCTGATGCCTGCCAAATGCCAATTCTGCTCATTTTGCTGGCGAACGGTTTATTTTGTTTTCTTTCTTTTTAAAAAAATCTGTTTTATTCTATTTTTGCCAAAAATTATTTGGCAGCTGCTATGGGCCCAAAAAGAAGCCTAAACATTTTAATTCAAAATTAGAGCATGGGAGAAATGGAACACAAACAGCCACATGTAGCACAACATGGTAATCTCATATAAAGAATCCCATTTTATCACTGGGGTGCAGGATTTGTTATGCTTAGGTGTTCCTGTTTTAACTCTGTCCACCTTTGCAGTTAAAGATATTGAGAAGAAGAAGGAGACCTCGGCAAAACCCAAGGTGAAGCCTGCCATCCCAACGAAGGATATTGAAAGTACACAACTTCCAGAAGTAGAAGGTCAGAGTTTGTGGGGAAGGAATGTAACACGGCAATGTTTTCAGTGTTTTCTAAAGCAGGCCACATTGTAATATACACGGTGGGCATTGTTGCAAGCCAACATTTCGTTTTGTTCTGTCTCAACCATTACTCACAGCAGTGACTTTTTAAATACATCGTTAATTATTATAAGAACAAAATGCTGCACATCAGTAACGATAATGTATTTTGGTTCAGTTCCAGTGCTCTGCACACCTGTTAAAGCAGCAAATTTAGTAGTGGTGTTCGTAAAAGTAGATCCGTTCCGCAAGTCTACATTCCAATCTGAGCATGGCCCACCAGATGTGGAGTTGGGAAGTTTTCTTCAAATCCTCCCCCATCCATAGACTTGGCCAAGTAAGGTTAGGATGTTGAGTTGTCTATTAAGATAAAAACCAACAGGAATGTGTCCTTGGAAAACTCCATGCCAATCAACTTCCCAATATGTAAGCCTTGAGCAAGAATGATGTCATTTTCTGATTAACAAACTAGGTTTGTCAAGGGTAATGGTGTCTTTGTGTGCCAGTGTAGAGTATGTTTATAATAAGACATGCTTTGTGCTTAAATGGCTTCTGGGAGCAAATCGGGTATTTTTTCATGCTATTATAGAATTCAAAACACATAGTCATTATTTGGAATGTAAAAGGTGAAAGATTTATATGATCTGAAGAAAAACCAGATTCAGGAAGTAATCCAAACTGAAGATCCCCAGGGATGGGCTGATTTTGGAATAGGTTGACTGAGCTGTCTCAGCCATAGATACTGTGATTTCATGATATATCTTTAGGCACCAGGTGAAAACATTCCTTTGTAACCAGGCCTTTGGTTGATTAACCAATATATGGCCTTTGTCTTTCTGGGAGGGGGATAGTTTTTGCCTTATTATGTATTATGTGTTCTCATTTTTATATTTCTATGTTGTGAACTACCGGATGAAGGCCGGTATACAAATAATAATAATAATAATAATAATAATAATAATAATAATAATAATAATAATAAAGGTTGGCTCAGCTGGAAGTACCAGTAACTCTGCTCCTGAACTGAGTTTTGAATGCAGGTGAGTTACACTGGCATAGTTTAGCCCAGCGTAAATCAGGCTGGCTTCCTGTAGTTTGGATTGCTCCGTCAGACTAGTCCTAAGCACGCTTACTTGGGAGTAAGCTCCATTGACCCCAGTGGGATGTGCTTTCAAGTATACATGCATAACACTGCTCTCTAGGAACAGGGTTACACAGATTCGTGGCGAATTGATCTATCAATGGCAACAGGCTATGTTTGCTAAGTCAAACCTCCCTTTTAGAGAGTTAGTACCCCTTTGAATGAAAGAGAGGAAAGCAATCACCTTTATTTGGAATGTAAAAGGTGAAAGATTTATATGATCTGAAGAAAAACCAGAGTATACAGTACGCCACCCTTCAGAATGGACGTAGCCCAGTCGATTTATGAATAAAAACGTGAAATGCAGAATAGGTTACATAATAAGAGAAATGGTTCAGCCTTAGAAAGTTCAGAGGCATTTTTTTTTTGTAGCCGCTATTGGAAAGCTAATGATGAACATTGACCTGGACAGGTGAGTCCAGTTCTGATGTCCTGAAAGGCAAATGGTTTCTTTACTAATGACTGATGGGAGCTCCCTGGAAATGTAACCACGGTTTACAGAGTGTTCAATCATCAACAGAGTCTCTGTTCTTCTGGTTTCTATCCTCAACCTTCCCTGGCCAGGCACTTAGCTTCTCTTCACGCTTGCATAGTTTTAAGCTCAATGGCCCACTAATCCACTCAACCCATTTTGCCAGGATCAGCTTCTCTCTCCAAACAAGAGAGTGATTCCTTCGGTCGCTTTCCTGAGCTTCCTTGCGTTGAAAAATCTTTTCTGTGCAAGATAAAAGGGGCAGTGGGTTATTTCTGCTCTCACCGTTCCTGAGTACACGTGGCATAAAACTCTTTTAATTATACCCCGCCCATCTGGCCGGGTTCCCTCAGCCACTCTGGGCGGCTTCCAACAAAATATTAAAATACAGAAATCCATAAAACATTAAAAGCTTCCCTAAACAGGGCTGCCTTAAGATGCCTTCTAAAGGTCTGGTATTTGTTATTCTCTTTGACCTCTGGTGGGAGGGCATTCCATAGGGTGGGTGCCACTACCGAGAAGGCCCTCTTCCTGATTCCCTGTAACTTCTCATAGCGAGGGAACTGCCAGAAGGCCCTCAGCGCTGGACATCAGTGTCTGGGCAGAACGATGGGGGTGGAGACGCTCCTTCAGGTATACTGGACCGAGGCCGTTTAGGGCTTTAAAGGTCAGCACCAACACTTTGAATTGTGCTTGGAAACGTACTGGGAGCCAATGTAGGTCTTTCAGGACCGGTGCTATGTGGTTTCGGCGGCCGCTCCCAGTCACCAGTCTAGCTGCCGCATTCTGGATTAGTTGTAGTTTCCGGGTCACCTTCAAAGGTAGCCCCACGTAGAGTGCATTGCAGTAGTCCAAGCGGGAGATAACCAGAGCATGCACCACTCTGGCGAGACAGTCTGCGGGCAGGTAGGGTCTCAGCCTGTGTACCAGATGGAGCTGATAAACAGCTGCCCTGGACACAGAGTTGACCTGCACCTCCATGGACAGCTGTGAGTGCAGAATGACTCCCAGGCTGCGCACCTGGTCCTTCAGGGGCACAGTTACCCCATTCAGGACCAGGGAGTCCTCCACACCTGCCCGCCTCCTGTCCCCCACAAACAGTACTTCTGTCTTGTCAGGATTCAATCTCAATCTGCCTTTGGTGCCTCTCCGAAAAAGCCTTTTTTGTTGCCTTGTGTCTGGTTGTCTTGTCATGGTTCTCCAACTATGTTGCTCCAGTTATTTCGGTGGAACAAGACTAAACTTGGCGGACAGCTGCAGGGGCTCTGGAGCGTCACTTTCATTTAGAAGTTGTACAAGTTCCTTTTTTTTTTTTAAAAAAGACATATAAAAATGTTTTTGGAGGGGGGGGGGAGGAACTTGACTATCAGTGCGAGACTTAGTTATATTCTTTAGGCCAAGGAATAATAATTCTGTTTAAAGGACCTGCCCCTGATACTATGATGCAGGCACAAAATAAACTCCTCTGTATGGAAAAGAAATCAACATATGTCAGTGTATTTATGGCTGTTTCTTTTCCACATGCAAGCTGCGGAAAAAGCAGTGTGATGGAGAACAGGGATGGGGACCCTGTGGTCTTTCCAGATGTTGCTCGGCTGTTGTTGGATTTCAGTGGTATCTTGAAGGCTTCAGGTTTGCCATGGCTGGAACAGAGACTAGGGATGGGCACACCCAACATGTGCAGTGTGAAAGTATTCTCACATGTCTGGTCTTTTTGGTGAGTTGGGAACCTCCCCTGCATGTGAAAATAGGCTCCACTGGATTGAGCGGATGAAACCAATGGTGGATTCAATGCTCAAGATGGTGGATTCTGAACGTGCCCTAGAAGGAAGTGAGGGGCAGATGGAGCTTGTCCAGCTGGGAAGGGAGCCCACCCAGGAAAAGGAAAAATCTGATGCTAAACCTGCTGCTTTGGTTGAATTGTGCACCCTGCCTTGAGATCATTTTTGACATAATAATAACAATAATAATAATAATAATAATAATAATAATAATAATAATAATAATAATATTTTATTATTTATACTCTGCCCATGTGTCTGGGTCTCCCCTTCCACTCTGGGTGGATTACAACATATATAAAACATAAAACCAGTAAGTTTCACCGGCCTTATTCTTACCGGAAGAATAAGAAATCAGGATAACGAACTTTCTATAAAAGAATGGAAATGGTTTGTTGAATATTTACAGATAAATTGTAAACCGATAAGAACATTGCAACAACCTGCAGTTTTATAAGAGCATATATTTAAAGTAGATGAATAAACGAGCAGATTAAGTTAATTTGGATATGCAGAATATATTAAAAATAAATTTGAGGAACGGCAGAAAGAGGGGGAAGGAAGTCAAGTTTTGAAAGCAGCCCTTTCTCTCCGTTCGTTCCTCCCCCCCCCCACCGCCGACAGAAAGCACAAATCCCGGGGTTGCCGGCTCTGTCGGGTGGGGGGAGGGAGAAGCAATCTGATCCTCTGCTTCTCCCTCCCCCCGCCTGACAGAGCCAAATGCCAGCTCTGTTGGGCAGGGGGAGGGAGAAGCCAAAGACCGAGCGGATCTCCTGCTTCTCCCCCCCACCCGACAGAGCCGGCAACCCCGCAGCGGGGGCTTTTCGCCGTTTGGCTTCCCCCCAGGGGGAGGCAAACGGCGAAAAACCCTGCCATGCCATACTTCGGCTCCGGGACTGGCTTCGCGGTGGCGGGAAGAAGGGGAGGAATTCCTCCCCTTTTTCCCGCCACCGCCAAGCCAGTCCCCCAGCTGAATTGCCCGCTGCTGCTTCAACTTCCTCGGCTACGGCAAGCAGGCAGACAGCTCGCCTGCTTGCCTTTGCCGAGGAAGTGCTGTCCCATGCTGGCGGTGTGTGGCAAGGCGGCGGGGGGGAGGAGCGCTTCTCTCCCCCGCCGCCTCGCAGCGCACCTCCAGCATGAGACGGGGCTTCGGAGTGGCGGTTGTCGGAGCGGCGGTTGTCGGTTGTCTCTGCCTCCAATCCCTGTGTCCCTGGGGCACATGCGCAGTAACCCAGGGACACACGGAATCTGGACGCAGAGACACAGGGACTTTATTATATAGGATATAATATATATATATCACATTATTATATAGGATATATATATATATCACATTAAAAAGTTCCCAATGTCTTCAGATGTCTTCTAAAAGTTATGTACCATAGTTCTTTATGGTACATATGGGAGGGCATTCCACAGGGTGGGTGCCACTAGCGAGAAGGCCTTCTGCCTAGTTCTCTGTAACTTCCCGAAGACCCTCAGAGGATGTGGAGATGCTCCTTCAGATGGTGTGTTATAAACCTGTTATTAAGTGAATAAGAAAAAGTGAATATATAATTATGCACCCCCCATGAGCCTCCACTGCTTTTAAGGTATTCATAAATGATCTGGAATCAAGGAGGAAGCCAAGTTCGTATGTTGATGACACCCAGTTTTTCAGAATGATTAAAATCTGGGTTTAAAAACAACAACAACTAGACAACAGCCTCACGGATTCTCATGGAGACCTCAACACATGAGGTGGGGTGTGTTAACTCTTCTCTCCCAAGCAACCAACACTTCAGCAACGCCCCCCCCCCACTTTGCACAGTTAGTTTTAGAAAAAAGCTCCCATCTATGCCAACATGAGCTTTCCTCCCTGAATGCTAATTACAGCACGGGGGGAGGGAAAAGATTTTATTGGGATTCTAGCTAGAGAGAGAGTCCCTTTGTGCGGCCATTCCAGTAACAACTTCTCTCTCTGTGTGTGTTGTACACACACACACAATTGTAATTTATTAAAGAAAAACCAGAGATATAGCTGAATGTACCTAGTACAGTCAAACCTTGGTTCTCGAACATCTTGGTTGACGAACAAATTGGCTCCCGAATGCCAAAAACCCGGAAGTAAGTGTTGCGCTTTTCAAACGTTTTTCGGAAGCCGAACATCTGACGTGGCTTCTGCTTGAGTGCAGGAAGCTCCTGCAGCCAATTGGAAGCCACAACTTGGTTTTCAAACAGTTTCAGGAGTCGAACAGACTTCCAGAATGGATTAAGTTCGAGAACCAAGGTACCACTGTACGTTAAGCCTAACACGTCCTGAACTGCATGTAGGCTTCCAAGAAGGAGCTGGAGGACCACTTTTAGAAGTAGTATAGTGGTACCTCGTGTTAAGTACTTAATCCGTTCTGGATGTCCGTTCGTAACAGGAAACCACTCGTAACAGGAGGCGCACTTTCGCTAATGGGGCCTCCTGCTGCTGCTGTACCGCCGGAGTGCAACTTCCACTTGCATCCCGGGGCAAAGGTTGCAACAAAGGGCATCTACTTCCAGGTTAGCGAAGCGCGTAACCTGCAACATTCGTAAGAGGGACAGTATGTAACACAAGGTACCACTGTATGTCGATTTTTCAGTCTGAGCTAGTCCTCCTGTGCACTTAATGCTAAGGTACCCATTGAAAGGATAGCAACTCCTCTCATTAAAAAATTAAACTATAGTGAAACCTTTTCACCCAATTGGCAAGGATATAAGAACGATTACAGAATGACAGAGCTGCAAGAGACAATATTGATTACTTGGGGTTTCCATTTAAATTAAAAGGAATTTAAGTTATCCCTCAGGTTTAATCTAAGCATGCACACACAAACATATGCAATCAGGTAACATATGCCCTAATCCTAGAAGAAAGTAAATGATCTGATAATATTGAGAACAAAATGGGCAACCCTTTCTTGATCGTTAGAACAGCATATGAGAAGATTTTGATCTAGCTGTGTGTTGTTTGGTACACTTCTGCAGTGTGTAGTATACGGAAAATAAACCACTAACTTTGCGTTGTTGTATCCTTGAGCCATTATCTCTGTATATGCACACTTTTTGAACTCTCGACTCATTCTATTTTACAAATATGTCCCGTATGTAGGTTGCAATGTGTGTTTTTTCCTGGCTGCACAGAGTCCCCCTCGCCAAATTGCATAAGTAAAGAAAAGAAAACACACAATATATCTTAAGACATCCTTCACATAGACTAAACATCTAATTTAAGTTGCCAGCTTTTAGTGGAAGGCTGGAGTTGATATGTCCATTCACCCTTGTGTTTAAAGCACATGATAATACTTGTCTCCAAAGAATGTTGTCAGGCTTAATTAATTTGTTGTTTGCATGTCACGAAGTGCCCATAACTACTTGAACTGTCAGTTGGATTGAGAGAAAATGTGTGTGTGAAAAGTAACTGTATCAGCATGAGTGAAGCAGGTTAAAGCACTATTAGTATCTCTCTGTCTTGTAGACAACTGAATATATTATTATAAGTTTACATTACTAGTACAGCATGATAAAGTGTGAATTTTAGAAATATCTGCCGTAGTTTTGCCACCACCTGCCTGCCCTCTGGGTGTTGAACTTTGAAGGAGGGGGGAAGTACAGCTAAGGTCAGTGCTGTCAATGGTTCTTTCAATGCCTGGGGCAGGCTCAGAATATCCTCCTGGAATCAGAGCCTCGAAAATCGCACTTGGGGTGTTACTCCAACTCCTCGAAAGATTCCATCAACGGTATCTCCGAACAATTTTACACATCACTTGGGAAGACAGGCGAACTAATACCAGTGTACTGGAAGAAGCAAAGGTCACCAGTGTTGAAGCAATGATTGTTCAGTGTCAACTTCGTCGAACTGGTCATATTGTGCGGATGCCTGATGATGGTCTTCCAAAGCAACTACTCTATTCCGAACTTTAAAATGGAAAGCGTAATGCTGGTGGTCAACAAAAGAGGTTTAAAGACTGTCTCAAGGCAAATCTTTACAAATGTAGTATAAACACTGACAACTGGTAAACACTGGCTTGTGAGCACTCCAGTTGGAGAACAGCCTTTACCAAAGGTGTCATGGGCTTTGAAGAAACTCGATCTCAGGACGCAAGGGAGAAACATGCTAAGAGGAAGGCACGCTTGGCAAATACACACCGTGATCAACTCCCGCCTGGAAACCAATGTCCCCACTGTGGAAGGATGTGTGGATCCAGAACTGGCCTCCACAGTCACTTACAGACCCATTGTTAAAACCGTGTTCATGGAAGACAATCTTACTCAGCTACGAGTGATCGCCAAAGAGAAAGAGAAGATTATATATATATATATATATATATATATATATATATATATATATATATATTAGGTGGCAAAGGGTTAAAACTATATAATAGGAGTTATCCTTGTGCTGACCCCTGTGGGAGTCATTAGTAAAAACTGGAGGGAGAGAAGAATGTGGACCTCGAGGAAAACCTCTGGTAAAATTCCAAGGGCTCATGGCATTCAATCTGCTTCTGCTCAGAAACGCTTTTCTTTTTTTAAAAAAAGTTTGCTGGTGGCTGCTGTCTAATCAGCAGCTGCAGCCCAGAATTTCTCCCATCTTTTCCCAGCCAACATTATTCAACCCTGGAAGCTACATGAGCAAGCAGAATGTGCTGGGCTGTGTTAGGATGCAGGCACAAAGCCAGGGAGCATGTGCTAGTCTATGCCGCTCTCATGGCTGCTGCCTCCATCAAAGACCAAACCAGGTGTGATGTGGATATTCTGCATCTGCAACTTTTTTTTTTGCAAAACTGAAACTCCGATCCCTTTTCTTGTTGCAATGATAAAAAATGGGGGAGGCAGGAAGTGACTCCGGTTCTTTTTAAAATGTTTTTATTGGTTTTACATATAATCACATTAAAAGGTAAAGGTACCCCTCTTACCATTAGGTCCAGTCACGGATGACTCTGGGGTTGCGGCGCTCATCTTGCTTTACTGGCCAAGGGAGCTGGCGTTTGTCCGCAGACAGCTTCTGGGTTATGTGGCCAGCATGATTAAGCCGCTTCTGGCGAACCAGAGCAGCGCACAGAAACAATGCATCATATCCTCTTATTTTATCTCTTTGGTTCAACTGAGCCTAACGACTTCTCTCCCTCCCGTCTGATGGTTTACAAAATTAAACTTTGCATCTTTACATTTCACTTCGTTTCCTATTCTTGTTATATTCTTACCTAAAATATTTTATTATTCAACCTGAATAGGTAGCAGTTTCATCTTACAAATCTTTAGATAACCCTGCTAGTGGTGTTAATTGCTTACAGTTGTCTTTCAAATATAAATTTGTTCCAGAAGTGACTCTGGTTCAGGACTGCAGGACACGAGGAAAGGGGAGTTAATCCCCTGCCCTATCATTTTCCTACTGAAAAGAACCCACCCCTAAGGCTGCTATGTGCTTTCATTGTTAAAGCTGTGATTATGCCCCACTGGAGGAAAGGAACATATTTATTATTTCAGTGGGTTGGACTAGATGACCCTTGGAGTCCCCTCCAGCACTACAATTCTACAACCCCTGTCCATTTTGTACCTGTTTTTGGTGCACCTGGGGGCAGATTTCCTATCACTCCTCTCCTAGAAGTGTTGACCGGGAGTTGTAGTCCAATACTTAAGGAATACCTAGGTTAAGATGATTAATCTTATTTCAATTTTGATCAAGTTGATTTTTTTGTGTGAACTGATTCCTTTTGCAATCCTAATGTTAGAAACAAACAAAACTCCCTATTGGATCTTTAAATCAATTCAGGATTATCAGTTGTTGTTCAAGGGTTGTGAAAAGTTAGTGTTGGCAACTTACCGTAAGTATACAGTCTAAACTTTTAGTTAAACATTCGCAGCCGTTTATAAGAAAACTGGGAAAGAGAAACATTAATTAAAAACATCATCACACAAGCTGCACCGCTTGCAAGAGGCAGATGTGGCTTTTGTTCCAAGGAGGCTTTTGCTTTAGATTATTGCCAAAAGAGACATCTCACATACTCAGTTGAAATACAGCCCACAAAACAATGAGCTCAAATTGGAGCAGCGGGAATTTATCATGGCTAGGGGTGATTTATGGTAAAATGCAATTAAACGCACAGGATACAAGTACATTAGTATGAGGGATGGACAAATCTGGCCATTTAGGGAGGTTTTCTGCTTCCCATTTTTTCTAGCCTTCGGTTAAGTTTGCTGCATTTCTGCATCGGTTTGCATTTTTAAAAAATGTAGTTGCAAAAAATAGTATTTTATTTCACATTTCTCCTAAAATGGCCTCCCTCATCCAACTTGCCTGGTTCAGTTTCTGCCTCTGATTCCTGACTTCTCTCTGCCACAGACTCTCCCCACTCACCAAGCCCTGTTACCTCTTCATCTTCCGACATCTCCTCTTATCCCTCTGACCACTCATCATTCTCCCACCACCACTCTGTGCCCATAGATGGGCGGAGCGACACCGGAAGTTGCGTCGACGCACTTCCTGACATGCGTACAAGCGACTTTTGAAGCCGCCGCCGGCCATTTTTGGTGCCCATAGAAGGGCAAAGCGACACCGGAAGTTACGTCGATGCAACTTCCGGTGTCACACGGCTGCCGGTCCGGGATTCTGCAGTCCGGGACTTGGAAGGTAAGCTTCTGATGCAGGCCAGTCCTTTCTGGCTTCCTTTCTCTTCCATTCTTGACTGAGCCCCCTCATGGAAAAGTGGTGGTGTAGCCCAGGAGCATGCAGAGGGCAATATGCAGAGGGCCAGAAGAGCATGCAGAGGGCCAGAAGAAGATCTTTCCTGGATCAGACTAAATATTTGCCTAGCTGCATATGCTTTTTCCAACCAAGGCCAACCAGCTTGCTTCTGAGAACCCCACATGGAAGCAATAGCCCTTGCCCACGGTGCCTGGAATTCAGACAAAACTTGCCTCAGTCTGGAGGCTCTGTTTAGCTGTCATGCTTCAACATTATTTTCATTTTGCAGCCAGGTGAAAGTGCACCTCTTTGTCCAAGATTTTGAGGTGAGGTGAAATGCATTGGAGTTGTGTTGCACTGTGCCTTCTTCTCCCAAGTGAATTTTATTGGCTGTTATGTGGACAGTTCAAGCACCTACCTCCTGCCCTGCCCTTCTGTGTTATAAAGAAGAAATATGAAGGGCTTTGAAGACCCAAGTTTGAGCTGGAATCCAGCCTAAGAAAACTAGTTGGACGTAGAAGCTCCACAGCCTCAGAAAATGGCCTCTTTGCTATGCTGACTGTTAACAACCGTGCATCAGTTCAGTCTATAGATATTTTTTATATCATTTTACAAAAAATATTTGGGATTCTTTTCATCTATCTTTAGGCGAAGCATTGCCCATAAATTTCAAAGAGGGGGAAGCAACACTTTGCTCTGGACTGTATACAGTAACTCCTTTTTGGAAGCTGTGTTGATAGCCATTCAGCGCTTGGTACTGAATTACAGCCAATTGCGCCAATCAATGAATGATTAGTAAAACCAGACCATAAATCTTACAGTGGAACCTTCTGTTATCTACATGCCAGCAAAGAGAAAACCAATATTGCCCTGCTCGTCTTTCTCTAGAAATCACATATTTAGCAAGCCGCTATATTTGTGGTTGGTCATACCCTGACCAGCATTTATTAACACACACCACAGTGCGGATGGGCATAGTATGAAGGCATCATCCTGCAGAGCAGGGATGGAAACGCTTGGGGTACTCCAGATGTTGCTGAACTCCGAGTCCCATCAACCACAGCCAGCATGGCCAATGGTCATCATGGCATTGTGGGAAAGATTATGGGAGTTATACAGTAGTTGCAACAACATCTGAAAGTTTCTTACCCTAGCATTAGAGCAGGCTTCCTCAAACTCGGCCCTCAAGCTGTTTTACTACACCACTGGTCCTGCTAGCTAGGGATCATGGGAGTTGTAGGCAAAAAACATATGGAGGGCCAAGTTTGAGGAAACCTGCATTAGAGTGTGTTGTAAGTGTTTGGAACATAGCTGCCAAGTTTTCCCTTTTCTCGCGAGGAAGCCTATTCAGCATAAGGGGATTTCCCTTAAAAAAAAGGGAGAACTTGGCAGCTATGGTTTGGAACCAGTGACCAAAGTACTTTAGCTGTGTTACCTGCAGTGCTGTTTTTCTAAAAAGAGAGGTGCCGAAACTCACCGTGAACACCTCCCTTGTTCTCTTATAGTGGCAATGGTGCCCACCTAAAAGGTGCTGGAACTGAGTTCTGATGGGTTCTGGCTGAAAAAAGCCCTGGTTACCTGTAGGAGTGTTGTGGATTGGTTGGGCACAAGAGGAATGGTGGGAGGAACCAGCTGGGTTTCCCCCAAGGGAAGAAGGCTCAGAGACCTGGGATTGGTGGTGGGACGATGATGAGTGGTCAGAGGGAGAAGACTGGGAGAAGGAGGTGTTGGAAGCTGAAGAGGCCACAGGGTTTAGTGAGCTGGGAGAGTCTGTGGCAGAGAGAAGTCCAGAATCAGTGATAGAAGCTGAAGCAGGGGAGGAGGGAGGCCAAGAGGCAGAGATGGGTCAGGCTGGTGAAGAGTCAGGGGTCGTCGTCCCCGCCTGCTGCAACAAGCTCCCCTCCCCTTTGTCTCCCAGAACCAGAAGATGGATGAAAAGGGCAAAGAAGTTATCTTTGTGCAGGTGCAATCTCTGACTGCTTTGGGGAAACCCTGGAGAGGAGGGGACTTAGACGACTGTTGGAGGCAGGAACCTTCAGTCTCAGCAATTGCTTCATGGGGGCAAGACCTACTGGAGATGAGTTGCTTTGCTCATCAGGCCTGACACTCCTGTGCAGATCCTGTTTTTGCTAATAAAGAATGAATTTGAACTTGCTCAGTGTGATTTACTGCTGGCTCCCTCCTGTCAAGGAGGTTGCAGGTTCCATCCCTGCTATCTCTTATTAGAAAGGTTTCCAGGTAGGAATGCAATAACAGGGGGCTAGTGCACTCAAGCAATCACTTGTATCAAGAGCTCCAGGTAGAACATGCTGTAGATAGCATGCCATGGGGTCATTTGTGCAGTATTGATATCAACCTTTTTGTGGGTCAGCTTGTGTTAATCATTTGACACATTCCGATTGAGTAGCTCCATTTGCCAGATTTTTGTTTCTGCTTACCGCATCACCAGTTTGTGATTGTTGTACTACCGTTTTACTGTTTGATCATGGATTTTTTAAAAAAAGATTTTACGTGGCTTGGCTTAAGTGGGATTGACTTTAAAATGTCAGAAAGTGCATTTTTGTAGGTGTTCAAACAAACAAAAACAAATGCTTCTGATGAAGATATTTTCTCTGTTGTCTCGTTAGCACAGTGATTATATATATATCTGCAGTTTTTAATATCTCACTGTTGTCATTCCATTTTAGGATCTTTCAACACCTGATGATAAATTCAAGTGAAATGCTAGGAGAAAATCAAATATATAAACTTAGTGGGTATGCGGAAGTAGCAGTTTTATGAATAAAAGCTTTGAACAAGTTCATTCCAACTGCAAAGAATTATAGATGTTCCAGACTTCTGTGGAAGCGCAATATGATATGGGAGAAAGTCGCTAATGCTCGGATGTTAATATAAATCTTGTGGGATTTAATAATGGCTTGCTTTGTTCTGATAATTTTGAAATAAAATATTGTGAGGAACGCAGTTGTAAATTTCCTCAGCTGCTGTCATTTTGCAAAATGATTTATGTAACCAAGCTGAATTTATTTCTTCTGCATAATTGTAATAGCTTCACACACCACACCAATTGTAACTATCTTAAGAAGCAGATAATTTTGAGCTAAGAATGAGTGGGCTCCAAAGTCAGCCTACTTTAAAAATGTGTAATGGGAACATGAAGGATTTAATGCTTCAATCCACAGCACTCTTGAAACTGAGCAATTAGATCTAAACCATTTTGCTCCTAATTACTTGAGTTGGAATACATAGGTGGAAGCAAGTATTTTAGCTTAACCTGGTCCCATTTCTTACTGGTGGGGTAATTCAATTCGATTAAAGTACCATTCAATGCATTTGATTTGGGGGCAATCCTATGGCAAGTGTCAGGGGATTGTTGCAGCTACTCTCGAGTAAAGACACTTCAGTTCACTCTATCTTTCAGTTTTGTTGTCCATATTATTTACAGGGCAGAGATAGCAGAAAACATGACTGCCTAGTCCGATTCAGAACCCGGAAATGGCTGCTTCCGGCTCTTCGGCCAGCATAAAAGCCTGGGCACCCCAAAGCGCCTCCCCCTAGCCCTGCGTGTGGACGCGCACCTCAATTAGGGCGCCAGAAAGGGCTGCGTTCCTTCTCCCGTCCTCTGGCTGGAGCGTTGCAGAGGCTCCGGCACCTCGCTGTGCTGCCCTTCCCTCTCTGGTCAGCTGGGTCAGTGCCTTGGCTCTGACGCGTCTGAGAGCCCTCTCTCCACCCCGCTCCATTCCTCATTCCCTCCTCCTGACCCGCTGCTAGTGCTGTCACTAGGCGAAGTGCTGGTCAGGATGACAGGGGGAGGGTCCCTGTAAGGAGTCCCCCTGACAACAAGGTCCACTGTTTATGTGAATGTTACGTCTTGTGTGTTTGCCGTATGTTACAGTATGTCGTATTGTCGTATGCAATAAAAATAAATGAAGAAAATGTACACATTTTTAAAAGCTGCTTAGGGTGTAAACCTTGATCATCGGCTCCACTCCAGTCACTCTGATCCCTACTGAAATTAATATCTTTAGAATGGTGTCATGAACCTTTCCTATGAGTTTCACTTGAGTCTCACAGTCACACTTCTGGTATTGATTAATTCTTCCCTTTTCTTCCATCGTAGCATGCGTCCGCTAGAATTGTGAAAACGAGATCATGTTTACTTTTCTTGCATCAGATTATCCCCTGTTGTATACCCTAACTGCAATTGCACACTTGCAAGCTGATCCGGTTATTGTACTATATTTAACCTATTGCGTGCTGTAAGTGTCTATAACAAAATCATTTTCATTGCAACATGTTTGTGTATTTGCATTAGCTTTTATGTGCTTGCATTGTTGTTATCTCTTTTTTTATTGCAAATACGTACAAATCAAAACTTACAAACTTGAAAAAGAGAAAAGAAATGGAGAAAGGTTACAAAAAAAGGAGAAAAGAGGAAAAGAAAAGAAAAACGAAAAAGAGAAACATAAATAAATATCATACACCGATACAGTTAAATCTTAATAAAGAAAAAAGGAAATCATAAATAAAGTGACATTAAGTCATTCATTATTAAACTAATGCTTTACAGATAAAACACATATGCTTTAAACAATTACCTCTTCTGTGTCATCCATTGTTATCTATCATGGTTGCTTAAAAATAATAATCAGATGAATTGTGATAAAGACTGGAGGCTATTGCCTCCATTTCCAAAGCCCTTCTGCACATCAGATTGCTTTTACTGTTTTCATAATAATGCCAGCAATATTAATGCTGTGTTGACAGTGCTGCATTTTGGAGATAAGGTGCTAATAGTTTTTATTAAGTGTCCTAGGGCTGCATATGTCTTGACCTTTCAACTGCTGTTGCTGACTCTCTGCTCTTTTATTGCATTTGACCAACTGTGCATGTATTTTATTCTGATTTTACTTCTGTTGTTTTCTTAACAGGCACCTGGCAGGTGTCCCTCTCGTCTGCTTTTCCTTTCAGATCCATCCACTCGCCTCTATTTGTTAGAAATCTTTGCATTCTCAGCTAACTTGAGGCTCAGTATTATAAACTGGGGTTTCAAGGCCCTTGGGTCAAACAGAAGGGCAATTCCTTTGTCACCTGCAAGAGACTTACTTGCCCATTAATATAACAAGGCCATTAGACTAACAAGAAGGCTGCTCCTACGAAAATGCAGCTGCTGAATGAATTGTTGCTGTTTTCTCCCCAACAGGTTCTTGGCAATGCAGAGAATTTCTGCAAGCCCTCCTTGGAGTCAAGAACTCTGTTATGTGTTTACAGAAGTATTAGATATATATATTATATTTAAAGGAGGAGGAGTAGGGGAAAAACCTCTGCTGGGAAATTTTCATGGAGTAAGCTCTTTCGTTTGCTGTTTTGTAATTGACAGAAAACCAATTTAAATGCAAAACTCCAGCCGTCGCAGACATAGTGATCTTAGTGGATGGTTCCTGGAGTATTGGCAGGTTCAACTTCCGGCTTGTGCGTCTTTTCCTGGAGAATCTGGTTTCTGCCTTCAATGTGGGATCTGAAAAAACAAGAATAGGTAATATTTCAAAATGTAGGGGTTTTTTTTGGGGGGGGGACTCAGCCCCTTGTGACTTGAGTATCTAGTTCTTTGTATCTACAGTTTGCCTGCATTTTTGTTATTTGCATGCAATTAGCAAAAATATGGTGGCCTTCAAATGGACACTGAAATAATTGGTGAGAACATTATACACGCAGGTCCCACAATTGGAATGCTCCATTATATGGAATTTCAATTATCCGAACAGAGAGAATGGTGCCCAAACCTCGCTATACAAATTAAGCCTTGCCATATACAAACCCTCTCCAAATGCATATCGCCCAACATAATGATGGGTATTTTGTTAGTATTGTAAGCAAACCTTATGGGATGATGTGCTTTCCTTTCTTCCCCAGGCCTTGCACAATACAGCGGCGACCCACGGATAGAATGGCATCTGAATGCCTATAGCACAAAAGATGCTGTTTTGGAAGCAGTGCGTAACCTACCATACAAGGGTGGGAACACCTTAACAGGTAACAAGTATGGTTTTATGCACTTCAATAATGTGCAGAGCTCCCCAGTTATCCTATTGATCTGTTATCCTATTCATTCTTTTGCATGAGGAGTAAAAATGGGTCTGTGTTCTTGCTGTAGTTTGGTTATAAGGTCAGTGAAAGGCAGGGGTTTTTTTTTTTGTCTGCAGTATGTGCAGGAATTCATGTGCCAAACTCTAAATCATTCTACCGTAAGTGGTATCATTAGGTTAATAATAATAATAAAGACTACACTACATTGAAGGAGATAGGGAAGGATGTTTATCAACCCAACTATTCAAGCTGATGCAAATTAGTTATATTATTTCAATTTTGAAGGGTGCATCTTTTGAAATGTTGGTCCCTGCTTAATTTACTGAATTGATGTGTTATTTATTTTCGCCAGCAGCATTGTGTTGGGAGTTGTACAGAACATGTTGGTTAAAAGGCCCCTTTCCTGTAGGCTTGCATACGACACAGTGCCCTGTGTTCACCTCAAAGGAGGGGGTTGGAAGCATCTGCTTTCTTGTTTAAACTAACCACAGTTCATCATTGCATCCAAACCACTGTGGTTAGTTTAAACGATGGCTTAAACCAGGGGCGGGCAGCTTGTGACCCTCAACTTAAAGTTCAACAGCCCTCTTTCGATGAGACGATCAGTTCTAACCTCTGACATCCCCTGCAGCCCACTGAACTGGGAGCAAGCAAAGGAGAACAGGGTTAGCACCACCCACTTTGGCCTTTTTTCTCACAAACCACCTGCATGTAGCCCCTGATAGGCTACATTCAAAGGAATGCAACCCTCAAGAGAAAATGTTGCACACCCACACGTGCGGTTTAAACAAACCACAGTTCCTTGCTCAAAACTTACAAACTGTGGGTAGACGTGTTGGTCTGCCGTAGTCGAAACAAAATAAAAATATCCAGGACTTAGATGGTTCCATTCCCCCACTCTGCTAAGTGCCAGAGGAAGAGACGAGAATATTGAGCACGAGATTCTTGCATAGTCTAAACCATGGTTTAGCTGCTAAACTTTAGCATTATGTCAATATGCTAAAGCTGCTAAACAATAGCATTATGTCAGGAGATTTGGAGCACCAGGTTGCATCCCAGATTGGTTTGGTTTGGCTCAGGGTGACTGCAGCCCATCTAAAAGGATACTGAGTAATATCTGTTAGCTTTAGAATCTTAGTAAGCTGAAAGAGGAGACTTAAAGGATTTCCCTTGAGTAACTGCAATCCATGGTTCAGCCCTGAACAGGATCCAGTCTTTCCCATGAGTAATGATTATTCACAATACCAGGCTTAAGAGCCTCAGACTTCCAATTAGTCATATGGAATCCCAGCTTCACACTCCCACTGACAGAACATACCAAAGGCCCCACCCCCACCCGCCGGTGTACAGCATTTGGATACATATTCATCAAATTATTCCTTTCCCAAATCCTTGATTTAATTTAATTTGTCACTCTTCAACATCCCTGTTGTTTTTGGGAAGGTCGCTGAGGAGTTAGTAGTAGAGCATGTGCTTTGCATGCTAATCGGTCTCTGTATTGGATCTGAAATTGTTTTAATACAATTAAGTTTGTTTTAATTGTGTCATATATGCCATTGTGGGAACTATTTTTAGGCTGTGTGTGTGAGAGAGAGAGAGAGTGAATGAAAGAGATTGCTTACTAATGCATCATAAGAAGCAATTCATGAATGAAATCAATAAATCAATAATAATAATAATGCATGCATATACAGTGGTACCTCAGTTTATGAACACAATTGGTTCTGGAAGTCTGTTCATAAACTGAAGCGTTCATAAACTGAAGCGAACTTTCCCATTGAAAGTAATGTAAAGTGGATTAATCTGTTCCAGACAGTCCGCGGAGTACTTAAACTGAAGCGTTCATAAACTGAAGCGAACTTTCCCATTGAAAGTAATGTAAAGTGGATTAATCCGTTCCAGACGGGTCCGCGGAGTACTCAACCTGAAGCGTACTTAACCCAAAGCATGGGTGTAATTGGTTCCGGAAGTCTGTTCATAAACTGAAGCGTTCATAAACTGAAGCGAACTTTCCCATGGAAAGTAATGGAAAGTGAATTAATCCGTTCCAGATGGGTCCGCGGCGTTCGTAAACCGAAAATTCATAAACCGAGGTGTTCATAAACCGAGGTTCCACTGTAGTCCCAGGTTTAATCCCTAGTATCTCCAAGTGAGACTTGGAAAGCTCCTGCCTGAAACTCTTGAGAGTCACTGCTGGTCAGTGCAAAAGACAATACTGTGCTAGATGGAGCAATGATCATCTGACTCAATATAACTCTATGGTTTTGAAGTAACACATACACACACACACCCCAATTTACAGGTCCTGCTTCATTTGTTTTTATCAGCAGATTGGTGCATTTATTAAAAAAATCTGTGCCCAACTGTTCCTCCAAGCATCATCTTCTTCTTCTTTAGCGATCACTTGCAGCCGAGTCAGATTGTTTTCCATGAACACGGTTTTAACAGTGAGTCCATAAGTGACTATGGAGGCCAATTCTGGATCCACACATCCTTCCACAGTGGGGACATAGGTTTCCAAGTGGGAGTTGATCACGGTGAGGGTTCGCCAAGCGTGCCTTCCTCTTAGCACATTTCTCCTTTTCGTCCTGAGCTCGAGTGTCTTCAAAACCCATGACACCTTTGGTAAAGGCTGTTTTCCAACTGGAGCACTCACAGGACAGTGCTTCCCAATTTTCTGTGCTTATACTGCATTTTTTTAAGATTTACCTTGAGAGCATCTTTGAACATCTTTTGTTGACCACCAGCATTATGCTTTCCATTTTCAAGTTCGGAATAGAGTAGTTGCTTTGGAAGCCGATAATCAGGCATCCGCACAACATAGGAACTGAATCTTCCCACCCCTGCCTTAGAGGGAGGGTACCATCTTTTCCAGCATCTCATTTAAACACACTGACACTCCCAGCTATCTATTAACCATTAGCTCCCACTGAGGAAACATGAGCCAGCTATTCTGGACTATTTGCTATCAATCCATGTAACAATCAGCCAGAAGCTTTTAACTTTCTATATATGGTCAATTTGGGTAAGGCTTTCCTCTCTCTCCCTTTTCAAACAGGCCTCGCCTTAACTTTTATTTTGGAAAACAACTTTAAGCCTGAAGCAGGTGCAAGACCCGGGGTCCCCAAAATCGGTATATTGATCACAGATGGGAAATCCCAAGATGATGTCATCCCGCCTGCCAAAAACCTGAGAGACGCTGGCATTGAATTGTTTGCTATTGGTATGTATTCTTGTCTTATTGATTAGCTTTGGAAAGTGTTTTCTCTCCTTGGAACAGGCTTGTTCGGCATTCCATTCTCACAGTGGCCAACCAGGTGTGGGAATTTTGGGTGGTGGCTGGGAATCTGGAGTGTGAATGTGAGAACTCTCACTGAGTTGAGGCTTGCAACTTGTGGCGTTTCTTCCAATGCTAGGTGTAAAGAATGCTGACGAAAACGAACTGAAGGAAATCGCCTCTGAACCAGACAGCACTCACGTCTACAACGTTGCTGATTTCAGCTTCATGAACTCCATTGTGGAAGGTCTTACCAAGACCGTGTGCTCAAGAGTTGAAGAACAGGAAAAAGAAATCAAAGGTAAATGAGGAAACTTATGACAGAGCACAACGAGTAACCCGTATTCCATTTCACGTAGTTAAAATGATTGTTTTTAATTGCCTAAAACTTAGGAACTTTGGTAGCCACTCTGGGGGCTCCTACAGATTTGGTCACATCCGAGGTGACAGCCAGGGGGTTCCGTGTGAGCTGGACTCATGCGCCAGGCAAAGTGGAGAAATACAGAGTTGTCTACTACCCCACAAGAGGAGGACAGCCAGAGGAGGTAATGTTGCAATGAATGCTCATGCGCTTAATCATCTGAATGTGTGTGTGTGTGTGTGTGTGAGAGAGAGAGAGAGAGGGGGGGGGGAGATGGAATTCACCACCTCAGAAAATGATGGAGTTGGCCAAGACATCCTTCTATGTAATCAAACATCCTGTGGCCACTCAAGGTGCCTGCAGGAAGCCTACAAGCAGGCCCAATTGATCTGCTTTTGGCCCAATCAATCCGTTAGATTTCATGGCTTTTTGGGGGGGGGGGTGAGACTTTGGCACCTAAAATGGCTGCCATGCTCTCGCATTAGAAAACAGGATGCCCCGTTTTTTTCTGGGACACTTGTGGGTTATGCATAGCTGCCAAGTTTTCCCTTTTCTCGCGAGGAAGCCTATTCAGCATAAGGGAAAATCCCTGTAAAAAAGGGATAACTTGGCAGCTATGGTTATGGGATGCCTCTATTTTGGGCAGGGCATGAGTAGAGGACTCTTTGGGGGGGAAGGTGGAAATCTTTAGTGGCTGCTAATCAACTGGCATTCTCCTTTCACCAGTCATTTCTCTTTCTCCTGGACGCGTGTTAAGGTTCATTTCCAAGCAAAGGAAAAAGCCTGATTTGGTATGAATTTGATTCGGTCTGTCTCGTCCTACAGGTGGTTGTGCATGGCAGTGTTTCAACGGCAGTGCTGAAAAACCTGATGTCTATAACTGAATACCAGATAGCTGTTTTCGCCATATACATTACTTCTGCCAGCGAGGGCCTCCGGGGTACTGAAACTACGCGTAAGTAAAGGAACAGAACAAAGAGTCAGTGCGTATCTGTTTCTGAGCTGTGCCGAGGCTGGATTCTTTCCGCCTTAACCAGGCATTCTAAACCTTTGATGTGATGAGACAGAACAGTGACAATTCACTAGCTCTGCCTGCCTCCCCCCTCCGTCGCCCTCCCAGCTACCCCCCACAAGTTAGAGGCAAACATCTGCAGTGGAAAGCCTGCTCTGCTTGGAAAATCCAGGTTATGGAATACATGTAATAATAATAATAATAATAACAACAACAATAATAGTTTATTTATTTATACCCCACCCATCTGGCTGGGTTTCCCCAGCCTCTCTGGGCAGCTTCCAACAAAATATTAAAATACAATGGTCTGTTAAACAATAAAAGCTTCCCTAAACAGGGCTACCTTCAGATGTCTTCTAAAAGTCTGACAGATGTTTTTCTCTTTGACATCTGGTGGGAGAACGTTCCACAGGGCAGGTGCCACTACCGAGAAGGCCCTCTGCCTGGTTCCCTGTAACTTGGCTCCTCTCAGCGAGGGAACCGCCAGAAGGCTCTCAGCGCTGGACCTTAGTGTCCGGGCAGAACAATGGGGGTGGAGACACTCCTTCAGGTATCCTGGACCAAGGCAGTTTAGGGCTTTAAAGGGCAGCACCAACACTTTGAATTGTGCTCGGAAACCTACTGCTTCCATGGGTTTAAAAATAGGCTGCCCACTTCAAAAGTTCTCCCTCCAGCTGTTGGAGGGTGGTAGGAATGTATCTGAATCAGGAATGTATTTGGTTGATGGAGCTGGTACCTTGGTGTTCTCTCTCTCTCTCTCTCTCTCTCTCTCTCTCTCTCTCTCTCTCATTGCATGAAGGGTTTAGAATACCTGAACAGGGTTTCTGCAATGCTTCCAGTACATTTAGTAACTCCAGGTTTAAGAACATGAGAAGAACCTGCCAGATCAGGCCAATGGCCCATCTAGTCCAGCATCCTGTTCTCCCGGTGGCCAGCCAGATGCCTTATGGGAAGCATGAGTTGGGGAGGAATTATCTCCTTCCCCCTGTCATTCTCCTTTGGATAAGTTTACCTGTAAAGGTGCCCCTCTCCCATGGTCAGGCTACATAATGCTGATTTTAAAATGTGAAATCTGAACTGGGGATGGGTGCTCTCTCAAGAAAAGTTATTGGGGGAGAATCAGAGGCAATCCTGTCATGTCAGAGCAAATGCTTTACTTTCTTAATGAGGCAGTAAAGCCCATTCATTGGGATCTGACCACCTTACTTTGAAATAGAGTGGTACTTGCATGAGAAAGACCCCTCTGGGAATAACCAAAAAGCTTCTGCGTCAGGAAAATGGTTAGCATATGAACTGTTTTCTCTGACATAGTAACTTCTTTGTTCTCAGGTGAAGTCTGTTTCATTTAAGAGCCACCCCTTGCAAAAAGTGCTTGTAAAATTAACCACAAGCTTACCTTGCTGTCAAAAGAACCCCAAGCTTGTAGCTCTGGCCTCAGTTTGACTTTTCACCATGCATGAGGCTTAAAGTGTCTCTTGTTCCAGTTGGCTTGCAATGAGAATGTTAAATCCACATTAACCCAAACCCACATTTGCATTAGCAGTTGCTACCCTCTGGTTTCTGCGCTAAGAACAAGTGGCCGGAATCGACCACGAAGCCTCACTTGACCAGCCTTGGCCTATGCCAAGTACCACACAGTTCAGTAGGACTCACTCCTAAGTAAATATGCACTGGATCACAGCCTTGGTGTGCTTTCACTCAAATAAACCACACCTGTCCTTGGGGGTCAGCTTTTATCTTGTTGCTTGTTGTTGACTAGTGAGATTAATCCTCCAGCCACAAACCAGCAGGGCTCCTGATAAGAACTTTCCCTCCAACTCCTTCTCTGACGGTTGATTCTAGGTTGTTCAAGTAAGGGAATGGAAGGTCTGCTTCCATGCCTGGTGCCAATCCTCAGCTATCACCCAGGAAGGAGTAATTATGTGGTGCTTGTGCCTATCATGGTATTTCTAGAAGTGTGTGTGTGTGCTCTGCATTCCAAGCAGCATGCAGAAGAGTCTTTTATTTATGCTTAAGCACCATATCTTTCGTGATGCTTTTAAGAGGTTTGTGTCTTGACATGCTCTTACCTACAGACCCAGTTTTATATTTCTTCCTTTTCTTTTTTTTGGAAAAAGCATTTTTGACGAATACCGCTGCTTTATGGGGGCAGCTGGATGCGAGAGATTTCCTGCATCTTGCTGCTTCCTCGGTGCAAACCTCAAAAGAATCTGCCTACAAATGAAGGCCTGTGTCTCCTGTGACTGGCAGAAGCTCTGGGGCCCGTCATCTGCTAGCCAAACCTTTAATGGGAAATGCCATTCAATGCCATTTCAGGACTGATCCTGAAAAGCAGGTGGTCCACCTCTGAGCTTATACCCTGCCCTCACAGGGCTGCGGTGGCGCTGTGGTCTAAACCACCGAGCCTCTTGGGCTTGCCAATCGTAAGGTCGGCGGTTCGAATCTGTGTGATGGGGGTGAGCTCCCGTTGCTCTGTCCCAGCTCCTGCCAACCTAGCAGTTTGAAAGCACACCAGTGCAAGTAGATAAATAGGTACTGCTGTGGCGGGAAGGTAAATGGCGTTTCTGTGCGCTCTGGCTTCTGTCACAGTGTCCCATTGTGCCAGAAGCAGTTTAGTCATGCTGGCCACATGACCCAGAAAGCTGTCTGTGGACAAATGCCGGTTCCCTTGGCCTGAAAGCAGAGATGAGCGCTGCACCCCATTTGTTGTTGTTTAGTCATTTAGTCGTGTCCGACTCTTCGTGACCTCATGGACCAGAGCATGCCAGGCACTCCTGTCTTCCACTGCCTCCCGCAGTTTGGTCAAACTCATGTTGGTCGCTTCGAGAACACTGTCCAACCATCTTGTCCTCTGTAGTCCCCTTCTCCTTGTGCCCTCAATCTTTCCCAACATCAGGGTCTTTTCCTGGGAGTCTTCTCTTCTCATGAGGTGGCCAAAGTATTGGAGCCTCAGCTTCAGGATCTGTCCTTCCAGTGAGCACTCAGGGCTGATTTCCTTAAGAATGGATACGTACTATGGACCCCATAGTCAAATTCAATTAGACTTAACCGTCCAGGGGTCCTTTACCTTTATTAGCTATACCTCGCTCTGTTGCATCTCTCAATCCAATCACACCTGAGGCAGTGACACAACAGAAATGGCTCCCACCAAGGGAGGGGCAGTGAATCATACAGAGACCCTGCGGGCAACATCTGTGTAGGTGGATCATTTGGGAAAGAGCTCCATTATTCCCAGTGGGACTTACTCCTGAGTTGACATGCGTTGGACTGCACTGCATAAGAATTAAGTTATGTGTAGGCCAGGATTTGGTTAATGAGTAACTCCATGGTAATATTGCTGCATACTGACGCAGTAACATCACATCCCATAGCACCTGGCGCACTTTCAAAGTCACTTTTCAAGTTCTGACTAAGCCCAGCCCTATACATTTTTCAGAACTGATCGCACAACTGCCCAAGGCTGAATGTCTCCAAGCACTGTTTTAACAAATCTTTGCTTGAGTGTCATAAAGCAATATTCTGGAAATGTGCAAATAATTAATCACTCCATTTCATATATATCTTAATGCTGCCTTTGAGAGTTTGCGGGGGGAAATATAGTTTACATATTTGACCTCATTGGAAGATGGTGACAGATTGAAATGAACGGCAAATATGAAAACCTACACATATGTGTATAGGTTGCAGGAAACGAAATATCGACTGAACAGCCATCCATGGAGATAAATTAATTCATGCCATGAGCGTTAGAGACATGGAAAATATTAAAGATAAGTGCATGTTTGGTGTTGGTGGGGTGGTCAGACCAGGGATGGAAAAACTGTGATCTTCTAGACCAGGCATCCCCAAACTGCGGCCCTCCAGATGTTTTGGCCTACAACTCCCATGATCCCCAGCTAACAGGGCCAGTGGTTGGGGAAGATGGGGATTGTAGTCCAAAACATCTGGAGGGCCGAAGTTTGGGGATGCCTGCTCTAGATATTGCTAGACTCCGAATCTCATCAGTTCTGACCATTGGCTGTGCTGGCTGAGGCTGTTGAGACTTGGAGTCCAAGAACATCTGGAGAGCCACAGGTTCCCTGCCCTTGTGCAGAGAGAAGTGGTCAACAATAACATCATGGGAGACCCTCCAGAGTCTTATAACATATCCCAGTTATAACATCCACGTTCTAATGAAATCCTAATATCTACTAAACCTAAACCTTTTGCACTATGCCTCCATCACCATATTAATCCCAGTAAGATAAATGAGGAATCTAACAGAAAAATAAGAAACATGATCCAAAATGACCAATAATTAGAAGTGCAATTATATTTTCAGGCAGTACCTCCCATACATATAGCAGCACAAAAGAAATACAGTGGAACCTCGGTTTATGAACACCTCGGTTTATGAGTTTTTGGTTTACGAACGCCGCGGACCCATCTGGAACGGATTAATTCACTTTCCATTACTTTCGATGGGAAAGTTCGCTTCAGTTTATGAACGATTCAGTTTATGAACAGACTTCCGGAACCAATCGTGTTCATAATCCGAGGTACCACTGTAAGCTATTTTGTGCCTCATTCATCTTAAAGCCCTTGCATCAATCATTTGCTGCAGCTCTTCCTTGTCAGCACTGTTCAAACAAAGTTGGTCGTTCATTCCTGAGTCAAAGAAAGCATTGAATTTACTGTTAGAGAATCATTTTTATTTCAGCTGCTCTCCTCTAAGTAACTGTATATTGTTTCCCCACCCCACCCCCTGCAGTCGCCTTGCCAATGGCCTCGGATCTGGAGCTGTATGACGTGTCTCACAGCAGCATGAGAGTAAAATGGAACAGAGTAGCCGGTGCAACCGGCTATATGATTCTGTACGCTCCTCTCACGGATGGGCTGGCTGCAGATGAAAAGGAGGTGAGCTTGCCAAGCGGCACCGTTCGCCACTGGAATAAGGTCATGGGTTCGAGCTCCACATTGGGCAAAAGATTCCTGCATTGCAGGGGGTTGGATTAGATGGCCATTGCGGGCCCTTCCAACTCTATAATTCTAAGGACATGATGAATCTTCTCATCAAAGTGTGTGCTTATTTTCTTGAAAAGTTTCACTGCCTCCACAGAACACTTTTTTTGGACTTACATGTTCTTCTAAAAGCAGGATGTGTAGACAGTGCCTAAACCTTGTCGCTGTGTGGATGGGTGTGTATAGAATTTTTTTCTGAATTGTGGCTGCAGAGGAGAGAGGTGAAACTCATTCCCTCCCAGCTTGCTGTGCTCGCAATTACCTGTAATTTATTGATTAAAGAAAAACCAAATATGTAGCTGCATTCTACACACGAAACATGTTGTTTTGGCCCTTGGTAATTTCTAAGATTTAGTCAGAATTAGAGACAGAGGAGAGTATTGATTCATTACACATTTAAAGCCACCCCCCCCCAAAAAAATTGCACTTTCTGAAACTACATGTGAACCAAAGCACAACTATCCCTTGAAATTCACACACACCTGAATTTTGCGATGCAGTTTTCCAACCGAACAATGCTTACAAAACAATGTATATATTAGTGGAAAGTGTACATAAAAATAAAGAATTTATTGAAAATAGCACACCAAAATGCATCAAATTGGGGGAAATGATTTGCAGAAATGTTTCACGTTAGCCAAGCTGGCATATAAAATGTATTTATTAGGATAAAACTGCATTAGGGTAAAACTGCATTGAAATACTGGTGGATTTTCATTAGGATTTTTTAAAGGGTGGGAAAATCACAAATAGCTGTAAAATGTAAAGAGTTGAATTTAAGATCAGCAGAATGAGAAACTGCAAAGACTGGAATCTTCAAATCCTTCTCTCCATTGTCAGAACCAGTATGCATTTTCTTGACTTGGTGAACAAAACCTGCCCCTTTAGACAGTGTGAAGGGGCACCATCTCTGCCCCATTGCTCAGTTTGTGTATTTGAAATTGCATTTATTCCCATTCAGAGAAGGAGACTTAACAACATGCAAAGGCATGCAAGGCTCTGGTAAGGGTGTAGAGAGCTCGCATAGACTTGTGCTTTGTTCTTTGCATGATCTGTAGCTATGGGCATGTACCCCCTACAATGGAAACTTGCTGAAATCAGCAAGCTCGAGAACCTCACCCTATAGACAGATTTTCAACAAATAAGTCAGCCTTTATTGTTATTATTATTACTACATCCAGTAAAGAAGCTCAAGGGGACAGAAAGACTCACTTCAAATTGCAAACTGCATTAGCGGTAACTAAACCTCACCCTATGGAAATAATTCTTAAATACACTAATCATAGCTGCCATCTCCACAACCATCTTATTCCAGCTACCATTTTGAGGTGTGTTTTCTTTTATTGTTGCAACAACAACTGCAATCTCACAAGGGGAACCTTGAGGCCTTTTGTGCAGAGGTCTCCTCATCTTCCTCCTCTCACCTGCATACTGGGTGGTTGTTTCTATTTCTTTCTTTTCTTTTCTTTTTAAAAAAAATCTTTATTTGAATTTAAAAATTAGACACATACAAATCAAACGAACAAATCAAATAAATCAAAAACATATTGAACATATCATACAAAAAAACAAAATCTTACAACTTAACACAAAATCATTAAACTTCCACCTCTCATCCTCTCGAGTCATTAAAGTATTTGCCTTTACTGCATTCCTATGTCTCTTAATTCAACATTTTATCTCATCACATCACATTCTATAGTATAATAGTTATTCAGTACGAAGCACTAGAAATAAATCCAAGACCTCAATGTGGGGCATTGTTTTTTCATATATTCCCCAAATTTCCCCCAGCTTTGATAGAATTTTTGTTTGCTGCTTCCTCTAATTGAATCTGTTAGCTTATCCAAATCTATATAACTAAATACTTTTTCTTGCCATTCCTTAATTTTTGCTGCTTCTTGTTTCTTCCAATATGTTGCAATCCATATTCTTGCCGCAGCAACTGCATAAAGGAATAATTTCTCATCTTGTTTATTTATTCCCTCATCTACCATTCCCAATAAGAAGGATTCCAGATTTTTCTTTATATTATATTTCAATTTTTTTTAATTTCTTCAAAAACCTGGTTCCAAAAAGCTTTAATTACTCCACCATGCCACCACATATGCATGAATGTTCCCACCTCTTTCCAACATCTCCAGCAAAGATTATCCTTCGTTTCATACATTTTATGTATTTTAATGGGTATCATATACTATTTGTAGAACATTTTAATCATATTTTCTTTGATCCCCTCCTCAGCCGTGAATTTCCAAGATTTCTTCCATAATTTTTCCCACTGTTCAAACTGTATGATTTCCCCCAGGTCTATCGCCCATTTGGTCATTGTTTCCATTGTTTACCATTTCATCTTTAACCTCCCAGTCCAGCAATACGTTGTACATATTAGAGATGATTTTACTGTTACTTTGTACTAAATGTACCTCCAATAGGGAGGGGCTGGGTGGTTGTTTCTAGTCCTTAAAACGAACCATTGTACTGTGTCTCTGTGGGCAATACAACATGTACTTGGTTCTGACTCAAGATCAGATCCCAAATGGTACTCCCACCTCTGGATAAAGCCAACACTTTCAGAAGTCTTGTTGTACCTTTAAGATACTGGTTCCAACCTTCCCATGTCTCTTTCTCCATCTTGGTACTTCTCCCTGAGGCAGATTCCTTCACTCTCATGCATCACAAGGCTGGCCTTGTATGTTTTCCCTCCATTTCATATATTCAAACCTCAGTTGCTGCTTCTCCTCTGCAAAACTGTATCAGGAGGCAGTGATTTATGAGGGGAAGTGGCAGACAAAAGGGTGTTTAACATTTCCCCCATAACACACCTCCGCCCAGTTGCCATTTGTCTCCCAAGAGTTCTGGATCTGTGATTCCACTCCCTCCTTACTTGGCTTTGCAGAGGAGACTTTCAAGTACCCAAAATTGACTAAATAAATAAGGCCTCTCCCCTCCCCTTGGGGAATAAGGCCTCCCTCCTCCCCCTTTTATGCTGCTTCTTTGGTTTTATATATGATGAACCATCCCATTGTTTCATCCGCAGATGAAAATTGGAGAAAGCTCAACAGACATTGAACTGGAGGGTCTTCTGCCCAACACAGAATACACGGTCACAGTTTATGCAATGTTTGGAGAGGAAGCCAGTGACCCGCTTACAGGACAAGAAACAACATGTAGGTGATTCAATGCTCCAGGAGCAAAACTCTAGGAGAGGTTTGCTTGTTTGAAAATGAATTTCTGGGATTAAAGTCTGGTGTAGAGTATTGATTCCCACAGGCATCATTTAGGGAAGGCAGGTGGGCACCATTTATGAATATCCCCCAGAACCACCAAAATATCTGGTTATGATGGAGTAGAACAAAGTAACCACAATGCATTGCTTCTTCTTTTTGTTTGTATTTAGTTTTAAGATATTGAAGAGCATTGTCCTGCTAATTTTACCCTCCATGAAAATATTTTCTTTGCCCCCCTGGGCAGAGACCTGCCTTATCTGAGTCACATCATTGGTCCATCTAACTCAATATTCTCTGGACTGATTGGCAGGCGTTCTCCAGAAGGTAGCACCCCTCTCCATTCCATATAAGGAAGCTAAATGGACTAGCAGTTCTTCTTACATCACTGCACCTGAAACAAACAAACATGACAGTCTGGCAGGCTGGGTACCATACATTTATCTGCCTTCCATCACATGGGAATGGTCAGGGGCCTTTAAAGTGATTGCTTCTTCCTGAGGCAGTCATTTCAATTTGCCTAATGGTAGGGTTAGCCCTGGCTAGATTACTCAGGCCCCCGATCTTTCAGTTCATAGGGGAGGTTCATGTGAAACTCCTTAAAGGTAAAGGTAAAGGGACCCTGACCATTAAGTCCAGTCACGGACGACTCTGGGGTTGCGGCGCTCATCTCGCTTTATTGGCCGAGGGAGCCGGCTTTTCCACGTCATGTGGCCAGCATGACAAAGCCGCTTCTGGCAAACCAGAGCAGCGCACGGAAACGCCATTTAACTTCCCACCAGAGTGGTACCTATTTATCTACTTGCACTTCGACGTGCTTTCAAACTGCTAGGTTGGCAGGAGCAGGGACCGGGCAACGGGAACTCACCCCGTCACGGGGATTCGAACCGCCGACTTTCTGATCGGCAAGCCCTAGGCTCAGTAGTTTAACCCACAGCGCCACCTGGGTCCTGTGAAACTCCTTAGGTCCTTGTTATTACACGGGTGTAATAACATGTAAGGCACAGTTCCAGCGGAAGTATCTCATGTGCTGTCTCTTTGATTCCATGCCAATCCAATGTTTTCATTTTCGCATGGCTTGCGCTGAACATTTCCCTAGAAAATTGTGTCTAAAGCCAGAAGTTCCTCAGCTGCTACGTTTTTCTGTTGTGTTATGAAAGGATCCAGACTTTTTCATTCAAAACAGCTTATGCTAGTAAACATGTAGTCATGAAATCAGAGAGTGAGTTGCATGCAACGTTACAAATGTGTGCAAGGAAAAGAGGTTTTTAAATGTAAATAATACAGCCTTGTGAGACTGTGGTTTGTTTTTTTCTTCGAGGGGGTAATACAGTGCTTAATCCTTTCCCAGCTGACTGGGTTGTTTTTGTTTTTGCTCATAATTACTTCCAACTGCTTTCTTCACTATAACAAGGATGGGAGAACCTGTGGTCCTCAAGATATTGCTGCACAACAGCTCTCATCCAGAGGTCTAGGGGGACCTACACATTATACCAACTTCTCCCAAAGAATCTTGAGAACTGTGGTTCATTCCTTACAGAATTGCAGCTTCCAGTACCTTGGACAAACTACAGTTCCCAGGATTCTTTGTGAGGAGTCATGTATGGTGTGTTTGCAGCCAGAAATGATGGAGGCTGTAGTCCAAACAGTCTGGAGAGTTTCTGGTTTCCTCTCCTTGCTCTGTTGGATTCGAGATGCATTTTTCTCCATGAGAAGAGGGATGTGACAGACACAGAGCCATGATTCTGGTTGAGAGGGCCACTGAGTAAGTGTTGGTGTACATAAACCGCACTTTAAACTCTACCTGGACAGTTCTGCTTTAGACTGCCAGGGAAAGAGGGATTTGTATGTTTGGATTCCCTCCGATGAAAACAAATAAATAACCCTCCACGCAGAAAGAAAATTAGCATACTGTATTTTTCCGTAGATAACACGCCCCTGTGTATAATAATGCCCCCTTTTTGGGGGGCCTCCAAATTAAGAAAATGGGAGGAGATTGTATCCATGTATAAGATGACCCCCCAATTTTAAACATATTTTTTTAAAGAGAAAAGCCTAGTCTTATACATGGAAAAATGTGGTATATGGCATGTATGCACTTTGTTACACGGGGAGAAAAAAGCATGCAACTTGCACATTTTGACAGTCTGAAAACATTCCCAGGGGCTGGTTACATACCAGCTGTTGGAATGATTGCTGACTTCCATTGAAGTGATTGGGACTAATTCAGCTTGAATTCGAGCATATGAAGTTCATGTTTTCTTTTCAATGTGCTTTCTTTCTTTCTACATGTTTAAGAGATACAGATTTTTTTTATTTTTTTAAAAAAAGTTTGTAATTTGAACTTCCCTCTATCTTTTCCAGTACCTTTAAGCCCACCACAGAACTTGACGTTTTCAAATGTGGGACACAATTCAGCAAAGGTCACATGGGATCCTGCTTCTAAAAAGGTGAAAGGCTATCGGATTATGTATGTCAAAACAGATGGCACAGAAACCAATGAGGTAAGCAGATTTTTAGAAACAGGTTTTTGTTTTTTTTAAAGGAGCAAATGTATTATCAAATACCTATATCCTGTTTGCAATCTGTCAGTTACTGATATCGTAATTAGATTTAGTACGGTACTTCTCTTTGCGTAAGAACAACAGCTCCATGCCCAGAGGGATGCCAAGGAATACCACTCACAAGATAACCTTCTAGAAACTCAGAAAACGCCACGAAATATTTAAATGATTCAATTTAAACAGCAGAAAGCCACAAAGGGGGCAAAAATGGCTTGAAAGGAGCAGGAAAATGGCACGCAATCTCAGGAGTATTTTTAAGTGCAATCCCATGATCCTTTGCACTGACCTTTGAGGACTGTGGAGAGTTAGAGTTTGAGAAAGGAGGTTTGGAGGGACCAATTGGATGGTGTCTACAAGCTTTTTCGAAGGGCCCCCCCATGCGATTTTATGTATATGTGTGGTGCCCAGGAACATAACCCCCGCCTAACTGGGGAGACACCTGCATTTTTGTTTGATAAATGTGTTTCAAGGCTTTGAAAAACGTGCATGTCATAACCTGGATTCCACCCCTGCTCCCTGAGTCCATCTTTATTTTCTGTTAGCCTTGATGCCAAATTTTCCTCTTCCTTGCTACCAACCCTGTGGGTTGAAAGTAGGACGGACCTTTCCAAAGGTGGTTAAGGAGCAACTGCGTGGCTCTTGAAACAGAAACACCACTTTGCGGTTTGTTTGTTTTTTTAAAAAAATATGTCTTACAGGTGCTCTGCTTCCTCCCTCCCTTCCAAGCCCTGGTGGTCCATTTCAGCAGCAGGATCTGGTATTTTATGACAGTGAACAGGAGAGGAGTATAGCACCCCTTTCTCTCCCTTGTCTCTTCCCTGTAGCTGAAGGCGGGTGGGGGGGTGGGGTGGGGGGAGAGGAAGCACTCCGTTTCTTGCTACAATACGAGGCTTTTGCCAAACCACTGAAGGGTACATTCTGGCGTCCAGAAGGCTGTCTTCAGCTGTTAGGAAACTCACACAGCTCAATACAAGCCTGCCTTTTGCATCCTGATCTAGACGGTGCAATCCAGCTGAGTTTTGCCTCTCCACATGGTTTCTGATTGACGGGACTCCTTTCATTTTGCAGGAAGAGGTTGGCCGTGTTTCAACACACACTCTGCAGAGCCTGACATCCCTCACTGAGTATACTGTAGCTATTTTCTCCCTCTATGACGAAGGGCAGTCTGAGGCACTCACTGGCAGCTTCACCACAAGTAAGTCTGGCAGCATTTCTGAAATTCTGTCCAAGCGCAACCGTAATATTCCTTCGCTTTTCCGGGGAAAAAAGTAATTGCAACAGTCTCGCACTGCAATTTTATTCTTTTATTTTTTTAAGGAAAAAAGAAACGTAATAACCCCTCGACTTTTCATTCACCCGGCAGTTTAGAAACTTGAAATTAAAAGAAATGCAAATATCTTCTAAAGGTAGCTACAGAAAGAAAGAGAGGCATTTAAATGTTGGATAGCTGGAGGCAAGTTGGGTTTTGCCAGTTTGCTGAATACATTATGCAGATGAAGTAAACTCCTCAGAATTCCTTTCAGAAAAAGTTTCTTTCCAGCATTCAGTTGCATTGGGGTGTTCTGAACCGCAAAAAACAAAACACAATTCGGTCAAATTTGAACCTCTTAAGGCTAAGCAATGCCCTGTGCCAAAGAACTTAAATGAAAACCACTCCATGAGATTCTGTCCTCCTCTCTTGGTTGCTCTAGTTTCTGGAAATGGAACAAAGACATCCCAATTAATTCTACCATGTTTATAGGCAGGGCCGTCTTGAGCAGATCGCGCGCCCCGGTGCTGAGGGGCGGAGATCGCTCCGCCGCGCGGCACCCACCTTGCCAGGCCGGCGCCCAGCTTACCAGCCCCGCGCCATGGTGCACTGCGCCACCGGGGGTCTACGAAGAGCCGGCCCTGTTTATAGGGTGCCTTGGAGAGCTTTCCTAGTGCTTCTCTTCAATCAACTCAGTAATCCTTATAACAAGTTTTCTTTCCGATGTGATACTATCTTGCAGAAAAAGTTCCATCTCCCCAGTATCTGGAAATACACGAAGTATCAACAGACAGCTTTAGAGTCAGCTGGAAGCTGCCATCCTCAGACGTTGCCCTTCTTCGACTGGCATGGATTCCACTGGGTGGGGAAGAAGGCGAAGAGGTGACTGTTCTTACTTCTCATGTGTTATCCTGTATATTAACAGCAACCTCATGCTCCAAGTACAGTTGTACCTTGGAGTTCAGCTCTCGAACGTTTTGGTTCCTGAATGATCGAAACCCGGAAGTGTTTTGAATGTTATTTGGGAAGCCAAACGTGTGACGGGGCTTCTGCCGCTTCTGATTGGCAGCAGGAGCTTCCTGCCGCCAATCGGAAGCCGTGCTTTGGTTTTCAAACGTTTTGGAAGTTGAACAGACTTCCAGAACAGATTCCCTTTGACTTCTAAGGTACGACTGTACTGGTCCTTTTTCTTTTGGCCAAAACGAAAACATCTGTGCACAAGAGGGAACTATGAGCAGGCTCAGGGGAAACTGAGGATTCACAGAAGTGCAAAAACCCTTTAATATTAATATTTAATATTAATTTTTTATATCTATCCTGCGCATCTGGCTGGGTTTCCCCAGCCACTCTGGGCGGCTTTCAACAAAACATTAAAAGGTAAAGGGACCCCTGACCGTTAGGTCCAGTTGCAGACGACTCTGGGGTTGCGGCGCTCATCTTGCTTTACTGGCCGAGGGAGCCGGCGTACAGCTTCCGGGCCATGTGGCCAGCATGACAAAGCCGCTTCTGGCGAACCAGAGCAGCACACAGAAATACCATTTACCTTCCCGCTGGAGCAGTACCTATTTATCTACTTGCACTTCGTGCTTTCGAACTGCTAGGTTGGCAGGAGCTGGGACTGAACAATGGGAGCTCACCCCGTCATGGGAATTCGAACTGCCAACCTTCTGATCGGCAAGCCCAAGGCTCAGTGGTTTCGACCACAGCGCCACCCGTGTCCCCCTTAACAGAACGTTAAAAACAGAATAAAACATCAAACATTAAAAACTTCCCTAAGCAGGGCTGTCTTCAGATGTCTTCTAAAAGTCAGATAGTTGTTGATTTCCTTGACATCTGATGAGAGGGCGTTCCACAGGGCGGGCACCACTACCAAGAAGGCCCTCTGTCTGGTTCCCTGCAACCTCACTTATCACAGTGAGGGAACTGCCAGGAGGCCCTCAGAGCTGGACCTCAGTGTCCAGGTTGAACGATGGAGGTGGAGACGCTCCTTCAGGTATACTGGACTGAGGCCGTTTAGGGCTTTAAGGGTCAGCACCAACACTTTGAATTGTGTTCAGAAATGTACTGGAGCCAATGATGGGGGAAAAGAGCAACTCTAAGGAGGGGGCAAACCCCCAAAGAGATTGATGAGGACTGAACATATTCTTTTTTAAGAGTGGGAGTAGGGATGGAAAACTGGAGGGGGGGAAAGGCGAGGAAATGGAACGGAGTATTCTGGAAATGGGCATGACTGGCTGGCTGGAGCAATCCACACCGCAACATGTTATTGCAGGTCCCAGAGTTGTATGTATGAGTCACAAATCCACTGAGCAGCTGAGACGGATGATTTGTCTTTCTATCTGCCGTTTTGCCTCCTTCAGATCGTTCTCAGCGGAGAGGTGGACACGTACGAGATCGAAGGCCTTCTGCCAAGCACAGAGTATGAGGTGTCCTTGGTGGCCATCTTTGATGACGAAAGTGAAAGTGATGTCATTGCTGTCCTTGGGACCACACGTACGACAGGAAAAACATTGCAACCTTCTCTCTCTCTCTCTCTCTCTCTCTCTCTCTCTCTCTCTCTCTCTCTCTCTCTCTCTCTCTCTCTCTCTCTCTCTCCACCCCCGCCCCAGGGGCTTAATTTCTAGAAAGGGAGATGGCATAGCTCTAGTCTGTCTGGGAACACTGCTCTGTGAGCTGCAAAAACACAATTCCACAATTCCCTGATACACGGGGTGGTGGGTGGGGGTGTGAGGATGAGTCTTTGCAGTCACTCAGCACCTTCTCAAGAGCATTTCCCTCTTTCTCCACTTAGGGAAGTTCCGTAGCTCAGTGGTAGAGCATCTGATTTACACGCAGAAGGTCCCGGGTTCAATCCTTGGCATCTCCAGGCAAGGTTGGGAGAGGCTTCTGCCTGAAACCCTGGAGAGGGGCTGCCAGTCAGTGTAGACAATACTGAGCAATAGGGATCAATGGTCTGACTCGGTATAAAGGCAGCTTCCTATGTTCCTATGCATTCCAAGATAAGCTTGGGCATTCAAAATTGACCTCTGGTATGCCAGGATATGTATCAAGCATTGTCTCATGTTAAATGACGACATTATCAATCTATTAATAATTTCACCCATCCTCTCTTCCATTGTGCGGACCAAAATATCTGGGATGTGTGGAAGGGAACCCTGCCACAGGTTTAAAAAGCAGGAAGTTTGGGGTGGAGAAGCTGTGTTTGTGTGCTGCTGAATTTCTGCCAGTCTGCAGCTTTACCCAAATCTACCCACCTTCTGCTGGATCAATAATGTAGACAGTATTTGTTACAGGAGAAAAAGTGTTGTGGGTGGTAGAATTTGGAATAGAGAAACTGCAGACAGGGCAAAGCTTAAACACTCCTCCTCCCCAGCCCTTCTCTTTTTCAAATTCCCCTCTCCTGAAGCTGCTTTTCTTAAAAAAGAAGAAGAAAAGAAAATAGGGTACTGGTGTAGTAAGTACTATATTACGGCCTAGTACTTCGCTGAATTCTTACACGCTTAAAAGTGCAGCTTTAATGTATAGGTGCCTGCGAGACTGTTGAATTCATCTTTAGCGCATGCGCTGCCGGGGTGCAAAGATCCGCCCAGCGCCCCCAAATTTAGTTTAGCCCCCAAATTAACTTTTATTATGCTTATGTCACTCTTATCATTTGATAAATAGCGCTCACACCTGCGCGGCTCCAAAAGGAGTTTGTTCTTTAGAAAACCAGCTCTTCTAAAGAAGACAAAAAACACATTGGGAGTCAGTTTAAAGACTCCACGCATGCACTTATGGTCTTAGGGAGGGGTCTGAAAGATGAGACGGGGGGGCATTGTGCGCGTGCGTGGGAGAGCCATCTTGGGCAACCTTTCATTGTGGGAGCAACCTTATTTCTAGAGGAACTGGGAGGGCCCTTGCAAGCGCGCCTATATGAGTTCTTCTTGGGAAGGTTCCAGAGCCTGTGCGCGCTCCCGTCGCTAGATAGGCGCGTTCTCTTTCTGTCTGTCTCCCCCTCTTTCCTGTCACTCCCCCTCCTCCCGGTTTTGGTGAGGGAGACTTTCCAGAGAGCTCTCCCTGCAGCAGCATTAACGATTTCTCTAAACGAATTCGAACTGTAAGTGATGAAATTAAAACACAATTTGCAATGTTTCACTCGGGGTCAGCGGCACCTTTGACTCGCACCGCTTGTCTGCCACTGCCAGACAAGCGGTGCGAGATCAGTCGTGTCAAGCGTGCCGCCGACCCCACTGCCACATAACAGCTCAATGCGATACACTTAGGCGGCTTCAGTGGCAGGCGCCTGGCCCCCCTCAGAATTCGGAGCCCAGGTGCCCCGCACCCCTTGCACCCCCGGGTAAAGACGGCCCTGGTTGAATTCACTAAAATGTTCCCATATTTCCACAGCCAGTAGATAACTGTATGCGACTGGCATGAAGATGCAATTGCTAAAATGATGTTTCGTATGAAAGGTTCCATATCATGCTGTTTCTTTCAGTTGAAGTAACAACTACTGAAATGACCACCATAACCACGACTAGTACCACAACTTTCCGGCCTACAACAGCAGGTACAAAATATTTTTTTATTTGAAGATGAAAAATATCGTAAATATTTGTACAGCAAATTTTTGTCCTCAATATTATTGGGCCTGTTTGTTTTTTGGCAAAAGTAAAAAAGGGAAAGGGAAGGGAAGGGAAGCATGCCAATATGTTTCAAACAGATTTTCAGAAGGTGAATTTTCCTCACATATCCCCACCTCTAACTTAAAATTCTCTTCAGAGGCCCTGCAAGTGAAGTGTGGCTGATGGCTCTTAGGGAGAAAGTCTTATCGGGGTTGGCACCCCAGTTATGGGAAAGTCTCCTCAGAGAGGCTCATCCGGTCCATTCTTTATGGATTTTTTTGGTCCTAGTACCTCATTATCCACTTAGATTTTTAGAACCTGTGATCTTAAAACCTGAATCTGTACCCCACTGGTTACTTATATGGAAATGTTTGCACTGCAATGGTTTTATAATGTTTCTTAATTATTGTATTTTACTGTAGTATCTTCCTGAGCTAGACAACTATGGTATTGTGCGGCCCCCAAACTCTCTGTGACATTAATAAAATTCAGTTTTTAAAAAAGATTTTGAAAACAAACACATGTTTGATATCATTTCAGTCTTTCGAACAGGAATAAGAAATCTCGTCATAGACGACGAAACTACCTCAAGCTTGAGAGTCAAATGGGACATTTCGGACTACAACGTTCGTCAGTTCAGGGTGACATACCTCACCGCTGATGGTGATCGGGGTGAGGAAGCGGTAAGAACGGTTGGTATGACTTTTCTGTATGGCTCAATTTAGAGTCTTAGTTTTCATAACAAGGAGGCAAATGACTTATCCTACAATGGCTAAATGCTAGCAGACGCCCTGAGTTATATCTCACACATAATTATGCTTGTGTGGCTTGTGAGTTTATAGATACTTGCATGCTTACAATGTCATCAGCGCATGTATTATTTTGCAGTTTCAGCAGCAAAAAATTGGCAGGATAGCAAGGGACGAAGCAGCAAAAAAATTGGCAGGATAGCAAAGGATGAAGGAGAGCAAGTACAAGTAATCTTTTGTTGGAAGCCGCCCAGAGTGGCTGGGGAAACCCAGCCAGATAGGCGGGGTATAAATAATAAAGGTAAAAGTAAAGGGACCCCTGACCGTTACGTCCAGTCACAGACGACTCTGGGGTTGCGGCTCTCATCTCGCTTTACTGGCTGAGGGAGCTGACGTTTGTCCACAGACAGCTTCCGGGTCATGTGGACAGCATGACTAAGCCGCTACTGGCAAAACCAGAGCAGCGCATGGAAACGCTGTTTACCTTCCTGCCGGAGCAGTACCTTTTGGGCGTGCTTTAAAACTGCTAGGTTGGCAGGAGCTGGGACCGAGCAACGGGAGCTCACCCTGTCATGGGGCTTCGAACCATTGACCTTCCAATCAGCAAGCCCTAGGCTCAGTGGTTTAGACCACAGCGCCACCTGCGTCCCTCCTCAAATGCCAAGACCTGGTCAGCTAGGGTCACGTCCATCTACCTGTTCACACACAGGGGGAGGAAGCTCCAGAGCAGGTATGACAGGAAGTCCTTCCTCTCTGGAGCCACGTTCCCCTGTGTGTCCGTTCTAGGCAACAGGAAAATGTTGTACTTGACTGCTAGTAGTAACACATCCCACAGGATCATCTAGTCATCATGCAGGAATATGCAGCTATCCCATACAGATATCAAACCTGCAACCTTGGCATTATCAGCATTACAATCTAACCGACGGAGCTATCCAGCCTAGGCTCGACTTACTTTTTTTAAAATGAAGGCTCAGAGTCTGGGGAACCTTCCCGGAGGCACCACTGGATGTTACTATCTACATCGTGCATGCCTTTGTGCATGATAATCTTGCATGTGTTGCAGTTAAATTCAGAAGTCATGGCCTGCATTGTATGACAAACCCACACAGCATCGGCATTTTCACGTTGGAGAGTGTACAGTGGTACCTCGGGTGACAGACGCTTCAGGTTACAGACGCTTCAGGTTACAGACTCCGCTAACCCAGAAATAGTACCTTGGGTTAATAACTTTACCTCAGGATGAGAACAGAAATCGTGCGGTGGCGGCACGGCGGCAACAGGAGGCCCCATTAGCTAAAGTGGTACCTCAAGTTAAGAACAGTTTCAGGTTAAGAACAGACCTCCAGAACAAATAAAGTTCTTAACCCGAGGTACCACTGTGCATGGATGTACATGGCTTTTCTTTATCTAGAAGCTAGTCCACCGGTGCAGAGGAGGTTTAATCACCTAAAGTGGTCCTGTGGCTTGAGAAGCTCTGAAACAGATGTGAAATACAGAAGTTAATCATAGCTCTTTTTGTTTTGTTTTCCCTGACTAGGTAATGGTCCCTGCAAGGCAAAACAGTTTGCTTCTTCAGCCTTTGCTCTCAGACACTGAATATAAAGTTATGGTTACCCCCATCTATTCTGACGGGGAAGGTGTCAGTCTGTCAGCTCCAGGGAAAACTTGTGAGTACAAAGGTTTCTCTTCCTGCAAAAGTTGAAATATAAGCAACTGTCCCTTTTTTAAGCATGCCCTGCCTCTCCAGGATGTACTGAGAACCATTTCGTTTGTAATACGTTTTCATTTTGCAGTGCCCCTGTTTGCTCCTCAAAATCTCCGGGTCTCTGACGAATGGTACAACCGATTGCGGATTAGCTGGGATGCCCCTCCGTCTCCCACCATGGGATACAGGATTGTATATAAACCTGTGAACAGTGAGTGTCTAAAATGGTTGCTTATGTAGTTTATTAAAATGTGTGGTAAATATGTTAAATCAGGTGTGTGAATGCCACTCGCCTAGGTATTGTTCTCACAAGATAAGGTGGTAGACCTGTGCTACAATAATTCCATCCTGAGAAGATCCCACATTCAGTCTGACTGTCCACGGAAAAAGGATTCCTGGCCATAGAAAACTAGCATTTCAGGAAGATGTTGGGCCAGAGTGCTTTTTCCTAACATGCTAGCTTTCTGCATGCAGGGATTTTTATTTTTTATAACGGGGGAGTGCTTAGTCATGCAAATTCCCAACTGCAGTCCAGACAGAGGTATACCATCTTATCTACTGTCAACTAGTCCAAGGTTATTTATGCTCAAGTCACTCTTGACAAATAAGAATTCCATTTAAGAAGCTAGCCGGGTTTGTGTGTGTGTGTTTTGTAAACTGGAATAAAGTTGGTTAGAAGAATATTTCATTCTAAGAATGAGCATGATTTTATGTGATCAGAAGTTAGTACAGTGGTACCTCTACTTACGAATGTTTCTACTTACGAATGGAGCTCCATCCGCCATCTTGGATGCGGTTTAGATAGGATTTTTTCTACTTACGAATTTTTAGATAGGGTTGCTTCGACTTAGGATTTTTTTCTCCCAATGCATTCCTATGGGATTCAACTTACAATTTTTTTCTACTTACTTCAGTTTAAAAGCAGCCCTGTTTACGAACGATTCAGTGCACCGGAGGCAGGAGGCCTCATTAGGGAAAGCGCGCCTTGGTTTAGGAACGGTTTTGGTTTAAGAACGGACTTTCAGAACGGATTAAGTTTGTAAACCGAAATTTTGCAGTATCTTCAAGCTGTATTTCCCTGCCTAAGTCATTTACATTCCTCTCGCTTTCTACAGTCCCTGGACCAGCCCTGGAGACGTTTGTGGGAGATGATATCAGCACAATCCTTATTTTGAATTTGCTCAGTGGAACTGAATACAGCGTTAAAGTATTTGCTTCCTACTCAACGGGATTCAGCGATGCTTTAGCCAGCGTAGCCAAAACATGTAAGAACCCTCAACTTCTTGTTATCCAATTTCTAATCTCCACTGGCCATATTTCATTGGTAACCTTAGCCTTGAATTCCAACCACTGAAGGAAATGTTTTGCTTGCTCTTCAGCATGATGTTCGTTCTTCAAGTTTAAGGTACATAAAAGCAAAACGTACAGAACAATATTAATAACAAACAAGACAGACAAGTGTGAGAAAACCCAAATTTTAAATCAACGACAAGTAGATTCTGCATCTAAAGAAATGACGTTTTTTTTTTTATCCCATTTCAGTGTACTTGGGAGTGACAAATCTGAGTGCTTATCAAGTCCGCATGACAAGTATCTGCGCTCAGTGGCAACTTCAAAGACATGCAACAGCATACAGGGTTGTGATCGAATCACCTCTTGGTAAGTCATAAGGGCATAGCATCAGTGTGATGCCATAACACCTGTCAACTACTAAGATACTATGTTGCCTGATTCATGATTAATACCCACTTATCATATTATAGGGACGCGGGTGGTGCTGTGGGTTAAACCACAGAGCCTAGGGCTTGCCGATCAGAAGGTCGGCGGTTCGAATCCCCGCAACGGAGTGAGCTCCCGTTGCTCGGTCCCAGCTCCTGCCAACCTAGCAGTTCGAAAGCACGCCAAAGTGCAAGTAGATAAACAGGTACTGCTACAGCGGGAAGGTAAATGGCGTTTCCGTGTGCTGCTCTGGTTCGCCAGAAGCGGCTTTGTCATGCTGGCCACATGACCTGGAAGCTGTACGCCGGCTCCCTCAGCCAATAACGCGAGATGAGCGCCACAACCCCAGAGTCGGTCACGACTGGACCTAACGGTCAGGGGTCCCTTTACCTTTACCATATTATAGCGAAACTTAAACAAAGATTAACTCTCATGAAAGTGACCCGCCTTGCATGGAACGTGAAGATTCCTGGAGAAAAGATCATGAGAATGTACTCCTCCCCCCAGACCTCCTTGGTTATAGCTTTTGGTTTGTCTGGAATCAAACAAACCATAGTCCCAGGTTCAGATAAAATGTTAAGTCAAACCATGCCTTAGCTCACAGCAGTGCGGCAGCAGCAGGACTGGAGAGAGAGAAAAGCAGTTGCGTTCTCTCTAGGAGCATGCACGATTGCACATTCTTGCTAAGTCATAGTTTGGTTTAGCATTACCAGCTAATAGAATCCCCAATGTGAGGAGGAGGAGGAGGAGGAGGATGATTTGCTGTGCTTCACTTCATTGTGTTACTTTTATTTTAGACCAAAGTCCTTATCTTTAAATAGCTCCATTTCTAATTTCAGATGGGACACAGGGGGAAGCATTACTTGGTGGAGGAACTCCTAGGCATTGCTTCTTTGAACTCGTTCCTGGTACAGAATACAAAATCAGCATCCATACGCAGCTTCAAGAAATAGAGGGACCTGCTGTTAGCATAATGGAGACCACTTGTAAGTATACATACCATTGGAATTTGGTTCATTTTGCCGTCATCAGACAAATCCACTGACCTCCTTCACACCTGATTTCCTAAACTTGGCACTGTTATCTGATACAATTGCATCAGGGACTCCATGGCTGCCTTCTTCAGACACAGAAGGATCCATCACTAACCTCTGTGATTGGCAGGCCATATGTAGCCTCTGGATTGGCTAGGCCTGGTATAGGCACTAGGAACTGGGCGTTTTGACTTTTGCCTAGTCAGCATAGCAGGACCTTTTACCTGTTGCACCCCAAGCCTTCAGTTCCAACACAGAAACTGCCTTTTACCAGGACAGTCCATTCATTCATCCACCTGGCTGAGTGTTGTGGCAGAAGCTGTCCATGGTTTCAGATGGGGGACATGCTTTTCCTACCAAGGGACTGAGATTTGGGCCACTGCACATTCCAAGCAGATGCTCTACTACAGCCTTTCTCAACCTTGGGTCCATATGTGTTGTTGGACTACGACTCCCATCATCCTTGACCACGGGTCCTGCAAGCTACGGGTGATGGGGGTTGTAGTCCAACCACATCTGAGGATCCAAGGTTGAGAAAGGCTGCTCTACTATATTGAGCTATGGTATTTCACCATGTCCGGGAGATTCAAGATCACGGGGATTCTGGACTGCTGGAAAAACACTTCAGTACAGCCCTGCCCTGACTTTGACACAAAGAAGACAGGTGTGTGTTTGGGTCTAATATTATGCATATCTAATATTGATTAAATTCCCCCCTCCAAACGCCCATTTCCTACCCTCTGCCTTAGGGATGTGTATTGATTGTTTGCGGTAAGTTTCAATTTGCTCTCACCTTCCTTCATAATCTTAAACTTGACTCAAATGCCTGTGTGGTGCTAAAGACTGCACCAACCCTGCAATATGAACTGGAAGGAGCACCGCAAGTTCTATTTCATCAGTGAAATTATATGCATTTAGACTTTGCCAGTGGATATGGTCTGTGAGGTCTTCCAGATTTTCAGGCAAATCTTTGCAACCATGACGGCTAGCAACTCCTTTTTGAAACAGATGAAAGCTGAGATTCTCAGCAAGCCATATTCTGGGCTCAGTACAATATACTTTTGTGAGCTGTGCATGTAACAAAATATTCACATTTTCTGCATTCTCCCAACATCCCAGCAATGCTTTCACAATTAACTGGCTTACACAGTCAAGCTTCCTCTTACTGTTCTTTTTTTCCTGTTTCTAGTGCCGTTCCCAACCCAACCACCACCAACTCCTTCAACCACCACTCCACAACCTACAATTCCTCCTGCAAAGGAAGGTAAGCTCTTTCTGTAGCAGAGTAACGGGTGTGAACGATGCATTGATTTTTTTAACGATTATTCTATTTTGAAAGCTGTTTCCCCCCCCTTCCAGGGTAGAGCTCATAGCTACTCAGTGAGATCCTAATATTTATTGGGTTCCATAGGCAGGTTTACACATGTCAAGGAGGAGAGGCATCACTTTAGAATGGGAAACCTGCTATCTTTTTTGATTCCAAAGTACTTTGTATGTCTTTAGTTTGCAAAGCCGCGAAGGCAGACCTTGTCTTTTTGGTGGATGGCTCATGGAGTATCGGCGATGACAATTTCAACAAAATAATTGGCTTCCTGTACAGCACTGTGGGAGCTCTTGATAAGATTGGCCCTGATGGAACTCAGGTGAGTGAGTGAATGTGAGAAAAAATTAACAGGAATCAAAATGTGAGCAAAGATTTAATTAAAAGGAGGCTTGGAATGGTATGAATCAAAATGCAGTATTATGGCGAATGCTTTTGAAATGCATGCGGTGGGATCTTTCTTTAGATCTGTAAATATTTATATTCCAGAGTGTCATTAATTCCTCTACAGAGACTCACTGTGTTACTGAAATGCCCCTAACAGCTCAATTCCAAACACACCCGCCTGCAAGTTTATGACGTAGGTTATTTTTTTTTGCATAGCACACTTCCGAGCAGGTCTGTTGAAATTTGAAGGCTTGCTGTGGTCTTCAAAGTGGGCCACACAAGCTGACTTCAACACGACTGGGAGATGGCAGGTGTTCACATAGCGCCTACTGGGAGGACTAAGCCCCTTTTTCTACACAGGATTCGGTGAGACCCATTGATGAACAAAGTATCGTAGAGAGCAGCTGTAAGCTATACTGGCCACTTCTGTTCAAGGGAGGAGGGTTCAGTGAAAATGCCCATTCAGTTTACCTCCCACTTGCCACTGTTTCATTCTTCTTTGACTAGATGGTGGTCTTTAGAGAGGTGGACACATGAGAGAAGAGGAGTCTGGTGTCCGCGTTTCTCATGACCCAAGCAGGAAGTGAGCAGGTTGGGTTTGACACTTGGTCCTTCTTGCCTCTGGTGCAAGTTATAGAGATCTTGAGGGCAGCAGTGCAGTGCAGGGGAACACATCTCCTGGGATTTTGCAGACCAAGAATGCATAGGTGCCAACTCCCAGATTGAAAAATCCGGGATCGGCACTGGAAGTCGTGCTGTGGCCATTTTGGAACTGGGCAGAGCAGCACCGGAAGTCGCTTCTACGCATGCTCTTTCCATTTCCAAAATGGCCGCAGTGCCAGAAATCACTTCTGCGCATGTCCAGAAACTCCAGACATGAGCAGAAGGAGCCTCCCCAGGCCAGTAAGAATCCGGGGGATTTACAGGATTTTTAAAAATCTGGGCTGCCAGCGGGAAACGGCTGGAAAAATGGGGGTTTCCCGGGGAATACAGGAGACTTGGCAGCTATGAGAATGGTTATGTTATCTGCCAGAGTACCATGGTAACTGATATGCCCTCCTTCCTTTGGCACTGATAATGAGGCTTTCCAGTTTGTTTGTGATAGATTAGCACAGAAGGAACAAGAGAAATAGTCAAGCAGAGGCTGCATTTCAACTAGCTGAAGATCTTTTATTAAAGCCACTTCCGCCAAGAAGAGGAGGTTGGATTGCGGGCAGTCACGACCCCGCCATGCGTGCAGGGGCTGGGTCCTCAGCCCCTGTGCGATAGGGCGGATTACCATCCGCGCCGCTTGCATGTCCTACGCCACGAGTGTCAAACACAAGGCCCGGGGGCCAAATCCGGCCCGCCAGACCTCGTCATGTGGCCCGCCGAGCACCCCAGCCAGCGGGACCCAGCAGTGGGACCTTGCTGCTGAAGCGCCGCGCCGACAAAGCGCCGACAAACAGCTGGGGCCTGGGGGGGTAGAAAGGCGGCCCGAGCAGCGCTGTGTGGAGCACCCCGAGCCACAGCAGGAGAAGGAGGAGGCAGCTTGCCGGGTCAGCGCCCAGCAGCGCCGCACGGAGAGTCCCGAGCCTCTGGGACGCAGCAGTGCTCTGTAGCACTTTGAATCCTTCTCCTGCTGCCATGGCTCGGCGCCTGGAAACGGCTGCTGCTGCTGCTGCTGCTGAAGCACAGACAAAGCACCCAGCAGTGCCGTGTGGTGGAGGAGGAGGATTCAAAGTGCTACAGAGCACTGCTGCGTCCCAGAGGCTCGGGACTCTCCGTACGGCGCTGACGGACACCGACCCGGCAAGCCTCCTCCTCCTCCTCCTCTTGCCGCCGCCTCCTCCTCCGCCTGCCACGGCTCAGCCTAATGAACGTGAGCTCAGCAGCGGCTCAGCCTCACGAACGTGCAACTCTGAGGCTTTACGCACGTCTCCTAAAACGGACACCCGCTGCCTCACACTGCACGGGAAATGCTTTTTGCCCCTGGGTCCCTTTGCACTCTTTTCTGGCGCTGAATCAAGGCGGCGACCCCCCTTCCCTTTCTTCCTTCCTCTCTCTCGTTCGTATTCTTTCTTTCCCTCTCCTTCCTTCCTTCTTTATCTCTGTCTTCTCTCCCTCTTTCTTTTTCTTTCCTTCTTTATTCCCTTCCTCATTTCCTACTCTTTTTTCTCTCCCCTCTTTCCTTCCTCTCTCCCTCCTGCTCCCTCTTTTCTTTCTTCCTTCCTTACTTCCTTCCTTTCTTCCTTCCGTCCTTCCCATCTTTCTTCCTCTCCTTCATTCTTATTCTTTCTTTCCCTCTCCTTCCTTCCTTCTTTATCTCTGTCTTCTCTCTTTCTTTTTCTTTCCTTCTTTATTCCCTTCCTTATTTCCTGCTCTTCTTTCTCTCCCCTCTTTCTTTCCTTCCTTCCTCTCTCCCTCGCACTCCCTCTTTTCTTCCTTCCTTCCTCCCTCCCCTCCCCTCCCTCTCCCTCTCCTCAGAAACATAGGATGCTGCTTTATACTTCTGGCCCTTAAACCCTGAGACCAGGAGAACAGCTCCAGTGAGTCAACCTCAGCCAGTCCCTTTGGTGAAGGGTGGTGGCTCACTGGCAGAACATCTGTCCTGCATGCAGAAGGACCCCAGCATCTCCAGGTACCAGTAGCTCTGCAAAGCTCCTGCATGAAACCCTAGCGAGCCTCCACCACCCAGTGCAGTTACCAAAAATCATTTTTCAATAAATTGTACAATAATTGTACATTTGAATATCTACTTGCCATTATTCTGACTATGTTAGTTATTACTTACATTATTACAAAAACAGTAATAATTGAATGCAGTGACAATAATTTATGATAATAAAGAGTGGACACATAGTCCTACAGATACAACCGACCCTTTGAGGGTGACAAAACTGCTGATGCGGCCCCCGATGAATTTGAGTTTGACACCCCTGCTATTTAAGCAGGGCATGGGCAGGAATCCCCACTCTTTACCCCCGCTCATCAGCTGCATCGGTTTTCCCGCCCACCCACCCTCTACATCTTTTCCTTTGCCCTTGCTATGGACCTTGGTTGGTCGCCGTTGAGGGGCCTGGTAGGAATTTTTCCACTTGGCAAATTGGCACCAGCCATTTGGTTTTTCGCCTATCTCGTAGCAATCCGTAACAACTCTTGGTTTGGCGGTTAGGCATTGGAATATTACTTTGGAAGTGAGGAGGGGAGGTAGCGCCATCACCTGCCCCGCAAATGGAGGGCCATTCCGTTAAAGGATTCTGGTGTGTGTGGCCCTGTCTGAAGCCTAAGGAGGTTAGGGCCTATCGGTGACCCCAGGGGGAGTTCCTAGTCAATGTGCATCACTGGGCTTCTTGGCTGGTGGTTAATCCTTCCCGGACTCCCAGCACACAGGCTGGGGTCAGATATAGACGGCTAGGGTCCAATGCCTAAGCCAATACCGCTCAACATCCGTAACCAATAAGGTTGTGGCCCATTAACCTTATTTGATGTGTCACATGTCATTATTTCCATGGGGGGTGGGCGGGAGAGGGACGTTGCCACGCAAAGCTCTGTGTGTTCTACAAGCTGAACTTATGCAGCCAGATGTAAACACCACTAAGGGCAGTGGAGCTTACTGGCAGGAAACTATGTCTAAGTTTGAAGTTATGCTGATCCCAATATCTTTGGTATTATATACTACTGATCTTTGTATAACAATGGATCTACACAGCTGCCTGCATTTTGGGACTCTCCTTGGAGGTGTCGCTGTGGTGGCTCTCATGATGAGCCTCCGAAACTTCAAAAATTTACCGCTACCTGGGAGGTGTAAGTGTGTCTGAGAGTGTGGATCCCAACCAGCTTTCACTTGCCCCTGCTGTGTCTGCCATAAATGAGTGAGATGTCTTTTCTATGCAGGTGGCCATTGCTCAGTTCAGTGATGATCCCAGGACCGAATTTAAACTGAATGCCTACCGAACGAAAGAAACACTTCTGGAGGCCATCCAGCAAATAGCATACAAGGGAGGGAATACCAAAACAGGTGAGCTACATTGCCAGGTAGATTTTGTCATTGCTGATTTCAACAAAGGGGGTCGTCGGGGCCCTGCTTTTTGTGGAGAAAGTTGAGGTAGAAATTAAATAAATACACTTCTGCACGCTGTTTATGTTACTCTCTTTTTCTTCTTCTTCTTTACAGGCAAGGCAATTAAACATGCTCAACAGGCCTTATTTACTATTGATTCAGGGACCAGAAAGGGGATCCCAAAGGTTTTGGTAGTGATCACAGATGGGAGATCACAGGATGATGTGAACAAAGTCGCCAGAGAGATGCAGCTAGATGGTAAGAACATAGGGACATAAGATAAGCTCACCTGAATCAGACCAAACTCCCCAAGCATAGCTGTCAAGTACCCCGTATTTCCCAGGAAACCCCCATTTTTCCTTACCATTTCCTGGCGGTCTCCCGTTTCAGCTCCTCTCCCATTAATCTCCCTTATTTTGGATCCTGTCAGCGGCCATTTTTCTGGTGTCGCTTTGCCCATCTATGGGCACCAAAAATGGCCGGCGCTGGCACCGGAAGTCACGTCTACGCATGTCCGGAAGTGCGTAGATGCAACTTCCGGTGCTGGCGCTGGCCATTTTTGGTGCCCATAGATGGGCAAAGTGACACCGGAAGTTGCGTCTACCGATCCCGGATTTCTCCGTGACAGACTTGGCAGGTATGTCCCCAAGCAGGACATGAATGCAATCGGCTTCTGTTGCCCATCTTCCCTCTGATATTGATGGTAAATGGCCATTTTCTTATGAATTACCTGTTCCAACTTAACTGTCTCAGGAGGCCTTTCATAAAATACAAAATTTAAAAGCAAGTGACAAAGTAGTGATTGGTTTGCTTGATGTATGTTTTAAAAGGAAGTAATTTGCAAGGCACATAATTGCCTCTCTCTCTCTCTCTCTCTCTCTCTCTCTCTCTCTCTCTCTCTCTCTCTCTCTCTGGCTTCTCTTATGCTGATATATGCAGACTCTTCAACCATCCACTAACCACTTTTATAGGTGTTCTCATAAAAGTCAGGTAGAGAGAGTCAAATGAGCTTTCTCACCGTATCAGTGGTTTTTGCTAGTGTGGGATAAAATGCGGAAGATACTGCAATTATTGGAGTCTCAGGTCTCTTTCTCTTCTTTGATGCAGAAGTTTCTGTATCTGGGGCATGGGCCATTAAACTAGCATCCACCAAACTAAAAATAAATTAAAATTGTGCACCAATGGTTTCAAGCCCCTAGTCTGTTGCATTGTGTTGGCACAATGGTCAAGACACCCTAACTTGCAGGACTGGTGTGTTGGCAAAGCAAGTGTTAGAATTAGGTCATACGTTATTGAAAGAAAAAAAGGGGGAAATTAATCTGTGTGCTTCTTTGTCTGTTGGACACACTACGTAGTTTCTGTTCCTAAAATAAACTTGGCTGGTTGAAGGGAGAGAATTCCTTTTTCTTGGCTGGCTAAAGGGAGAGTCCTTTTATGAAAGTGCTGAAAGAGTAATCTGATGATGTTTATTGGGGTGGAGGAGTGAAATTGTGCCTTCTGGTGCGCGATGGAGAAAACTGGTTTTATTTTTCTGTACTGCGTTTAGTTAAAAGATTAGCAAGAGGAACGGTTGTTGCATCTGAGGCTTTTTGTGTTTTTTTCTCCCTCCAACCTAGGGTTCAGTATATTTGCCATTGGAGTAGCAGATGCTGATTATTCAGAACTGGTTAACATTGGCAGCAAGCCTAGCGACAGGCATGTCTTCTTTGTGGACGACTTTGATGCCTTTAAGAAGATTGAAGATGAACTGATCACTTTTGTCTGCGAGACAGCATCAGCAAGTCAGCGATTAAGACTTCATTTTTTTATATGCTTCTGTTTATTGCCCAAATAGCATATAAAAACGATGCTTTGCTAACTGTGGTAGTGTATGATACTCCTGCAGTATGATACTTAACAGTTGAACTCTGTGCATTCGAAGGAAAAGCCGCTGAACAATTATGTACTTCACCTTTTCTGCGATCCTTTTTGCAATCAAACCCATGTAGCAGAATGTGCTTCCTGTCACATTTCAGATTAGGGTTGCTTCCACACTCACTGCCCTGGCTCCAAAACATGACAGCAGATGCTCTTACTTGTAAGTAAGGAAGTGGCCTTTATTGGCAGCAGGATTCGGTCTCAGAGCTCTCACAAGGCATAGGGTTGGCAGAGAAGAGCCTGGTCTAGGAGCACGTGTTGAGGTTCCCGAGTCCAAGATCAGTGATAACAACAACAACAATTTTATTATTTGTACCCAGCCCATCTGACTGGGTTGCCCCAGCCACCCTGGGCGGCTTCCAACAAATATAAAAGAATAATAAAACATCAAACATTAAAAGCTTCCCTAAACAGGGATGCCTTCAGGTGCCTTCTAAAAGTCAGACAGTTGCTTATCTCCTTGACATCCAACGGGAGGGCATTCTACAGGGCGGGTGCCACCAGGAGCGTACGAAGGGGGCGGGGGGCACCGCACTCTGGGTGCCACCCGGGGGTGACAAGATGGCCCGCTGCCTCCCCTCCCTAGCTGTAGAGTGGCCGAGGGTGTGCGCACACCTTCCGTACAGGCTGCTGCACATGCTGTTGGGCGGTGTGCCCCACCCCGGGTGCCGGAGAGGCTTCCTCCGCCACTGGGTGCCACTACCCAGAAGGCCCTCTGCCTGGTTCCCTGTAACTTCACTTCTCATAGGGAGGGAACCGCCAGAAGGCTCTCGGAGCTGGATCTCAGTGTCAAGGCTGCACAGGCTACAACTTTTTTCATGCTCACCTGTCAACCTTTAAACCTAGGCTGGGGCAAAGCCCTTATGTGAGAGAATCTCTGTTCCCATGGGATGCAATTGGGCACAATGTTTGGGTGGGAGCATCTCCTTCCTTCTCCAGAGGCGTTGCCTTGTCTGAGGAGAGAGTGTCAGACCCACTTCTCCAACTGAGTCCTGTGCGGTCACCCCAGGCAGCGGCTTGGAGCCATGCCCGGACTCCAACAGCTCTCTCTCTGCCACAGGAGGAGAGGAAGGAGCAGCCGGGACTCTCAACAATGTTTATCAGAGGGAGGGGAGGGTTTCACCTGCTCCTCCCTCCCCCCCCATACCTTCTCATCTCCCTCCTCGTCTGAACCTGAAGGTGAGGAGGGAGTCATGACAACTACAGCCCTGGAATGTTTCTGAGGCACTGTTTTTCCACAGTTAACGGGGACTAAAATGAAAACAGAGGTTCCTCATAGCACTTGCTATTTTTTATTGCTCCTTAATTAAAATTTATAATCCACCCTTCCTCCCCAAAGGGAGCCCAGAGTGAATCACAATAATACAATTACCGTAGCTAAAAACCAATTTAAAAACAATACTTTAACATATTGCGGACTGAAGTTAAAGCCAACAGTGTAAAATTATCATTGTTTACTGGAAGTTAGATGTTCATTGGTGTGTGTGTGTGTGTGTGTGTGTGTGTGTGTGCGTGCATGTGTTCTTACAGTGCCAAACTGCACATCAAGGTCCTGGTGTCTATTGATCTCATAGCACAGATTTTGGTTTCCATTTAGAAATATGTCGTGTAGCCAACAATTTTTCTCTCTCTTTCGAGGCTTAAAGATATTCTCTTCTTCCTTTTTGCAGCTTGCCCATTGGTTTATAAAGATGGCAACAGCCTAGCAGGTATAGTATTTCTATACATTCCTTCTTCCTTCCTTCATTTACATTTCTGTATTGCCTTCCTGCCAAGGCACTGAAGGTGGCTTACAAACTTAAAGCACAAATTTAAACACGTGAAATTGGGAGTGGGGAGGGACTGCCTGGAGCAGACCTCACTGTATCTGCTTCCCTAACACTCCCTTGGACTCTTCATCTTCTGTTACAATAATTGTTTAAAGCAGGCATCCCCAAACTGTGGCCCTCCAGATGTTTTGGCCTACAACTCCCGTGATCCCTAGCTAACAGGACCAGTGGTCGGGGAAGATGGGAATTTTAGTCCAAAACATCTGGAGGGCCAAAGTTTGGGGGTGCCTGGTTTAAAGGATTATATTTCTCATTTGCAGATACTTCCCTAACTGACATGCCTACTACTACTAACTTAATAATAATTTATACCATGGGATGCGGGTGGTGCTGTGGTCTAAACCACTGAGCCTAGGGCTTGCCGATTGGAAGGTCGGCGGTTCGAATCCCTGCAACGGGGTGAGCTCCCATTGTCCGGTCCCAGCTCCTGCCCACCTAGCAGTTTGAAAGCACGTCAAGTGCAAGTAGATAAATAGGTACTGCTCCGGCGGGAAGGTAAATGGTGTTTCCATGCACTGCTCTGGTTCACCAGAAGCAGCTTTGTCATGCTGGCCACATGACCTGGAAGCTGTCTGCGGACTAACGTCGGCTCCTTCAACCAGTAAAGCGAGATGAGCGCCACAACCCCAGAGTCGTCCGCGACTGGACTTAACGGTCAGGGGTCCCTTTACCTTTATTATTTATACCCCACCTATCTGGCTGGGTTTCCCCAGCCACTCTGGGCGGCTTCCAACAAAAGATTAAAAATACATTTAAAATACTACTGCTCTGGGAAGGTTTATTGTTCAACTGTTAAAAGGGGCAGTCACATAATGAGACTGTCTGGCGCACTCTGCCAGGGCCATGTCAATCATTCATGGCATTAAACACACACACACACACACACAATACAGGACTTCACCTTGCAACAAATCTAGTGAGGAAATTACTGCTGGGCTCTGATGGTGAGAGACAGCAGCAGCTTCATTGAGCGTAATGATTTATGTCTGATGGTTGCCTGAACGTGTCTGGGCAAACCTTGGGCTCTCTTCTCTCTTCTCTCCTCTCTTCCTCTCTCCTCTCTTCCCCTTTGACAAGGGATTGAAGAGATCAGAAGCTTTTGCTTCTACGTTTGACTAGTTGCAATTTAGCGCCCTGTCCAAAACTGATCAAACTGGTAGTTAAACTATAGTTTACTGAAACAAGCCCACTTTGAAGCTGTCTTCTTTCAATAAATCATAGTCAAGAGTTAGTCACAGTCAGGGTTCAGATGTAATACTAAACTGGGGCTAATTGAAGACGGAACTGAAATCTTCCAACCTTTTTAGAGCTACAGTGCAGGAGCAGGGAAGGGAGAGAACATGAGCATGAGAATCATTCCTGCACCAATAAACTATAGTTTATCATTACACCGAATGCAGTCAATGATTGGTCAGGGTCACATAGGAGAGTTCGGGAAGACTAAGCACCTTGGAACAAAGTCTCCAACCTAAATACTTCATTCTCGGGGCCAAGCTGGCCTCTTACAGTATGCACAAACCCCATTGAAGAACCCGAGCTAGGAAAGACCATAATGATTCTATTGCAAATCTGTTTTTTTCCATGGTTTTCTGCTGCTACTGCTAAACTTAAAGGTAAAGGTAAAGGGACCACTGACCATTAGGTCCAGTCGTGACCGACTCTGGGGTTGCGGCGCTCATCTCGCATTATTGGCTGAGGGAGCCAGCGTACAGCTTCCAGGTCATGTGGCCAGCATGACAAAGCCGCTTCTGGCGAACCAGAGCAGGTGGGATGTGGGTGGCGCTGTGGGTTAAACCACAGAGCCTAGGGCTTGCCGATCAGAAGGTTGGCAGTTTGAATCCCTGCGACGGAGTGAGCTCCCGTTGCTCAGTCTTAGCTCCTGCCAACCTAGCAATTCGAAAACATGTCAAAGTGCAAGTAGATAAATAGGTACCGCTACAGCAGGAAGGTAAACGGCATTTCCGTATGCTGCTGCTAAACTTACAGCAGTATAAATAAACATGCATTTTCTAGAGCTTATGCTTTGTATTTAAAAAAGTTTAATTCCTGTCAGGCACCTTGTACGCTTGCTTCCAGCAACTCCTGAAGCCAAGCCGGTGCCATATGTATTGCTCTGCCTCCCTTTGGACTGCATTAGCGAGGCTGAGAGAGGGGTCTTCTTGTCTGGGCTGCCCAGGACCTCCATACATACTACCCAGGCTTATTTATGCGCCTTAGAAGGTCACTTCAGTGCTTCTAATGCAGCGGTTTGACTTTGTCCTCTCTAGACAGATGAATGCTGCTGCTGCCACCAATTCCTGCCATTTTGTTCAGCAGCTTTCAGGAGGAGAATTCAAGAATTCAGTACTGGGCTACATGAACCAATGGCCTGACTCAGCACCAGGCAACGTCATGTTCCAATCACTATTCGCTGACAACCTTTCCCACTTTACCTTTCAAGCACCATTAAAACATATGACACTTGAGCAAGTTGACGACCACCTTCTTACATTATTTTATAGGGTTTTGTGATGTGAAAGTTCCCAGGGAACTAGTAAACTTAGCAGTGGTATAAATCTTTGGTCATTTTCACTCCCAAGCCACATTAAGAGAAGTCAGTGACATGTGTTATGTTTTTCAGGATTCAAAATGATGGAGATGTTTGGTTTGGTGGAAAAAGAGTTTGCAACAGTGGAAGGGGTTTCTATGGAGCCTGGAACATTTAATGCCTACTCCTGCTACAGACTGCATAAGGATGCTTTGGTTTCCCAGCCAACCAAGTATGAACTGTAGATGTATTCTTAAAACATGTTGTATAATTGCAGCCAAATCTCATGGAACCTAAATCATAGCAACATTTTCTAAATCTGCGCCTGAATGCAGGATTTATAAGAGCAGGCCCTACCATTAGGCAAGAGAGGCAATCCACCTCAAACTCAGATTTTGAGTGACAAATTGTGAGTGAGATCCCATGGGGCTGTTCATTCCTCTCCTCCCTCTGCAGCCCCATTGTGCACCCCCAAAATCTGCTTTGAATGATTGGAAGAGCCTCTGGAGTAACAGAGTGGCATTTGAGTTTCTGCCTCAGGGAGCAAAATATCTGTTTTGGGCCCATCTCAGAAGCTCTGTATGGTATTTAACCATTACAAAAAATAGCAAAGGTTTCAAGTTATTTGGGGGCATGGTGGTAAATGTTTTCACTGCTGAAAAGGTGAGGGTTTTTATGGATGCAAATGAAGCAATCTCACTAAGCAAACAGGGCAGTGTTTTGGGGGAGAAGATAGGAAGAAACTGCAGTTCAGGAAAATGCAGAATGGTAGTGAGTTACTTATTTGTGTGTTACTTATTCACATGCTCAGGGTTTCCCAGCTTTATCAGTCAATCAAGTGGAAGATCTTCTGCACAACAGAATACGTTTTCGTGTGCAGATTTCCCCCCATCACATGTGCAAGTTTCTCTACATCTATAGAATTCTCTCTCTTCCCCCCCCCCCCCCGCTGCCAAGTGTACCTGGTTGTTTATGAAATAGGTGTCCCAATTCCAAAATCTGCTTGGGAGGCACACTCCCTCTCCACTACTGGCGAGAGGGGATTTCCTTAGCTCTCCAGATGTCACATTCCTGCCTCCTGTCAGTCATTTGATTGGCAGGGGACGGGGTCGAGTGTAAGGTCTGTGGGAAGCACTGTTCTTGGAGCTGTCTGGATTAGGGCATCTGACTAGAGTGTTATTATTCTTGAACCAAGCTTTTGCTTGCTTCCCAAGAAGAAGTCATGGGCAGAATCCTCCTTCCAAACATTTACAGTAAGCATCTCTCCTGTAATGCAAGTCTGCCCGGACTGCCTCTGGAATATTACCAGTATTAATCTTTACCTTGGCCAAACCAACGTGCTTGCCCCTTTAAAAAAATATCTGCATTCATTAAAATCCCTCATCGTATGTCACACTCTGGCATGAGGGTTGAGTGTTGAAAACACGAGAGAGAAGCATATTGAGTTTCAGAGAAAGTTGAGTCCAAGAGCAGGATTTAACTTGGGAAGGGAAGTATGCTGCTAAGTGGAGAGATAAAGCTAACTCAACCCATGTGTAGATTCTGAAAATGGTGGTGATTAGAAAAGGCAAGGCTTGTGGGAGAGCACAGATTGTAACGTGGCACTCGGTGCCGGAAGAAGTGGGAACTTACAGGGTGGGTTCAGCATGGCACGCTTCCAATTGTTCTGTCTGCACAATGATTTGTGCTTGCCAGATGGAATATTCCCCCCCTCCCCCTGTTCACTGTTCTCTGCATTCTCCTGCTCCCACACCGGAGCCAATTTCAGGGGATGCAGGAGACATATGGGACGAAGCTGTATCCCAATGTAACTGAAAGACCTACATTGGCTCCCAGTACGTTTCCAAGCACAATTCAAAGTGTTGGTGCTGACCTTTAAAGCCCTAAATGGCCTCAACCCAGTACACCTGAAGGAGCGTCTCCACCCCCACTGAGGTCCAGCTCTGAGGGCCTTCTGGCAGTTCCCTCACTGCAAGAAGTGAGGTTGCAGGGAACCAGGCAGAGGGCCTTCTCGGTAGTGGTGCCCACCCTGTGGAATGCCCTCCCAACAGATGTCAAGGAAATAAACAACTATCTGACTTTTAGAGTACATCTGAAAGCAACCCTGTTTAAGGATGTTTTTAATGTCTGATAGTTTTATCGTGTTTTTAATATTCTGTTGGGAGCCGCCCAGAGTGGCTGGGGAAACCCAGCCGGATGGGCGGGATACAAATAAATTATTATTATTAGCAGTAGTAGTAGTAGTAGTAGTAGTAGTAGTAGTAGTAGTAGTATCCTGGGGTCCACGGGAGTGCTCCACGACCATCCACTCCCCGCAAAAGTCCTTGTGAGGTTGTTTTTCTGCACAAGCAGAAATCTTTGTGCAGGGCTTACCACAGACAGGTCTGGTTAGGTGAATTCTGCCCAAAACAAATTGCATTGGTAGGGAACCTTAGGACTCGGACCAAATGTGGCCTTCCAGGTCTTTCCATCTGAGCTTCAGAACTCTCCCTAGGACACACCTGCTCCCCAGACTACCCTCCCTCTCCTCAGGCCCCACCCTTTACAGATCTTGCTCTTGCGTGGCTCCTTTTCCTTGACTAGATGTGATTGCAATAATGCTCCTTGTTTGCCTGGATGGAGAGGGTGTGTGTGTTTTGGGGTTCAGAAAGCTCCGGCTTTCATGTGACAGAAATATAGCCTAGTGTACAAAGGTTAAGAGTCCTTTTGCCTTTGGCTTTGCCCACTTTTGCCTCTGGTCCCTCACACTCCTACCGGCAAACAGACCGTGGAAAGTTTCTCACAAGGAAATGTGACCCTCAGGCTCAAAATATATCCCCGTCCCTGCTGTAGAACATGCCATGTTGTTTTGCAAATGTAAGTCATGCTTAGCCGGAATGAAACAGGTCGGCAATGTGCACACAGCCCAAGCTGAGAGTTAAAGACTGTAAGAAGTGTCTTTATTCCTTTCACAAGATGCCTCCCTCCCCCGTCTTATATGTTTAATTCCTTGTTAAAAACATGCTCTTGAAAGATCCTCTGAGCCTTTGAGGTAAGAGCAAGACAAAAGATTACTTTATTCATGCGAGAATAAATTACTGCCACTGAGTTTGGGCCATACCTGATTGCACAGAAATTAGGATTCTGTGTTCCAGTGCTTGCAGAGTAATGCAACGTGTTCAAATTCAACCCTGCAGCGGCAAATGCTACCTGGGACGCAACACTGTGCTTGATGTTTCATTCGCTGAGTTTGTGCACAAGGTGGATAGCTCTCACAGTAACTCTCTGGTTGGTCTCTGTCAAGTAACTGGAGGAGGAAATGAAATCCTATGAAATGCGGTTCCTGCATCATAGGCTTCACTTCAGCAAAGGCATTAAACATCTTCCCTTGGCTGCCCTCCTCAAACCACTTCCTCTGGAGTTGTCCCGAAGAGATGAAATTGCCCCACGGGAGCAAGTCTGAAGGATGCAATGTGGTTAGACTCTTCTCTGCATGTCAGTTTCAAGATGTGTGAAATGACATCACAAATATAATTATAAAAAAAGTTTGTGGCAGTCAGCCACTCATCTTCTTACAGCCTGAGGGTGGCTTAACTAGAAGAGGCAAGTCTACTGTAGCCAGACCTCCAGGTCATTTAATTAAAAGTTTTAAAGGAGAAATAGGTGGTTATGTGTAAAACTGAGAATACCGTAGGTTCCCTAGTTTAAATGTTTTGGAATGAGGCCAGTGAGAGTATTGCACTGCTTTCTAACCTCACTGGAGTAGACTTCCTATCTGCAGCAGTCTTCTTTTCCACAACCTTTTGGTTTTGTCATCCAGATAATCAGCGAAGGGCCATGTCACAAATGCATTGAAAACTATGTTTGCTTTTTGGTAATGTACGTGTTGAGTGTGTGTGTGTGTGTGTGTGTGTATGTATGTATGTATGTATGTATGCCTGCATTGTCATATAATAAAATCAGACATAAGGTGGCTTTCAAATAAAAGATATAAACCACAAAAATGAACAACAAACATAACAGTAAAAAAAAAGCAGCAGTTTGAAATTACAGTGGAACCTCGGTTTACAACTACCTCTGTTTATGAATGCCGTGGACCCGGAAGTGTTTACATCCGGGTTCCGCGGCATGAGATGCGCAGATCGCTTCTGCACAGCTCGCGCATGCGCAGAAGCAATCTCTGCAGTGCGTGCATGCACAGAAGCATTCTATCGGCGCTTCGCGCACGTGCAAAAGCATGCCTTCGGGGAGCAAATGCCTCTGTTTACAAACGCCTCCGTGGAACAGATTGCGAGGTTCCACTGTAGTTCTCTTTAGTTCTTTCCCTTTCCTTTTGCCTCAGAAGTGCTAATTCAAGAAGATAGGAGCAATTACTACTGGGGTGGGGGTGGGGAGGTGTGCTTTCAGGAACCCATTTCCTGTGATGACATCAGTTTCTGGAGCCTTATTTTCCTTTTACAGATATCTACACCCAGAGGGACTTCCTTCAGATTATACCATTACGTTTCTCTTCCGTATACTCCCTGAAACGCCCGAGGAACCGTTTGCTCTCTGGGAGATTCTGAACGAAGAATATGAGCCGCTGGTTGGAGTTATTTTGGACAGTATGTTCATTGTGCATTTTTCATGGACCTTGATTCATTGATTGGTTTGTTTGTAATCTGCCTTCCCATTCAAGGAGACGAAGGAAGTCATCACTGAATTGCATGCCACACCCCAAAAGAAAGTTTTAACTTGTACCCCTGTACATTGTTCCCATGCCCTTTTATGATAACCTACCGGTACTTCTATTTTCTATTTTATCATTTTGTTGAAGCCTTTAAAGAAAATAAATTACTCAAAGGGGTATCTAAGTTGATGTTCCTCTTTTAAAAAACACTATAAGCATATATCTCTGAAACGTGTTCTGTCTCATGCTCTACAGATGGTGGCAAAACATTGACTTTCTTCAATTACGACTACAAAGGTGAATTCCAGACTGTCACTTTTGAAGGACCTGATATAAAGAAAATATTTTACGGAAGTTTCCATAAGGTGAGATTTGATGAGACATTGGGGGGGGGGTGATCATGTAAAAAGAATAAGTGATAATATTCTGAATTTTCTGGTTTTGATTTGTCCCTACCGAAAGTAGTGCTTGAATTAGCATGTGTATCTGTTATTGATTTAAAAAAAACAAACAAAACCTGAATTAGCAGGTGTATCTGTTATTGATTTAAAAAAACAAACAAAACCTATACGTATCTTCCTGGGCTTTTTGTTTGTTTGTTTGTTTGTGTTTAACATAATTTTCTTCCCTCAGTTGCATGTTGTCATCAGCAAAACTACAGCTAAAGTTGTGATTGATTGCAAACAAGTGGGTGAGAAGATGATCAATGCGGCAGGCAATATTACTTCTGACGGGATAGAGGTACTGGGAAGAATGGTTCGATCGAGAGGGCCAAGGGACAACTCTGCACCAGTAAGTGAAGCAGCTTGGTGTTTTGAGCTAAAAGAGAGCATTTCCTTTCCTTTTCTTTTAAAAAAGGTTGCCCTATTAATATAGGGTTTGTGATGTAATGTGTGTAATAAGAAAGAAAGCTGCTAATTGGTTATTTAAAGAAATGTTTGCCTGAGAAATTCTGGCTCATATAGAAAGCTGACAGTGAGAGGATTTAAATTTCTGCCTTGGGTATCAGGAAAACTCTTTTTAATAAGCTCTTAACATGCTAGGTATGATTTCATGCCTAGATACATTGATGCCTATAACACCCACATTGAATAGTTTCGCCAGAAGGGAACCATGGACAGTGATCATGGGAGCTGCCGAGAGATCTAAAAGAATCAACAGGGTCATGCTCTCCCTGTCCCAGTGAAAGTCACCCCATGGGACCATTTCCACCCCACCCCCCAAAAAATCTGAAACCTGATCAAGGTGGATCTAGAAAACCAGTCCCATCCAATTGTTTCTGGAGTTGTATGGCAACCACTTGCTTGAGTGCAATGTCAATCACTGGCCTATAGTTTATTTGGGGACTGGGTTAGGGTCTTCAGTGGTGGTGGTTGTTGAATTATGGATTCTTTTCGTGAAAGTGGTACAAGCCCCTTTTAACAAGACATTTACCTTCTCCTGGACCCATTGAGACACCACCGAATTGTTGGAAGTGAAAGAGTTGAGCATACAGGTGGACTGCCCAAGCACCTTTGTTAACAGCCTCAAGCCTCGAAGACCCAAAGTCATTTGCTTTGGATGCCTTCACAGTTTGGACTTCGTTAAGTACGGAGTCCATATTGTGGTGAATGCGAGCAATTTTATCCTCAAAATGTATTGCAAGTACGTCTTGGCTTGGTACCAACATATCTCCCTCTTGCAAAGGGCCACTAGATGACCCTCTTGCTTCTTGATAATGAGTTCTTAAGTTGTATGCAAGTATTGGCATTCATAAACTTGTGATTCTAAGAAGAACATTGCCCCTATAGTGTTGTTTCTTCCAAATGATTTGATATCATCCATTTGCAAGCCACCAAACCCTCCTTCTCTTACCAAGACTGGATCCCCCTTTCTTCATCCCCAAAAATGTCCTCAGGAACAGTACCATTGCATTCTGGGGATTAGAGAATGGAATAAGCTGAAGATATAGGAAGAGAGGTGGGTTTGTGTCAAAGTTGGACAATCTACGCATGGCCTTTGACCTTTCCTGAGCAGCTAAGCTCCATGAAACCTAATAGGACAAAGACTCAAAATAGACCTACTCAGTGGGTTTTTTTCTGTGGGGATGCAGGGGGACACATACCCCTAAACATTTTGTGACTCTAAGTTTGGCCTCATTGAGGGGCAGTATTTCAATATGAGTAGGAAAATGAGAGCACCCCTAAACATTTTTTAAAGAAAAAAAAGCACTGGACCTACTGCTTCTGGCCATTTGACTATATTTATCCCAACATTATGGAAGAAGAAGAAGAAGAAGAAGAAGAAGAAGAAGAAGAAGAAGAAGAAGAAGAAGAAGAAGAAGAAGAAGAAGAAGAAGAAGAAGAAGAAGAAGAAGAAGAAGAATTGCTTCCAGGCCTCAGGCTTAAATATGGGAATGAATACATCAAGCCTCACAGAACAATTGAACAAAACAACCTTTGTGACTACATACCAACAGGGAATGACAAAGATGAACTTATAAAAGGTTGCAGTTAAAGGGCCTTTTGTACAAAGAAAAAGAAAGAAATGATGGCTTTTGTTAAGAGAGTCAGAACTGTACGAAGGATAAATGACATAGCAAAATCTACACCCACAGAAAAATGCTGGTTGCCTTCAAGTGAATTGGCTGGTGGTTATGTAAGTCCGCAAGCATGCATTTCGAAACACAACTCCGTTGCTGCGTAATGTACACTCAGTTACATCAGTTGCAGTGTTATCCTAAACATTAATAAAGCCTGTGTTGTATAATGCAAATTCGAGGATCCAAAGTTTTAAGGCTTACTATGGTTCAGGCAGGTAAATCCCCAGATGTGCTCATGTCTTCTTTGAGCCAGGTGGATGTCTAGTCCCTTTTCACTGGGGTCAGCCATGGGTTTGCTGCTCCTGGAGGGATGGTATATTCTTTCTCAACTATGCCTGGCACCTTGATTACAAATTAGGAAGCTATTTTAATGCAGAGAAACGCAGCAGAAATCATTGTTAATCAAAATAAATAGCATTCCAGCAGCTCCGATGTTTTCTAACTTGCCATAATCTACTGTAATGCTTTCGAGGCAGCATTAATATTCAGTTATGGTGGCTAGGCCTTGTGATATTTAAATCAACTTATCAAGATCCAGGTGGCGCTGTGGTTAAACCACTGAGCCTAGGGCTTGCTGATCAGAAGGTCGGCGGTTCGAATCCCTGTGACGGGGTGAGCTCCCGTTGCTTGGTCCCAGCTCCTGCCAATCTTGCAGTTCGAAAGCACGTCAAAATGCAAGTAGATAAATAGGAACCGCTACAGCGGGAAGGTAAACGGCGTTTCCATGTGCTGCTCTGGTTTGCCAGAAGCGGCTTTGTCATGTTGGCCACATGACCTGGAAGCTATACGCCGGCTCCCTCGCCCAATAATGCGAGATGAGCGCGCAACCCCAGAGTCGGTCATGACTGGACCTGATGGTCAGGGGTCCCTTTACCTTTACCTTTATCAAGATCAAAGAGCACCCCAGACAACTGATGCCTGCATATGTGCAGACTGTGATGCTCACACGTACATACGCTGACCACAAGAAGGCTTCCCTCTTTATGTTCTTTGAAGAGGACCTCTCCCCCTCTTCAGATTGAGCTCTTTCCTCTCCCTTCCATTGAAATGAATGTGTCTGCTTATGCACATGCAAGAGCTTGCATGTGGACACCAGCAAATTAGGACAGTATATTTTTTGCATTTATGTTGTGTGTTTTTAAAGCACCCTAGAGAGGCCGTTTGTTTATTCTGTCCAAATCACACACATGAGTTTTACTGCTGTTCGGTCCAATCATTCACAGGACCTGGTTTGAACAGAGACATTGGATTCTTATCTCATTATACATGATAAAGCGATCTTCAGCCATCTCAACCCTTGCTTTTTCATGCAAAACCATTTGCAGTCGTTTTCGGTCATCAACAGCTATCAGTCAGTCAATCACCCACTTCCACCACCCTTCTGAGTGATACCCCCTCCCCTCCCCACCCCTTCTCTACATAAGCGCCTGGGGACTCCTATTTCAGTGTATCTGAAGAAGTGTGCATGCACACGAAAGCTCATACCAAAATAAAAACTTAGTTGGTCTTTAAGGTGCTACTGAAGGAATTTTTTTAGATTTCTGTGGATTTGTCTGCATCTGAATCTTGACCACGTGAAGTTTAAATGTAAATGTCCACGAGTAAATGCCTCGGAAACAAAGAAACCTTTGTTTAGCAACTCAGCTGGAATAAGAAAGAGCAACCCAGATCACAGTTTAAAGTCAGAAGAATGGCTGATTCAGCCCGTTTCACCGTCAATGTAATAAATCAATTCAAACCACTTGGTTTCTTGGTAATTTACTAAAATAAAAATAAAAATGCAATATCACATTGCATCCTTAGTCTGATTAATACTAACCCATGAAATGGAAGAAACCCACTTTGAGGTTTTATTGCAAACAAGGAGTATAAAAGGGTTGTGAAATAAATAAATAAAATAAGGAAATAAGGGCATATTTGTTTTCATTTGTTGTGATTGGATGAATTCCTGTGAGCACATAGAAGTATCAGCAAGAGGCATATTATGTGAAACAGTTGAAAAGATGTAAAAAATTAATAATATATCATGTTTAGTCTGTGATCCCCTAAGCACACGTACAGGGGATTTATATAGAACCTATTTCTAAATACTAGTTTTAAAATTCACTCTTTTTATTAAGTTTGTAAAAATATTTTAATATGTGAAATGCAATGATCTTGTGGAAGCAATCCTATACAGTACACAAGAAGCTGCCATAAAGCAAGCAGGGGTACGTTAAAAGTTCCTTGGGAAGAAGGATTGATTGCTAAACTCTTCTGGAAATTGTGGGTCTCTGAGGTGAACAGGTGGTCTCCTAACATCTTGCAGCAGCCTTAACAAACTAGTTTCCAGGATACTTTGGGGGAGAAGCCGCGATAGGGCCTATGAGCAAGCATTGCTTCAAGTCAAACCCACCACACCGGGCTTCCTCAAACTCAGCCCTCCAGATGTTCTTGGCCTACAACTCCCATGATCCCTAGCTAGCAGGACCAGTGGTCAGGGATGATGGGAATTGTAGTCTCAAAACATCTGGAGGGCCGAGTTTGAGGAAGCCTGCACTACACTATTGAAAGCCAAGCATCTATGCCAGCAGCTGCATAGCTCCATGCTTTGAGAGCCAGTGTGGTGTAGTGGTTAAGAGCGGTAGACTCGTAATCTGGGGAACCGGGTTCGTGTCTCTGCTCCTCCACATGCAGCTGCTGGGTGACCTTGGGCTAGTCACACTTCTTTGAAGTCTCTCAGCCCCACTTACCTCACAGAGTGTTTGTTGTGGGGGAGGAAGGGAAAGGAGAATGTTAGCCGCTTTGAGACTCCTTCGGGTAGTGATAAAGTGGGATATCAATTCCAAATTCTTCTTTGCAAACTGAGCAATCAACTGATCGTTGAGGCTTGCAAAGGACTGTGCAAACACCAAGGATCAGCTGATTGTCAAGACCTTTATAGTGTTTGTATTGCCTTGTGCAAGTCCCTTTGGCCCAGACATGTTTCCACCTGCTCCATGTCTGACATCACATATGAGGTCAGATGGGTGTGGCTTGGCCAAAACAGCCTTGTTGTGGGTCAAGGGAGGAAGACCCAATTAGGTCTGTAGGCAGGAGGGTCCCTCCCCATCCTCCAATCTAAGGAAATTCTTTTATTGTTTGAGATGGCTCTCCTTCATTGATCTTCTGAAGCAGCTACATCTTAAGTTATATTTCCCCTTTTTTCAAAACCAGTTCCAGCTGCAGATGTTTGACATCGTCTGCACCACTTCATGGGCCAACAGAGATAAATGTTGTGAACTTCCAGCTTTGGTAAGCTTTTTAAAACTTCTGTTTCATGACATTGTTGGATTTTTTTGAATAGTCAAGTTACTTTAGAGCCGGTCTAATGTAAATACTGTCTGTTTAAGAGAAACAGGTGCCGGTGTTTCTGTTAATTGCTTACAGGCGCGGGCTCTGCTTCTTGTATATAAGGCTCTGCCAGAAAGCCTTCTGCATCTCTTAGATCTTTCAGTTTGATTCATCTCTAAGTAGATCACTCTCTCAGTTGTTCTCAGTTTAAGAGATTCCTCAGTTGAATCTTAGTATGAGAGTTGCTTAGTTATAAAGCTAGTTTACTGTTAATTCTTGGGTAGTTTAATGGGAGTTATGTGGGAGTTTGTGGGAGGTTTGGAATGGGTTGAAGGTTGGAATGTTGCTAAGAGAGAAAGCATTTATATTTAGTTTAAAGTCTCTTTAGAGTCAGTTTGTATTTCAGTTAAAGAAACCCAACCGTTTATATTTTCATCTGCATACTTTTACAAGTGTGCAGCTAGTAAGGGGTTTCATATAAGGGAGATAATTCCCTATGCTCTTGGTGGTGTTTTCTTAGCCAGGTCAACTTCTGACTGCGTATACTCTGCGTGAAGCGTACTTTAAAGGGCCGCTGTAAAACTGGGATATATGATTTAGGTTAAGCAGGTTTCAATATCCAGTTTTCTCCAATATTATTCTTATCATATATATATATTATTCTCCAATAGACATGTGGTTCTAATTTAATTTGAGATTAATGCAGATTAATGCCTGATTTGGAATCTACCAAACCAGCCATGACAGGGCCTTCTTTTTCTCACCAGAGGGATGAAGAAAGCTGCCCTGCCCTACCTCATGCTTGCTCCTGTTCTGAAGTCAGCAAGGGAGCTAATGGACCCCCCGGACCACCAGTAAGGTTTTAGTCATGTTTGATCTCATGCGTGACAAAGTTTAACATGGACTTTTTTGAACTAAGAAAGGTCTGCTGCTTTGAAATAGTCTCGTGTGTTTGGTGGCTTATGTAGTCTCAGTTGGTTTGCAGTTTAGCCAGGGCCGGCTCAAGACATTTTGCCACCTGAGGCAAACCACAAAATGGCACCCCCCCACCTGCTGCCAGGGAAGAAGGGGTGAGTGAAGATCTCCATTGGGAACAAGGAGGGGAATCAAATCACCCTTACCAGATGGTTGAAGTCGAAATCAAGGGCCATCATGTGGGGACATAAATCCCCTGTATCTCTCCTGACAGAAGTCATCATACACGATGACCAAAAATGTTTTAAAACAAATTTATGGCTGCATATACACTGTACCTTTAAAACACATTAAGCGTTACAATTTAGTTTGCTGGCATGCTTGTGGCTTGTAAAAATCACTCAAGTCTACTGATATGCTAAGTAAAGTCCCATGAGAAACACACCACAATTTTTCACTGGAGATAAAATGTCTCATTCATTCCACCCAAATCAACCAGACAGACAGGGTGGAGGTGGGGGAAGGGAATCTAATTCCTCGTCATGTTTCAATTTGGACAGAAAACAAGTGTGATTTGGACTTTTTATTTCCTCTAATAATATTGGAGTTGTTCCAAGTTCAGCAAATTAAATCAAAATGTGGAAAAAGAAATATAGCTTTTCAGAGCTATGCGCTTATGTGCGTGTGTGTCGGCAGGCAAATCAAGGTGTGAGCGCAGCAAACTGCAGTTCTTCCATGAAAACAAGGCACACAAAATAGCTGACTCTCTCTCTCTCTTTAGTATCTGTGTTGTTGGATAGTCATAGAAGCATACGTAGATTAAGCCTAAATGGTTCTCCTCCCCCAAACCCCAGAAATGTGGAGTCCATAATATTAATAACTCGTGGCATGAAATCATGGCATTACAACAGGCAGTGTTGTGTATTGCAATGATCCTTGGGCTGGATGTTCAGTGCATCTGTTTGGACAATACATTCAGGGAAACATTACCTTGGGTTCCTCTCACCCACAACCACCCCAAGCCACTGTCTGTGGAAATAAAACTCATTGTTATTTGAAGTCAGTAGCTGGTTTCCCTACACTACGGCACTGTTCCTAAGAGAATACTGCTGTACGGGAAGTGGTAGACCTTGGGCCTCAAATTTCAATGCCAAAATTTGGTTCCCCCAGCCTCTCACCTTTCATTCTACATCACAATTGTGGTGCCCCCACCCCTAAGGCTTCACACCCAGTGTGATCGAACCACTTGTGCTCTCCTAAATTCATCTCTGCTACTGGGCCCCGAACCAGGAGGGGGCCCAGACTCTGAGTTTTTATTTTAAAGTAAGTTCCTTGCGGAAGGGACTTCCTGGTTCATTCTGAAGACAATTTTGGGTCTTCCTTTGGGTGTGTGTGTGTTGGATTCTATAGCACTCATACATCCTAGGCCTCTCTTCACTCATGGGCTTAAAAAACCTGAAAGGAGCAAGCAATGAGGTCGTCATCATTTCTATCTTGCTTTTCCCCCTCAAAAGAGTCCAGGGCAGTAAATACAGTTACAACATAGGCAACCCTCCTCCATTGTCTGAATGGAGGATTCAAAAGAAGATACAGATTTCACAAAGGATGTGGAAATTTTACACAAAGGTGTGTCCTTTGTTGTATACAGTGTACTGATCCCAGAAAATTCTGTTGTTCTTGTTATTATTTATTAATTTTGTATACCGCCCAATACCTGCAGGTCTCGCTCACCCTGTTCCTTGTGGTTTACTTTTCCTCAGAAGCAAACAAAACTTGCCCCGTGTCCCTTATAGTTTAGCAATCCAGCCTCCATTTGTAAAGGCCCATTCTGAATTCTGGCTATCGGTCATGTTTAGGTTTGACAGAATGTTGAGAGCTGGTTGCAGAGAGAGAGAGAGAGAGAGAGAGAGAGAGAGAGAGAGAGAGAGAACGCTGGGAAACGGGAGGGAGAGAGATATTCTAAAGCACTGGACTTCATCCAGTGAGTTTGAATCCAATTATACAAATATACAACTTGTGTACAAGTCAGTCAGACGACTCAATTGCAAAATTCAGGAAAATAAAAAGGAGAGCTGCAATTCAGTTCGTGCACTATTTCAAGAAGTGTGACTTAGAGATATTTGCATGAAAATTGGGAACTGAACCCCCCATCTCTGTTTGACCTTCATGTGTTGCTGTTCTCTGCTGTAGAACAGCACCGTAACTTGATGTGAGGAGATAACCTGCTTTTAGTAGACTTCCTAGTCTCCTCTTTTGAAGCATTTTATCAAATATTGAAGCACGGCTTTCGTTAATAATTTAGGGAGGAAAATAATATGTACTTTTCTTTAAAAAGGAAGAATTGAGGTATTGGGGATTGTGGGATATCATCACTCTCCCTCAAAATGAACTTGGGTGCTGAGTGCCGCCAGGACTAGAGTCAAAACATGGACACTAAGAAACAAGAGAGAAGTGACAGCATTCACTGGGGAGCCTGCACATTTGCTGAAAGGCAACAATTCCTAAAAGCAGGAGAGGCTGTTGAGGATAGTGAAGATTCGGTAGCCATAGGATGCTGAGGGTCAACTGAAAGGCGAGACAAGAAGTGAATGGGATGGCATTTCCTGGAGGAAGGCATGGCTTTAACCTGAATAGGAGCCCACCTATTTTGAGGAAATTATGTGCAGCAACTTTGTTTTCTTCTAACTCTAAATGTGTTTTGCAGGGTGGTCCAGGTCTCCGAGGTCCAAAAGGTAGCCGAGGTGACCTTGGCCCAAAGGTAATTTGCCGTGTTGCTTCTTCTGTTGCTTCATCTTTAATGGGTTTGTGATTGCATGGTAAAAAAAATTGATTTGAATATTCTGTAGGTATAATCCGGGTCCATAGATATTTCCCCCTTGGCGCAAGGGAGACTTGTGATTTCTACCTGTTCTCTTTTCCATTGCATTTCCTCAACCACAGATGCTATTTGCAGAAACTTTCATTGTCTGTTAGGGTAATGAGAGGAAGAGTCTCTAATAACTGCATGGATTTCTACAGAAAAATTCAGAAGTGCATTCATTGGGGGGGGGAATTATGAATGTAGAATTTATGAATGTAGAATATTTTTATGAATGTAGAATTACATTCATTGGAATTACATATTCCTTGGAATATTTTTTTTGTTTAGGAGCAGATCTACATGCAATAAATATTTTGCTTTATCCAACCAGGCCTTTGCGGAGTTAATTAATGTGTCACTTTAGTTTAGTTTGGAGGGAGCTGGAGGCTTTCTAGTCAGATGAGATGGCTGTTCCTCTAATACATCATGACATGATGACCTTTTTCGTTCCAGGGACCAGATGGACCTCGTGGTGAAATTGGAGCTCCTGGTCCGCAGGGGCCTCCTGGCCCCCAAGGACCAAGTGGACACTCCATCCAAGGACCTCCGGTAGGTTCTGAACAGTTGACAGCTCGGACTTATTTGCACCACAGCAGATAGAGTTGCCGGGTTTTGCAAAACAGTGCAATACTTGAGCTGCAACAAAGCAGTGCTAGAATCACTAGGTGCTCCCAGAGGACGGGGGTGGGGTCTGCCCTATGGGGGCAATATTTGACAAAAACCGGGAAGATCCAGGTGAATTTTGTTACATAGTTCAAGCACTGGTTGAAGGCAGATTTTGGATCCTGTTTAGTGCCCTCTGATTCAAGAGTCTTTCAAAGTCTCCCCAAATCATTAGCAAAAAAAAAAAAAGGAACAGAATTATCCCTTATACTGTACCTTTAAAGCACATTTGAAGCACATTTTTATTCATGTTTTTGATCCAGAAAAGGTCAATTCCAATTGATTTCAGTGGGAGAATTAAGAACCCGCTTTACTTGTGAAATCAGTAGAATCTAAAACTTTGGTTAGACTTCTTCTTCCCCAGAAATAAATCTGTAGCTCACAGTTTTGTACCTCTGCTTTGATGAAAGAAATGGGATAACTGGACAAACAATGTGCCACCGGTATGATTAACTCTGTGGTCATTTATCAACAGGGAACAACTGGTGAAAAAGGAGAAATTGGGGAAATGGGTCGTCCTGGCCTACAGGTTGGTATGACTCTGCTTCCCAGCTCTCAAACTGCTGGAAATGCCTGTTCATGAGACCCCGTTTGTCTTGTTGTAATGACAAGCAGAGGGTAAATGTTGTTGTATCTTTTGAAATGTGTTACCTTTCATGCAGGGGGTTCCAGGAGCATCTGGCTCCCCAGGACGAGATGGAAGCCAAGGCCAAAGGGTAAGACTGGACAAGTGACTCCTGTTTTGCTTCTTCTCCTTCCTCTGGGCATTCCTTTCTAAGATAATGCTCCAACCCCAGGAATCGCTTTCTGTTGATTTATTTTTCTTTCTTTCTTTTTAATTTCAAGTTTTCTGATTAGTACATTCAACAAGGAAGAAGTTATAACACATTCCCCAAGCCAGCCTGTAGAAATAAACAGATCAATTTCATGATGGATTGCACATACAATAAAATATATAGCTGAGGGCAGATTGGATTGCTGTTTCGAGACTGTTTCAAAATGGTAAAAGCCAAACTTTTGGTTTTTTAAAAATAAAGTAAGAAACCCTTAAGAGGGGTTTTGTCCTTAATTAGATTCAATCCACTGAGGAATATCAAGTCAGAACAGACCCATCAAAAACAATGGGCACAACTAAGAAGTCCCTTAGGGACACGGGTGGCACTGTGGGTTAAACCACTGAGCCTCTTGGGTTTGCCGATCAGAAGGTTGGCGGTTTGAATCCCAGCGACAGGGTGAGCTCCTGTTGCCCGGTCCCAGCTCCTGCCAACCTAGCAGTTCAAAAGCATGTCAAAGTGCAAGTAGATAAATAGGTACCACTCCAGCGGGAAGGTAAACGGCATTTCCATGCGCTGCTCTGGTTTCTCCAGAAGCAGCTTAGTCATGCTGGCCACATGACCCGGAAAAACTGTCTGAGGAAGTGAACAAATGCCGGCTCCCTCAGCCTTTAAAGCGAGATGAGCACCGCAGCCCCAGAGTCGTTTATGACTGGACTTAATTGTCAGGGGTCCCTTTACCTTTACCTTTAAGAAGTCCCTTGATTTCAGTAGGTCTACTCAGAGGTATGACTCTTGAATTTGCTTAACCATATCAGGCAACAGGATTAAATAAGACCACATTCCAAACTCACATTAAGGTAATTATTCTAAGCCAGGCCCCCCCAAACTGCAGCCCTCCAGATGTTTTGGCCTACAACTCCCATGATCCCTAGCTAACAGGACCAGTGGTTGAGGAAGATGGGAATTGTAGTCCAAAACATCTGGAGGGCTGAAGTTTGGGGATGCCTGTTCTAAGCAGAGAAATATGGAAAGAAGGTCTGTTTAAACCAATGGTACCAATTTCACGAGATTTTTTTAAAAGAGCAGGACTGCAGGGCTGTTCAAATTGATCAGCTCTTAGACTACATCTAGAAACAGATCTTGGGCTCCTGCAATTCTTTCTTGCTCTTTCTCTGCTCCCTTCATTTCAGCATCACAAAAAACCCCTCTGCAGTCCTCAGACCTCTCAATTTATATATGCCCTGCTGAACCTCCTCTGGAATTAAGCTTTAAAACCATGAAGGATAAGCAAAGGGAATTCTGGCATCTGTTACTTATGAGAAAGGTGGTAATATAGATCTATTCCCTAAGCCTCTCTTTGCTTAATCCCTTTCTTGCCATGTGCATTTATTGTAGCGGGCCTTTCGCTGCATCCAGGCACTGCAAAGCGAGGGCTTGCTTTAGTCTGTCAGCTCAGCAGACAATCCCGCTGCTATGAATGAGGGGTGTGTGTGCCTGTGTTTGTGTGTGCGATTCTGGACAGCAGATGCTGTCCAAGATTGACTTGGCTGCAGTCGCCCCACGCTAGTTTCGTTTAGTCAGGAATTTCTGTGCCTTGCTCCAAGAACAGCAATGAGCGAGTTCCTACGCCTGGATTTGGGTCTTTTACCAGAAATACTGTGTCAACCCAGCCACGCCGAGTGGCAGCTGATACGGTCCTGAAGCCCACACTAGAACTTTTCATCTCCTTTGTTGCTCCAACTCGTTGGCTGGGACTCCCGGCATTTGCAACCACCATTTGCGTTTATTTAAAGAAAAAGATGGACTACAAAGGAGAGGGTAGGGGAAACACAGATGGAGGCTGGCAGGCCAACCAAAACATTTTTTAAAAAAAAAGTCAAAGTGGGCCTTGTTGCAGATTTGGTTGGATCCCAGGTCTGAAAAAGCTGAAGGCTACTGCTTGCTTCAAGGAACGGTATCCAAATAGATCGCATCACTGGCGAAAGAAATAGAAAGGAACACTCTCTTCTCCGCACAAATGGGAGACATACCAGAGGTCAGAGTGCAAAATCCAATAGATCTGAATGCATTCTAATGGACATGTTGAAAGAGTCTGAGCCAGGAAAGAGGTCTGGCTGGAAGAAAACAAACCTGGTGGAAACCGATGGGTAGGAAGGGGTTAAGAATATCTTCCAATGTCTTCTTCCCTGCAGATTTCCTTCCATCTGCACAGGCAGGGTTGCCAGCAAATAAAGGAGTGGGAATCCCCATTTTGCTGCTTACGGTCCAATTTTGATCTTAGAATCTAACACCCCGCAAAAAAATCATAAATGGGAATGAAGTATTGTTCTGCTACAGCTGGTTTGAGGCTAATGCAAGTATAGCATTAAGGGGAAAGACTTGAATTTCTTTTATTTTCTAACATCAACAGTGTGATGCAGCAGCTAAAAAAGCCAATGCAATTCTGGGCTGCATCAATAGCAGTATAGCATCTAGATCAATTACCAGACCTTTAGAACGCCTCTCAAGGCAGCCCTGTTTAGGGAAGCTTTTAATGTTTGATTTCTGTATTTTAATGTTTTGTTGGAAGCTGCCCAGAGTGGCTGGGGGAACCCGGCCAGATGGGCGGGATATAAATAATATATTATTATTATTATTATTATTATTATTATTATTATTATTATTATTATTATCATCATCATCAAGGGAAGTAATAGTACCACTGTATTCCGCTCTGTTCAGATCTCACCTGGAATACTGTGTCCAGTTCTGGGCACCACAGTTCAAGAAGGATACTGACAAGCTGGAACGTGTCCAGAGGAGGGCAACCAAAATGGTCAAAGGCCTGGAAACAATGCCTTATGAGGAACGGCTTAGGGAGCTGGGTATATTCAGCCTGGAGAAGAGAAGGTTAAGGGGTGATATGATAGCCATGTTCAAATATATAAAAGGATGTCATATAGAGGAAGGTGAAAGGTTGTTTTCTGCTGCTCCAGAGAAGCGGACACGGAGCAATGGATTCAAGCTACAAGAAAGAAGATTCCACCTAAACATTAGGAAGAACGTCCTGACAGTAAGAGCTGTTTGACAGTGGAATTTGCTGTCAAGGAGTGTGGTGGAGTCTCCTTCTTTGGAGGTCTTCAAGCAGAGGCTTGACAGCCATCTGTCATGAGTGCTTTGGTGGTGTTTCCTGCTTGGCAGGGGGTTGGACTGGATGGCCCTTGTGGTCTCTTCCAACTCTATGATTCTATGATCTGAAAAGTCCCATATTTCCCACTCACTTACAGATCTAACACAGTGGTGCAGTCGCCCAATAGAAACACATTTCCCTTCCTTCTCTGCAGTCTGCATTTCTGGTTTAAGATTTATACCTGCCATTTGATAATCCAGGAAACAACATTTTGTAGCAACTCCTGAAAGTTTCTAAATGCTGGCTTGTATCTCTTGTTGGAGGGACTGCAGAAGCAGTGCTGCTCCCCCAACTTCAAACAGACTGCTGCTTGACTTAATTTATAAAAGACCCATTTTCACACCTAACAAAATACAGTAGGAGGAAATTCCACAACGGCCAAAAGATACAGAAACAGTGCCAAGGTAAATATGCCCAGAAGGTTTGCACAGATATATTATTTAGCAGCTAAACAAGAGATAGCAGCAAAACCTGAAAACGTATCATGTGGTATGATTTTCAAACAAAAGCTAGAAAGAAACTCAGGTAGAGGCATATCTTTTCACTATCATTCGAAGAAGAATTGACAGAAAAGTTAATTCACCCCAGTCTTCAAAGAACTGGAGGTGGCACTGTGGTTCGGAAGCACCAACAGGTAAGAGGACAAACAGATTCCTAACTTACTTTGTTGCCTCTGAACAGTGGCTGCCCAGCTCACATCAGTGTTGTGTGTTGATGTGCAAATCCCTAGTTCTTTTGGAGTTTTCTTGGACATTGGGGACTTCCAGACAGTTGCTATTTTCAAGCAGGATTCCATCAAATACTAGCACAATACCAGGTCGCACAATTCAAGTTGATTGCACCACAAACCTGCTTCCCCCCCCCCCCAAAAAAAACCCCACAGACTTTTGGTGACAACGAAAGCAATGGGCAAAGGGCGGGATAAACAATTGTTTGACACAACATCATATATAACCTCCCTGCAAACTGATCAGAACGAGCGCTCAGTAAAAGCCAGCATCATCTAACCGCCCCGAAAACTTTGCAGAAACGAATCAGGCTTAATGCTTAAAAAACTGGTCGTGTGAATGGATTGGTTTTGTGCTTGTCCTGAACATCCTGTAGAGAACATCAAGAGTTCTGTGGAGCCTGGGATTGTGGCCTTCCTTGTCTTAGTGATCAATACTGTTCTAGTCTATGGGGAAATTGGCCCTGCGTCTTATGCAGGATAAAAAGCAATACTCTAATTTATGTACTTGCCTCTGATCTAGGGCCTGCCAGGCAAAGACGGACCCACTGGCCCTCAAGGGCCACCAGGGCCTGTGGTAAGTAAAAATACACCAAATTCTAGGTAACGTGGATTGAGTATTTGATATGGTAGGAAATACATGTTTATTATGTAAAGTAAGAAACAGCAGTATGCAATAAGGGGGTAACAAACCAGAAATGGAAGCTGAGGGAAGCCGGGAGGGAAGGGGTGAAGATGTGAAATATGTATGTTATTGATATGAGATGTTTGTAATGACAGAAAAGAAAGTTAATAAAAATCTAATTTAAAAAAAATAACTATGTAAAGGTATCTACAGTATTGTATGTGCTAGCTAAACACCAGAAAATACAGGTATTTGGTGTTGTGAGGATATAGGGAAGCCTCCATGAATAAACTAATTTGGGGTAGTCCTCTTGATGGTCCAGCTTGTGACAATCTTAAATTTAGGCTGCATCTCACCATCTTCTGCAGAGGTGGTTAGGCAAGACGCATTGAGTGCATCCTTAGTTCCGGGGTGAGAAAATGCCAACTAGGAAACTTAAATGGAACACAACTTTAATGCCATCCAACTTTGGGAGACTGAAAATTGGGGTGCAACGTGCTTCTGGGTGTGACCCATGCCAAACAAAGTGCAGGTGGGGGGAGATCTTGCGTGGCATTCCAAAATGTGCATTTTTTTGCACCACGCAGGACCATGACCCACCCCCCAAAGCACTTTTTTCAGGGCAAAAGCACAGCCTGAGAGCATGTGAGATCACAACACCCCAAATGGCAGCAAAAAAGAAGAAGATGTGTCCTGTCCCCCCCCCCCAAGGGCCCTTGGCAGGTATGAACTTTATCTGTATGGGACTGTATGGTTCAATTGGTATATGGATGTGTTGTCTTGTTCTCTCTGTGCAGGGAATACCTGGTGCGCCAGGTGTGCCAGGAGTCACCGGCAATATGGGGCCACAAGGCGATTCTGGAGCACCTGTAAGTAGTAGAACACTTTACTGAACGTATCACTATGGCCATCCTTTTTGAGATATTTACCACACAAGTTCAGTACACAGGATAAGCTCTACCTTAGGATTCACAACAGTGCGTATACAACTTCCCTCCAGGGCCTAGCTGGTGTCAGGAGCAGGTCAGCTATAAATCACACGGAGTAAGTGAAGTTAACTCTTTATTAGAAGAAACAGGAGCTGCTCAGTGGTGCCAGGCCTTATGAGCACAGCAACTCTTCCCAGTAGATCTGGCCCCTAGAATGTCACCTAGAAAGGAATGTGGCCCTCAGGCTGGGGGAAAACACCCTTCCTTGATCAAGGGAACTAAACATCTGCATGGACACACTCCAGATTCTCACAATGATACCATACTAGCACTTCACCTGCCAAACTTTGAAGCTGTGTATGGAATGTGCAGTGAGATATGATTCAATCCCATTGTCAGAATTGCTCCTATAATATGGCTCGGGCCCACTGACCTGCGGTCAATACATTTACAAAAAACACCTATTAATCACAGAAGCAGAAGAAAGGGCATGCACACAAATTAATTTTTATTCTTTTTTGTTACCCCGCAGGGACTTCCTGGACCAAAAGGCGAGAGGGGTGAACGTGTAAGTGCATTGTAAATACAGAACTGTACAGAGAGCACAGCAGGCTTATGAATTACTGCAGTTTTTAATTCTTTAAAATAGCTATTTGTTTGCCTACTATATTTACAGCTCACCTTTCATCCATGGAGCTGGAGGTATGCCCTGAGAAGCTCGGTGGGACTTACTTCTAAGTGGACATTGCATAGTATTGTACTGTACTGTTGAAAGCCAAAGGTTACCATGGCAAACTGTGCAAACAAATCAGGACAAAGGCTCAGTTAACCGTTAATTTGCAATCATAGAATTGTAGACTTGGAAGGGACTTCTAAAGGTCATCTCAGGGAGCTGGCAGGTGTTAACATGTGATTACAATGTTCTTATCACACAGGGAGACCTCCAGTCCCAAGCCATGGTACGTGCAGTAGCCCGTCAAGTATGTGAACAGCTTATCCAAGGTGGGTAAAAAGAATTTCCATGTTACAATTCTAAAACGCAGTTGTGGAAGTTGTGATCAAACAACCCACCAGCCCAAGTATGGTGGCCCACTTTCCATTACTGTCAAAATAAAGCTTCATTGGGACCAGTTGTTGAAGGGCAAGTTTTTAGGATCTGCCTTTCTTTGCAGGTCACCTGGCCAGGTATAACTCCATCTTAAACCAGATTCCAAGCCAGTCTGTCTCAACACGAACTGTCCCTGGACCCCCCGGTGAACCAGGAAGGCAAGGGTTACCGGGACCTCAAGGAGAACAAGGATCTTCGGGAAGGCCAGGATTTCCAGGCAGTCCTGGCCAGCCTGGAAGACCTGGTGAAAGAGGTGAGTTGTGAACATCGAGGTTTATAAAACTGGAGCTTGCATGAAGGGTACCAAACACAATAAACTTATGTCTGAAATCAGAGGGTACAAGTAAAGTGGGAGAGATATAAATAGTTTTTAGTTCCTGGATAGCATTAAGTGTGATTAAAAAGAAACACCACACCATGCTGAATTTTTCCGAAATTAATTAATCTCTGAGCAGCAATAATAAGAGTTTCTTTTTGGGAACTGGCCTTTCAGAAACAGTATTTCATGCCTAGTATAATTCTGTATAAAGCATTTATGAAAATGGGGTCAATTTGCTTGATAACAGCCTATCAAACCTTCCTTTTTCCATAGCATTGGGTGAATGGGTGTGTGTATAATCTTAACCATGTTTACTCAGAAGTAAGTCAAATTGAATTTAGTGGGACTTGGCACTGTGGTCTAAACCACTGAGCCTCTTGGGCTTGCTGATCAGAAGGTCGGCAGTTTGAATCCCTGCTACGGGGTGAGCTCCCGTTGCTCAGTCCCAGCTCCTGCCCACCTAGCAGTTGGAAAGCACGCCAGTGCAAGTAGATAAATAGGTACCGCTCCGGCGGGAAGTAAATGGCGTTTCCGTGTGCTGCTCTGGTTTCAGTGTTCCGTTGTGCCAGAAGGGGCTTAGTCATGCTGGCCACATGACCTGGAAAAACAGTCTGTGGACAAATGCCAGCTCCCTTGACCTGTAAAGCAAGATGAGCGCCGCAACCCCAGAGTCGTCTGTGACTGGACTTAACTGTCAGGGGTCCTTTACCTTTTTAGTTTGAGGAAAGTAGTGTTAGGATTGCAGCCTAGGGGTTGCATTCAACTAAGTCGTACTTAGAGTAGACCCTCTGAAGGCAGTTTCTGCATGTGCTGTAACTAGAGGGAAGTGAGGGGCAGATGGGGTTCATCCACCTGGGGAGGTACGGTAGCCCAGGTATGATAGGGGAAATTCTTAATCCCAAAGCTCTGCTGCCTTGCAGGATATCTTCAGGAGAAGAAAGGGCTAAGGAGTAAACCCTACACAAATCTGGAGTGGAGTCCCTAAAATGGTTGGATGGTGCCTCATAAGGCTCCGTCCAGCAACTCCTGCAGCCAAGCTGGTGCCAAACATATTGCTCTGTTTTCCTTTGGACCACATCAGTGAGTCTTGTCCTCTGGGCAGCCCAGGACCTCCAGACACACTGCCCAGGCTTGTGTACTGAAGAGGTCACTTCAGTGCTGCTAATGCAGCAGTTTGACTTCAGAGGCACACTCCATTATCTCTCGAGACAAATGGATACCAATAGATAAATAAATGCCAATAAATTTATACCCCACCTTTATCCCTGATGGGACTGAAGATGTCTTACAGATAAAAACATGAACCGGTAAAAACACAGAAAAACAATATATAAAAAACAATTAAACATTGATAGAATTTTTTTAAAAAGACATATATAAAAATCTGTTAAAAGCATACAGATAATTACCATAAAAGCAGCACAGCACCAACTCTTTCATTAAAAGCAGTCAGTTCCCCAGAGCCAGTTGGAATAAGAAAGTTCTTCATCTGCCAGTGGAAGGTCAATGATGAGGGAGCCAGTTTAGTTTTTCTAGGGTGTGAGTTCCAAAGCCTGGGAGCAGCAACCAAGAAGGCCCTGTGCAAGGATGTCACTTAAGCAATAGGGTTTTCCCCCTTGCCCCATAGGAGGGGTGCTCCAAAAGACTCTTCTGTTTTTTCCTGCAGCAACAGACTAACACTGCTCTTCCTGTGGAAATTGTTGAAGTGGAAAGCCAGTGAACTGTATTTTTCCTTCGCTGGTGCTGTCTTTCCCATATAATTGCATAATTTTTACGGCCTAGTTTCATTTTGTTATTTTAGTAACTACAAATAAAAGTTGGACACCAGTCAGTAGCACTGAGACTGAACAGGAAGGAGCTTGTTTTCCAAACTTTACAGCAGGTGGGATTTTATAACTGAGCAGTTTCAGCTGACTACTTCCCATTGATAGTTAAGGGAAGTTGGAGTCTGTGTGTGTTCCCTTTAATATGCCTCCTGAAATTATTGCAGCCCCATTTGTGAATGATGGATCTTATATGGTGAATGATTTCCACCATTTCCCCAGAATGAGGAAGTGTGGGCATGGCAAGGGGGAAGTAACTTGAAGTAACTTGAAGACAGAATCAATTAATCTGTGCTATCCCAAAAAACGCTTTGTGGAAGGAACGGATTTTGACAGGGAAAGAAGGTATTTCGGGTATAGCTATTTTTCACCCAATTCAAAATTGCAGTACAATAAAAATGCAAGGTAAGAAATAAAAGAAGCAATGAAAATACAGTATTCAGAGGTAGTCCTTCAACAGTGGAGGCAGAACATAATCATGGCGTGAACCTGTCAATAGCCTTGTCCTTCACAAATTTGCCCAATCCTCTTTTAAAGCCATCCAAATTGGTGGTCCCCATTGCCTCTTGTGGGAGTGAGTTCCATAATTTATGCATTGCGAGGGTTGGTTTTTTTAAATTGGTCCTGAGTCTTCATGTCCATCCATTGTTACCTTTAACTCTCACCTCCCTCCTAATAAGCTCTTTGTGGTGGTTTTGCTTTAGTTGTTTGCTCTGTAATGTGCCAAAAATAACTTAAAGGGGCAGCAGTACAGAGGGCACAGAAACAAGGGTGGGTGTGTTTGTGTGTGTGGAGGTGGCAATAACCTCAGGGAGTTTAAGCCTCCTGACACTTAACTAGTTGAAGGCTTAAATCCTGCATACACACACAGCCCTGAGTGTAAGTTTAGAGTGTTACAATGCATCGAGAAACAGTCTGGAACCTGGTCCAAAATTCTTAACCATTCCGACAGAGGCTTGGACTTACTTTTGAGTAAACAGGCATAGGTTTCTTCTATAGTTTTGCTATCCTATGCACACTTTCGTGGGAACAAGCCCCGTTAAACTCAGTGACTGGTATTCAACTATGTTTTACTCAGACCTGTTGATATCATTGGACCCAACTTAGTCGTGTTCATTATTTTCATTGGGTCTCCTTTCTGTAAAGTGTGGTTGAAAAAAAATCACCCAGTGGTACATATTTTTGAGTAGACATGCAAAGGATTGCACCGTGAGTCTTTTGGGAACAAATACAACTTACAGCCTAAGTGACTTCGAGTGCACAATATGGGGGTTGCATTGCGTGTTATATTCCCTGTGCATGGAAGCTATTTTGCATGCTGTAAGGGCAGCTCTTTGGTCATTTCTGTGTGTCAAACATCTTGCTCAGTAGTCATGCTGTGGGCTCGTATGAGGAAACCTTTAAGTGACCTCTGAAACTGCCTCCCACCTAAAAGAAGAAGAAGAAAGAAAAGAAAACCAAAGTCTCTGAGGCCATAATTCTAATTACTTCAGTGTAAGAGGAGAAAAGATTTAGGAGGGCGAGCTTGTCAGCCCTAGGTTTCTATGGCAAAGCTGAACAAAGAGAGACATTGTTCGGTGGTACAAGGCAAAAGAGGGTTGAGGTAGGAGGGGAAGGGGAAGTTGGAGACAAGAAAGGGACCGATTCACTGTTAAAGGGGGTAGACTAAAGAGTTGTGGGATGCTGAAGGAACTGCCTGAAAAAGCATAATTATTTGTGCCACTTAAGCAAATGTCTTGGAGTGTGGAGAACTTAATGCAAGGATTAGGGAGATGTACAAGATAAAGGAGGGCAAACGATGTTTTGGATTGTAGTGATCATTCGCAAACACGCAACAGCAACTTTATAGCCTTGTCTGTAGCTTGCAGGGAACCTGCCAGGGAATTCTGCAAAGGCACAATAGTTTGTGAGAAGAAGAAGAAGAAGAAGAAGAAGAAGAAGAAGAAGAAGAAGAAGAAGAAGAAGAAGAAGAAGAAGAAGAAGAAGGAGGAGGAGGAGGAGGAGGAGGAGGAGGAGGAGGAGGAGGAGGAGGAGGAGGAGGAGGAGGAGGAGGAGGAGGAGGAGGAGGAGGAGGAGGAGGAGGAGGAGGAGGAGGAATGGGATCAAAGTTCTCTCATTCTCATTATTTTTGTTGCTAAAACAGCTGTCAAAGCAAAAGAGACTTTTTGGCAGGACTTGCTTGGAATTGAGATATATGAACATCTTCACCAGCATTAATGGCCACGCTTTCTAATGTCAAAAACTGGTCCCGGGCCAACGCAGAAGTAGGGCCAACTACATTGCATAGTTCAGAAAGCTGACCTTTGGCTAAAAACTGCTTATGTCAGAGTAGTCTTGCAAATGCCCCGTGGAAATAAGCACCCTTGAGCTTGTTGCACAGTTTCAGTTCATTTTGGTGGGACTTGCACAGAACCTCCCAGTTGATTGTGCCATTAAGAACATAAGGAGAGCCCTGGTGGATCAGATCAAGGGTTCACCTAGTCCAGCACCCTCAGATGCATCTCCATCCCCATTGTCCAACCCAGACACTGAGGTCCAGCTCTGAGGGCCTTCTGATGGTTCCCTCCCTGTGAGAAGTGAGGTTACAGGGCAGAGGGCCTTATCAGTAGTAGCACCCACCCTGTGGAAAACCTTCTCATCAGATGTCAAGGAAATAAGCAACTATCTGACTTTTAGTAGACATCTGAAGGCAACCCTGTATCAGGAATTTTTTTAATGTCTGATGTTTTACAATTTATGTTCTGTAAGCTGCCCAGAGTAGCTGGGGAAACCTAGCCAGATGGGTGGGGTATAAATAACAATAACAATAACAATTATACTGTCAGGGAGGCTAGCCAGATGCCTCTGGAAAGCCCACAAGCAGAGCTTGAAGACAACACCCCTCAGAATATTAAGAGTCCCTATCAAAACTTAATTTACAGATCTGTGAATTTGCCTAATCCACCTTGGTACAACCAGAGTCACTTAGCAGCCATTGCTTCCTCTTCTGGCAGGCAATCACAAAAGTTAGTTTTGTGTTGTGGGGGACATTATTTCCTCTTGAATGTTAAGAAGAGTCCGATGAGTCACACCAAAAGCCCATCTAGTCCAGCACTGAATTCTCCCTGTGGCCAACCAGAAGATTATGGGAAGCCAGTTAAGCAGGACTAGACAACATTCTCCCCACTTGTGATTCCTAGCAACTGGCCTCCTGGCCTCCAATGAGGTAGCTCAGCCGGTAGGGCACGAGACTCTTAATCTCAGGGTCGTGGGTTCGAGCCTCACATTCGGCAAAAGATTCCTGTGCTGCAGGGGGTGGGCTAGATGACCCTTGTGGTACCTTCCAACTCTATGATTCTGTGAGGTGGAGGCAGAACACAGCTATTGTAGCTAGTAGCCACGAAAAGCCTGATCTGCCCTGATTTTTATAGCCATCAAAGGTGATGGAACTGAATCTCTCCTGAATCTTTCAACATTCATATTCATTGGATTACCCCAGCTTCCAGTATTCTCCTTTGTGGTTAGCCCTGTCCATAAAGTTGCATTATCTGTGCATGCAAGACAGCCACTGGTGACATGACCCATCGAGAAGTGGTTTCCTCCAAGCTTGGGTTAAGTGCCCCAATGGACAGGGGACTGTGTATAAGTTTAAAAGGTAAAGGGACCCCTGACCATTAGGTCCAGTCGTAGCCGACTCTGGGGTTGCGCGCTCATCTCGCATTATTGGCCGAGGGAGCCAGAGAATAGCTTCCAGGTCATGTGGCCAGCATAACAAAGCCGCTTCTGGCAAACCAGAGCAGCACATGGAAACGCTGTTTACCTTCCCGCTGTAGCAGTTCCTATTTGTCTACTTGCACTTTGACGTGCTTTCGAACTTAGGGTTGCTATATTTCAAACAGACAAAATTCGGACAGAAATGTTGAGTTTTATTGGCAAATAGGCAAACCAAAATGAAGTTTTTGAGAAGATATTTTAAAGGGAAATCGCCATAAATGACGCTGCTGACAGGGGTTGCCATATGTCTGGATTTTCCTGGACATTTTTAGGTACCCGGCCACTGCTTCCAATTGCAGCATCCTGACTATGTCCGGAAAATTCCGGGCATGGCAGCCCCAGTATAAGTACTGTGTTACCCTAGCAAAAGGACAGAACCAGGCTGCTAGCTTCACATCCCCCATGCTGGATTCTTCCTTGCTGTTAAAACTAGATATGATCTCAGTGAGTCTCCTGCCTAAAATTTTATTTAGGCTGTTTGAGAATTTGGATCCCAATGTCCTTCGGGTGGAGGCAGGGGGAGAGAAACAAGCCATAAATAATGTCGAAATAGCTAGGAGATGTTCATTTGCCTGGATATGCATGTTTTGAGCAGTCACTCAGCCTGAGAAGCGGTAACTCTCAAGGCAAGGTGGTGAAAAGGATTTGGGAGAAGCCAGCTAAAGTTGAAGTTGGGGAGGCGTTAGGGCTTTTAGCAGAACTGTTCTGTTCAAAAGGGGATGAAATTTCACCCAGATGGTTAATTGCTCTGGTGGGAATGCATTTAGCAGAGGTGTTCGTTGATCTCTGTTTGATTGTATCGTTTGTATCCCACCTTTTCCTATATAATGTTGTTCCAGATTATTTAGGTACTGCACACCCTCTGATCCTTCCTACGCCCCCAGAATGCTAGTCTTTAAACTGAATGGAGTAAAAAAAAAGACTATAATTTATGTTTTAATAAAGCAGTGGAAATTGTCGTAAAAGGAGGCTCTCTCCCCTTTCTCTTCCCTCTGGTTCCTATCTGCAAATGAGCTCCTCATTAGCATTTTTCCTATCCAAAAAGCACCATCAATTTGTCGTGCCACTGCAGATAAGAGGCGGGATGAAATCAAGATGATGCAAAGGAAGGAAAAGGCTCTCTGAAGTCCTTTTTTGTGCTTCTGCCAACTTAGATAGCTTACAATTCATTCCTGCACTAGCAGTTTACTGACACTAAGCACATGCTTCCTTGATGAGAAGTTATTTTTAATACTCACAAACAATTCAAAGTTTTTGTTTTTAGAAAAATAAAAGTTAGTAATTCTGAGAGGTAAACTATGTTAGCTTGCCAGCGACTGAGCGAAGAAGCAGCTTTTCAATGGCTCGACTTAACCAAAACATACTATGATTGAATTTATAATGTTGACACCCATTGTTGTTGTTTAGTCGTTTAGTCGTGTCCGACTCTTCGTGACCCCATGGACCAGAGCACACCAGGCACTCCTGTCTTCCACTGCCTCCCGCAGTTTGGTCAAACTCATGTTGGTAGCTTCGAGAACACTGTCCAACCATCTCGTCCTCTGTCATCCCTTTCTCCTTGTATCCTCCATCTTTCTCAACATCAGGGTCTTTTCCAGGGAGTCTTCTCTTCTCATGAGGTGGCCAAAGTATTGGAGCCTCAGCTTCAGGATCTGTCCTTCCAGTGAGCACTCAGAGCTGATTTCCTTCAGAATGGATAGGTTTGATCTTCTTGTAGTCCATGGGATTCTCAAGTGTCTCCTCCAGCACCATAATATAACCTTCTTTATGGTCCAGCTCCCACTTCCATACATCATTACTGGGAAAACAATAGCTTTAACCATACAGACCTTTGTTGGCAAGGTGATGTTTCTGCTTTTTAAGTTGCTGTCTAGGTATGTCATTGCTTTTCTCCCAAGAAGCAGGCGTCTTTTAATTTTGTGACTGCTGTCCCAAGCTAAACACTGTCAGAGCAGCGCTGTGCCACAATTTTCACATGCCAAAATGGGCCTCCTGGTTATCTCAACAGAGGGCTGTATTCAGCTAACCCATTCCGCTGGGGCGGTGTGGCTTTCCTATCTCTCCCCCCGCCCCGAATGCCCTCTGCATCTCCCTTAAATCTGCTCTGTAGTGTCAGGCGTACCCCCCCCCCAAAAAAACAACCAGTGTCAGAGAGCTGGGTCAGATGCAGGTCAGCACACAAGACATTCCTGGATCAAATCAGAAGCTGGGATGGCTTTCGTAATTCCTGGACTGTCTCCGGAAAATTGGGACAGTTGGAGGGTAGTTTATTTATGGCTCCTTACAGTTCCAGGGCATGTGACACTGTCCTCTGCTTGCAAAATTTTGGGGGCAGACGTATCGCTTCATGTCCATTCAGTGTGTGTCTTGCTGAAATCCTGCAACTTTTTATACCACAAATGCGTGTTGTTGTTTGGGATCTTAGGGGATACTTTTTAGCAAGATGGAGCTGAAGATTTTGTGGTTGATTTTTGTGGGTGTGCTGTGTTTTCCTTGCTCTTTTTTCCTGTTAGAATTGTTTTATATTTTGAATGGAATTGTCGCCCGCTCTGGGGTCACGTGATGCTGAACATTTACCGTATAAATAATAGAAACGTTTCAAATAGCGCTGGGTCCAAGGCGGAGGTCTGGAGAATCACTCTTGTGCTTTTGCCGCTTGCCTGTACTCTCTGCTTTCTAAGTTTAAAAGCACACATTTCATAAAGCTGGCCTCCTGAATGCATCTCTGAATCTTTAATTATAACAGAAAGCCATGACCTCAGCTTTCCTGTAAGCTTGAATATGATAGCATCGGTCCAAAAAAAATGAAACGGAAAAAAACACACCCCAAAACACTGGGATACCAGCCTAGGAGCTTGGCCTGGTTTTTGCTATAATAGCTTTGCTTAGATTGTGCCAAATCACCTGACTGTGTCTTGCCTCTGCAACGACACTGTAAGATATTCAGCCTCATTCTCCACCCAGATGAGGCCCGGGAGCTTACCGGTATCATCCACTAGTTAGTTTAGGTTTTAAGGCAACTAACCGTGCCAACATCAATTCAGTCTTAATATATTTTGGTTAAGTTGGGAACTGTTGCTACAGACCATACCTTGTAAGGGGCCTATGAGAGTGTGATCTTATTATATATACGGTTACAGGTAGGTAGCCGTGTTGGCATGGGTCGAAGTAAAATAAAAAAATTCTTTCAGTAGCACCTTAAAGACCAACTAAGTTTTTATTTTGGTATGAGCTTTCGTGTGCATGCACACTTCTTCAGATATCACCCTCCCCTCCCCACCCCCTCCCCACTCCTTCTCCACATAAGCGCCTGGGGACTCCTATTTCAGTGTATCTGAAGAAGTGTGCATGCACACGAAAGCTCATACCAAAATAAAAACTTAGTTGGTCTTTAAGGTGCTACTGAAAGAATTTTTTTTATTATATATATGTATTTTTAAAGAAATATCTCCCTGAAAACTTCATGGTTCCCTTGGTTGTCTTTTGACGATCCCCCCCCCCCCCGGTTGCAATCCTTTGCTCATGTACTCGGGAGTCAAGACCCATTGAGCTCATTGGCGCCTGTGATCTGGTGATACACGTGTAGGTTTGTGCTCTGAGAGCTGTAATGAACCCGGAGCACATTCTTTAAACAAAGTCATTTTGGCAGCCTGCAGCATTTTTGTTCTTCGAGGGGAAGTTTAGAATTTCACACCTTCTCTGCTCAGCAACTTTTGTGGGCTGTGAGTGAGGTGATTCTTCTTGACCCGGGTCTAGCGCTGTGCTGAATTGGAAGAAATATTCCCGCTGTGCAGTTAAACGCTGCAGAAAATGTGTACAGGTGGATGCAAAGGAGTTGCGCGGCGCATCTTAACTATTGAGTCTTAAAAGAGAGCCATTGTACCTTCTGGCATTGATTAGTGACTTCACAAAGCTATAGCAGCGAAAGAGAATGAAGGAAGACATCGTTTTTACATTTAACAGGCTGAGCTTGTATCACCTGCTCTATTTGAGCTCTCTCTTTTTGTTAAAAACATTCTAAAACCATCCCTATGCAGCTTAAGGAATGAGTTGCGCTTACAGGAACATCCAGTAATGACTGTTACATCAAATTATTGGGAAGTGTTCTGATATTCCTACCGTTTCAGAGGAGGAAAATAAAATCCTTGAGCGTCCCATTATAGCAAAACTGGCTAGCTACTTCAGAGTTAAAGAAAGACAACAATATGCTTAAGAAAATGCGGTTTGTTCAATTATCAGAACAACGAGGCTCATTCTTTGACAGATGCATGTATTTGGAATGCTGTCCATTTGAAATTTGGTTTACCTTGAATATGTAAATATTTGTCTTATTGGAACCACAAAAACTACAAGAAATATATTTCAGTGATTCTAATAAAACCAATACTGAAATTAAAATAAAGATCAATTTGACAGCATTCCAAATAAATGCAATATCTGTTGAAGAATGACCCTTTACATATAATTTATTCTTATTTAAGCTTAAATGTGCAGCATATTGTGTGTATATGTGTGTGATTCAAGTAGGAGTGGGAGGCCAGCCAGTCTTTAAGGTGCCACAAGACACTTCTGTTGTTTTTGTTGCTAAAGACTAACACAGCAAACTCTCTGGAAATTGTTCGTTTTATTGTTGGCATCTGTCTGTCTTGAGAGACAGTGGAGGTGTGTCCTATTCGGGGTCAAACTGTTGGGGAGTTACAGCACCTACTATGGCTGTAGAGTCCGATATTGGAGTGACAAGTTTTATTGCAGCTGGGGCAGATGAAGGTATCCGGTTGTGCCGCTGCAAATGCACCATGGCATTTCTTCTCTTCTCTGCTAAACGAATGTCAACAATAGCATACAAAATGGGGGTTTATGCTTTAACCAGAAGATTGAGGAGATCATGCAATGGGAAAGTGGAGGCCAAACCAGAACTGTTTTGTGAATCGACATAGCTTTAATATAAAATACGTTAGCAACTTCTGACTACCGTATCCCAGAACGGTCTTTATTTTGCTGTATGTCAGCAATGTCTTCTAAAGTGGCCCAACAGGACTGCGTAAAGAGCCACTATAACAGGAAACTAGCTATACCAACACCTTCCAACGAGGCTGTAACAGAGGACGCAACAGAGCCATTTCTCCTTAATTAATAAAAGATGCTCACGGAGAAGCATTAATCAACTCCCCCCTTCCCCATCTGTTCTGATTTTTATACTCTCTTCTTAACAGGTTTACCGGGAGAGAAGGGAGAGCGAGGGAACCCAGGTGTTGGGACCCAAGGCCCCCGGGGCTCACCAGGGGCAGCAGGTAAATTCACCATACTGACCATATGCCCAAATGATATGCAATGGTCAATACAATTAAATGTGCATTCCCACGCATAATAAACAACAGTCGGTACAAAGTAACGTCTGGATCCTTTACACAGAGTGGCTGTATCATAAAGAACATGTGTGCAATCATGTTCGGTTACTCAGGTAGTCTATACCTGATGTCTATACCTCTCATTCTGCGGCAGTGGCAAGGTGACGTTCTTACTGCCGCTTCTCTGTTCCATGCAGGGCCTCCAGGCGAAAGCCGCACAGGCGCCCCGGGACCACAAGGTTCACCAGGTCCAAGAGGACCACCTGGCCATACAGGTGCTCCTGGGCCGCATGGCACCTCAGGGCAACCAGGATACTGTGATCCCTCTTCCTGTGCTGGTTATGGAACAGGTGGTGAGTATGTTTTTCCAGGTTAGCCTCCCCCCCTCCCCACTTTGCTTCCCAGAAATGTCTTCAGAATGAGGTAGCTCAGTCAGTAGAGCACGGGACTCTTAATCTCAGGGTCGTAGGTTCTAGTCCCAGGTTGGGTGAAAGATTCCCGCGTTGTAGGGGGTTGACCCTCGTGGTTCCTTCCAGCTCTACGATCCTAGCGCTGAACTGTATTTTTTGTGATGCTCGATTTTCAATAAGTTGTGGCTTCGGGAACGAGGGAAAGGATCTGCAAAATCAGAAACAACACCCCCCTCCTGCAGTCACACCTGTTTGCAGCCATTGCTCTCCCAAGTGATTTGGAAGCTATTCTTTTTACCTGAAAGGACCTTGTAATTAATTGCCCCAGCCCGCCAGGGATCTCATTGTCAATGTGATGGTGCCATGGGGGCGTGCAACCTAACCAGCTTAGCTACTTGGTCTCGGCAGCGAAGGCAAACAGAACTGCCCTGCCTTCTCTCCGAAGACCCTCGAAAGTGCATTTGGACACATATCTGTGGGTGCACTGAAGTACACACCCTTGTATTCTGACACAAATGTGCATCCGGGCCACTACGGATACAAAGTTAGTGGGCTTCCTCTTCCCCATAGACACACCCTTCTGAGCATCCCCTCCATGTTCACATATAAAAATAAAACATTTCCTGATCAGTCATTGATACCGTTTTAAACACTTCAAAAGAAAGCCATGCGCAGAATCTCAATGCATACAAAAACAACAAAGGCATATTAAAATCACAGAGACGTGGAGCATGTTTGCATGTTTTCTTACTGTAGGGACTTTTAGTTGAAGGGAGGGGATCCTAGAGAAGTTTGGGGTTTCTTTTAATTTTTTTAAATGTCAGTAAAGTAGCCAGGGTGGCCTTCCCGAAGCAGGGAGTTCCAAAGATGAGAACATAATGCTGAGGCTGGCTTCCCTTCCAAGGAAAGAGAATTCCAGAGAGCTGTTGCCACCGGGCTAAAAAAAAAAACCCTTGCTGGCTTCCTTCACAATGGTGGCAGCGTTAGTGTAATGCGGTAGAAAATTATGTCAACTGATCATACTCTTTACCTAGGAGGCTCAGAGGAATAGAAGGAGAGCCTTCTGGATCAACCCAAGGGCCCATCTAGTCCAGCCTCCTGTTCACACACAGTAGCCAATCAGTTACCTGTGGGATAGCCTGTAAGCAGGACCTGAACCCACGAGCACTCAGTTTCCACCCATTGGTATTCAAAAGCATACAGCCTGCTCCGACTGTGGAAGCAGAGCATAGCCATCATGGCAAGCAGCCATCCACAGACTTCTGCTCTGTGAATTGGTCTTGATCCTCTGTTAAATTGGTGGCTATCCCTGTCTCCTATGGGAGTGAGCTGCTTAGTTTAACCCAGGTGGTGCTGTGGGCTAAACCACTGAGCCTAGGGCTTACTGATCAGAAGGTCGGCGGTTCGAATCCCTGTGACGGGGTGAGCTCCCGTTGCTTGGTCCCAGCTCCTGCCAACCTAGCAGTTTGAAAGCACGTCAAAATGCAAGTAGATAAATAGGAACCGCTACAGCGGGAAGGTAAACAGCGTTTCCATGTGCTGCTCTGGTTTGCCAGAAGCGACTTTGTCATGATGGCCACATGACCTGGAAGCTATACATCGGCTCCCTCGGCCAATAATGCGAGATGAGCGCGCAACCCCAGAGTCGGTCACGACTGGACCTAATGGTCAGGGGTCCCTTTACCTCAGGCATCCCCAAACTGCGGCCCTCCAGATGTTTTGGCCTACAACTCCCATGATCCCTAGCTAACAGGACCAATGGTCGGGGAAGATGGGAATTGTAGTCCAAAACATCTGGAGGGCCGAAGTTTGGGGATGCCTGCTTTACCTTTACCCTGTCTCCTATGGGAGTGAGCTGCTTAGTTTAACTATGCATTGTTTGAAGAAGCGCTTTATTTTATCTGTCCTGAATCCTCTGACATTGAGCCAGAGGCCGTCTTAAGCATATCGGGCTCCCTGGCGCCATGGTGCGAAGATTGCTCCGGCGCGCCCCCCCGCCCCATTTCCCACTGTGGCTGTCTGGCGGGCACAGCGCGCAGCACCCCCCTGCGCCACCCAGCCTTGCCTTAGAGCCGGCCCTGCATTGAGCTCCATTGGATATCCATGAGTCCTAGTGTTAATGGGAGAGTGCTTAGGAGAGGAATCATAAACATTGTAGTCTACTTCATTGGGTCAGGGAACATGCCCAGTTATCTCATTCAAAGAGGAAAAGCAACCTTTTAACCTTGTAACTGAAGCAATTAAAACCCCATATAAAAACCAAAGAGCGTGTGAAGTGCAGGGCGTTTTGTTTCTTTGTCTCTTGTGCTTGTCATGTGCCATTGTCACATTGTCTAAAATAACCCAGTCCAAGTTTCTTGAATGTCTTGTTTGTGTCATCCATCTCCTGGTTTTAACCTGATCTGCCTTGGGTGGTTGGTTGGTTGGTTTGGAAATCCGAAGCTGAGAAGCTCCTCGTTCATGTTTGTCTAAACAGCATGGGAGACCTGAGTGTCACTAACTAAGCCTCTTGTAATAATCTGAATTGGCAGTGCATATAGTTGTAATTCATGAATAACAGTCTTTTTTTAAAAAAAAGAGGAATCGGACTAAAATACCCCCATTGCATGGAGAGATTGTGTTGTCTTGAACAGTGGTTTTCAAATGGTGTTCCTTGAGAGCATTATCTGTGACTGGCTCCGCCCATTTTACCTTTGGCCACACCCACTGTTGGCATTATCATCTTCTGCCAAACATATGTGTGTGTGTGTGTGTGTGTTGGGTGAATTGTCAACCAAGCCTCAGAATTCTCTGCAACATGGAGATTTCCCATGGTAAGCAAACTGATACGAAAAACTCCTCAAGGACCTTGAAAAACACTGTTTGGTATCCAAGGGGCCATGGAAGGAAGGGGTAGGAATTTTGACACAAGTTCATGTACTGCATGTGAATGTTTTTTTTATTCTTTCTTGTTTCGGTTTGCAAAGCATGAAGCAAAGCCTTAGGTTGTACTTATTAGTTTGAGACTCAGTCTTGGTTACAGCTTAAGTCGCAAGATTAACCTGTAGTTGAACTGGCCTCGGAGACCTTTGTTTGTTTCACTGACCTGTATGTATTTCTCTGTTGTTCACCTGCTCCTGTCCCTCTTCCCCTCTTCCCCCCACCCCTCATCTTGGTTCGTTTTCGATTTCCGAAGGCTCATTCCCTTACAATGGCTACCCATACGGAAGGTGAAATCGGGTAGAGTCTGGTTTTTCTTTCTCATATGGACGAAGGTCAGAATGGCAACTACTGAACAGCCCCCATGCTTTCCCACCAGCAACACCGAATACTATTATTATCACCACTAACAAAGGATGCCTGCTCTAGTTTTCTTATGCTTTCTGCTAGAATTAAAACACTTGGCACATTTCTCCACGGTGCGCATTGCTAGGCACAAGCAACCATTGGGCAGGCTGTTATCCAGAACAGGGTTGTATCAAAGCCCTGGGAGAGCTTTTGGAAAGGGAGAGCTTCACTTATTTGAGCAAAACAAGTGGGAACGACAACAAGTTATTGCAGGTTGGAGTGTTCCTATTTAGGCCTCCAGCAAGCCAGCCAGATCCCATATGCAGGATTCTCCATTGAATCACGGTCTTTTGCTTTAACTTTCCCCCCACTGAAATAAATGAGGGCTAAACACACTTAATCAGGGCTGGGTTGTGTCTACTGGTTCTTAAGCTTCTCCATGTTCCCCACCCCCCACCCCTAACCACGCTGTGTAACAGAAAACTCATATCTAAAACAATTAGCGCACTGTTACTGCTGGTGTCGGTTTCCAACTAACAGGAAGATCATAAATCTTCCCCCATTCACTGGTGCTGATTTAATCTTACAAGGTCGACTGCTTTGCAAGTAGAAGTAGCCGAGAGCAGCCTTTCTCAACCTTGGCCTCCCCACTCCCCCGATGATATTGGACTACAACTGCCATCATCCCTAGCTAGCAGGACCAGTGGTTAAGGATGATGGGAGTTGTAGTCCAACCGCATCTGGGGACACAAAGTTGAGAAAAAGGTTGCTCTATAGAGAGCAATATTCAACCAAGCTCCTAACGATTGCTTCTATTTTGCTTTCCTCTTGCGTTAACTGTGCGGCTCCTCTTGGCGAGTTAAGGTGGATATGGGGACCCAACTGATCAAGAGATCCCTGTCGTGCCGTTACCGCACAACTCCTACCAGCTCTATGACTCCGAGGACCTTTATGATGATGACGATGATCAAGAGCCTTATCTAGTGCATGGATCCTACCACCACCCGCAGTCCCCCTACCCAGCACCTCGCCTGGCTCAGCCAGAGTTCACACCTGTGCGGGAAGAAATGGGGGCTCTCGAACTGAGATCCCCCGGAATAAGCCACATTTCAAGAAGAATCTCCAAAAGAAGCACCGGTTCTCTGAGGCTCAAGAGGAAGGTTAAGAAAACCTCTTAACGAACTATTTCTTTTTCTCTCTCTGTGCATTATATACATGAATCTTTTAGGCCTCTGTCCAGTTGCCTAATGTTGTTGTGGGAATTGTTTACAGGCTCATATGTTAAAGGGAAAAAAGGAATATTGTACATTACCACTTTGGAAGAATGGGGGTGGGGTAGGGTGATAGCGAATTTCATTGCATGCCAGAAGTTATTAGCTTTGTAGGGGTTTATTGTTAGATGGAAACTCCAAGGGACATTTCTGTAGATCTTTGTAGTTATTGTATTAGAATGGTTCGATGCACATTTCAAAACACTCCATCACCAGCTGATATATCTGAATAAGTCAAGGAGCTCATATCACTGTTTCCTGCTTTCTGAATTTCTCTGCCTGAATTTTGATTGTGTGCTTTACTTGCAAAGTAACCCTTATGAAGCCAACTGTGTTGGTTGATTTTTTTAAAATCATTTCCTTCGAAGATTTATATAAAGTGGGATTTTCTTCCCACAGCATTCTTATTAAATACCTATTAGAAACACACTAATAATTTATTGTGGGTCTATCACTACTCCATTTTTATATACAAATAAACGTGGCAAACTTTTATAAATAATTTCATCTGTTGTGTTTATTATTTTTAAGAGCCCACGACTGTGGTATGAAGTTTAATCTGGGGATTCCTGAGATCTATAAAAAAAATAAACATAAACACCTCCATCCAAAAATCCTCGCAAGTTCCAGTTGCGAGATTGCTCTGTCCATGGAAGCATTTCTGCTTGACTCTTAGATGTGATTTCTGCATTGCAGGGGGTTGGATTAGATGATTCTACAAGTTTCACACTTCGCTTAAAACATAACAACTCTTCTAATTCTTCCCTTGCTGGATTGGGATACGTATGTCAGACAGTTCAGGGCCATTTCACAGCTCACAAGATGTACCTCTGGACTGATTTGGGAGAGCATGTTGCATGCATGGGGGAAAGAGAGGACGAGAAGTTCTGTTGTACATGCATACTTCCTAGTGCTGATGGTAGTGGCATAGCGTGGGTTGCCAGTGCCCAAGGCGGGTGGGTGGGAGGGAAAGGGACGGAGTACACATGTGCACTTAACTGCCTAACAGCATCCGCCTCACCCAGGACATCACAGCCGCAGAGATAAGAAAAGAGGGGTCATTCTGTTGTCCAGAGAGGTCACTTCCTGGTTAACGTGGAGAAGCCCAGCAGAGCCCAGTGACGGAAACACACAGCTGTATTGAGACAGCACTGGGTGTTGAAATTTTGCACCCCTTAACAATTTTGTGCCCCAGGCAACCATCCCTGTGCCTCCTGTGTCCTCGCAGGGGCACACCAGTTGAATAGCACCCTAAGTTTTCAGAGGGTTTCTCTGCCTTAGCAGAGGGGCAATGCTGTTGCTGAGTTTTTGGCACTTTCCACAACACTGGCATGGACCCCAAATGCACCATTCGAACAACATCAGTTGCAGGTAAGCAACCTGTATTTTCTGCGGTTTAACACCTAAGCATTTGTTGTACAATAACTCCCACTTATTACCCATCTAATCTTTATTCCCCCCCCCCCAGCTTAGTATGCTACAAGCATCTGTCTTGTTTATCTGAAGGGATGCTCACCTCGAGTGTTTTAGATTTCTCATGCCTGTGTATCGCATTACTATGAGAAAATATCTCCCCTGCAATTGAAAACCTTTTCCCATATAAAACTTGCTTAAAGACTGTCATGAGCTATTCTCCAGCAAGATGGCCACATATGTCTATGTGCTGCATATTTATTCCAGAAATGGTGTCCCTTGTAGCCAACTCATTCCTCTCATTCTCTTATAATTAGGTCAGAATATGTTGGAAATCTGAGGCTGCTGAAAGGCTCTGATTATTTTCCCCACTGATAATTTATGTCAGAAATGTTGGAATGATATAGTATAGATTAATTGATTCTGATTACATTTCATGCCATGATGTCTGTACATTCTTATGCTGCTATTCTTTGCCAGAAAATGCTGATTTCTCAAGCTTCTTCACATCAGAAGAAATAAACGAGAGGGTCTTTCTTCTAGATTTTAAAAGCAAATTGGTGGCCTCTTAGCTTGATCTACACTGGGATCTAGAATAGGAGGCCTTGGCCCTTTGCCGTGCACTAGAGTTCTGATCCAGATCATCAGGCCTCAAGCACATGCTATTTGCAATCGGGTTAAAGCTTCCATTTGGTCCAATGGGAACTTTGATTTCCAGTACATGCTCACATTCTCGTTTCATCTGTGCTGCCTTGGTCATGTCCACAGAATGGAAGATGGCAAGATCTCCAAGGATGTGCTCTGCAGGGAGTTGGCTTCAGGTACAAGGCCTGTTGGCAGATCAACTCTGCACTACAAAGATGTCTGCAAACGAGACGTGAAGGCTAGCAACATCAACCCTGACAAGCTGCATACTGACAAGCTGGAACGTGTCCAGAAGAGGGCAACCAAAATGGTCAAAGGCCTGGAAACAATGCCTTATGAGGAACGGCTTAGGGAGCTGGGTATGTTTAGCCTGGAGAAGAGAAGGTTAAGGGTTGATATGATAGCCATGTTCAAATATATAAAATGATGTCATATAGAGGAGGGTGAAAGGTTGTTTTCTGCTGCTCCAGAGAAGCGGACACGGAGCAATGGATTCAAACTACAAGAAAGAAGACTCCACCTAAACATTAGGAAGAACTTCCTGACAGAGCTGTTCAGCAGTGGAATTTGCTGCCAAGGAGTGTGGTGGAGTCTCCTTCTTTGGAGGTCTTTAAGCAGAGGCTTGACAGGCATATGTCAAGAATGCTTTGATGGTGTTTCCTGCTTGGCAGGGGGTTGGACTGGATGGCCCTTGTGGTCTCTTCCAACTCTATGATTCTATGATTCTAACCCTGCTGTGTGGGAATCCCTTGCAGACGACCGCAGTGCCTGGAGGCAGCCAGGTTGTGCATCTGCAGCAGTGACCAGCAGAGGAATGACGGCTAGGAGGAGCGCAGACAGAAGAAACACCGTGGTGCACCTGTATCAGCACAACCGGAGGCCTTCATCTGCCCCAGCTGCAACAAAACATGTCTCTCCCACATCGGTCTCTACAGCCACAGCAGGCATTGTAGCTGTCCAAATGGAAGGTACGCACTTCCATTGTCTCCCGAAGTCAGACGAGTGCCAACTTCTGAAATAAATCCATGTCTGTGTTTCCCAAACTAAGATGCTGCAAGACCTGAGGTGTGCCACGTTGGACAGCCAGCACTCTATGGCTGTCAGAAGCGCTGGAGTCAGGGGCAGGGAGAGTGAGGAGAACCTATTTGGTACTGATCTGCCTCCTCCAGACCAATATACTGTACATGTATCATCAAGTGGGAGTAAGGAGGTACCCAAGATGCTATAGCAGCAGCTTGCACTGTATCTGATAAGCACAGGGAGAGCCGCCCTAGAAACGTCACCATTGGCCCAAATTAGGATCCACCCACCAGTCTTGACTACGGCAAACGGAACAGTAGGATGCAAGCAAGGACTAGTAAGTGGGCGATCCTACAGTTGCCAGGAGTCCTTCCCATTGCTCTGGAAACTGATTAGGCAAATTAAGCAGATATATTGGCTGGCTCCCAGCTAAGGTTGGTTTAGCCGATTCCTGCATTGCAGGGGGCTGGATTGGATGACCCTCTGGGTCCCTTCCAACGCTGCAGTTCTATGGTGGTATGAAATGAAGTGAAACTAAGTTAATCTGGATCAAATATGAATAGAGAAATGGAATTAGGCGTGGCTCCAGTTTCAGTTGCACCAGACGGCAAAGTCTGGGAAACAAAGTACTGGAGGTGGTAATAAATCAATGCTGCCTCTTAATGAAGACATCTTACAGTTTGTAGGCTAAAGATCAATTTTGTACCCAAAATGAAATGGAATCCCTGTGCACACACACACACACACTCCCGGCCAAAGATACACTGCACCCAAATTGCCTCAGTAGACACACATATTGGTCCACATTATGTTCCGCGATGCTGATTTTTGTGGCTCTGGTAAGGTTCCTAAAATTACATACTCCATTATATCCTGTCCAAGATTTTGACAGTATGTTTTAACCCAACTCCCCACAAAATCATGACCTAATATTGCAGCTGGTGGGGTTTTTTTTTGCAGTGATTAAGATTTACCTTAGATGAATATCTGGTCCATTAACTAAGCATACAGTATTAACAAGCAATCTGAAAACAGAGTAAATTGCAGTTCATGACTGACTGGCTGTAGACAGCATCCAAGGATATGCCAGGACCTGTTGGAATTGTTCCCAAAATTAAACGTGAGAGGGAATGGCTCCTAGTATTTCATATGCTGTGCAGGATTACGTACGGTGCGAGCCCAATTTGCTAAATGGCCCGCAATGTAAATATCTGCGTAAACAGTTATGCAGGATTGACAATAGGAGGGCCAGAACTTCCTCTGAAAAACTTCCGCACCGAGAGAATGGCTCACTATCCAACAACAAGCAGAGAGAAGACTCGGAACGACAAAGAAAGTAAAATAAGATACAGGATTATGCCCAAACCTTGCTATAAAACTCTGCATATTCAGATTTACAAACAGCCAGAGTTTGCCCATTTCCTTACATGTTTGTGCTTTGGCGTCCGTCATTTTCAGGCAGACACCATGCAGGGAGGTCGGACAAAGCACAATTAGAAATATTCTCACAGGTATCAATGGGAATCGTGAATTTGTTATGCAAACGCTCGCCTGATTTCCAAGGAATGCATTGCGTTCCGTAAGCAGGACCTATGTATATGTGAGCATATTGCCGGCCTTACCTACCTACCTGTGGAAAGTAACACATTCCTCTGTTTGACCAGCTTGGATAAAAGATTTTTTTTTTAAAAAAAAGTTAAGTGGACAACTGAGTAGACTTGGGGAAATGCTCACAGAGAAACTGACCATAGTTTGCCAGGAGGGCAGAGTGTCCAAGTCGCAGCTTTTGCGTGAGAACGATCATAATGAGCAGTGAGCTATAATTTTTAATGACGGTTGTGCTATGCAGGCTATATGAAGTTCACACCGCCTATTAATCTCTCACTCTCTTTCCCCTTGACCAAAATTTATCACTCGCAACTTGGCTTCTTTAACTCCAGCCAACAGTGCTAAGACCTAAGTGCATGTCATAAAACAGGAACAACTGCCAGAACATTTGTTATGGCCACTGGGGTTGACTTTTTGTAGTGTCAGGACTAAATCATACCCGTAGTCTTGATAACTATATTCGATTTGTTCAAATAATTGATGTCATAGGAAAACTGCGTTGCACCCAGGAAAGGAGAAAACATCATGCCCTCTGATAACAGTTCAGTAACAATGCCCATTTTGCAGATTTTTGAACATTTTTATTTATCATTTTATACATGTGCCAAAAGAAGCAAGAGGCAGATGTGTAGCATCAAGATTTCTTCCAAAACCCAGTCATTTTTAACCTTAGGAGAGTTGCCGATTTTGCTAGATGTTCCAAGAAGTCAGAGCAACTCCAAAGCATTTAACACAGGAGGAACAACTGAGAGGGCCTAACTCAACACCTACACTGTAATTTAGGAAAAGATGCTGTGTTTTGCCGAAGCAGTTCAAAACACATTCTTCAATAGACTGAGCAACCTGGGAATCTCAACAGCTCTGAGCATTGCTCCCAGCAGGGCCGGCTCTAGGCCTGCCCCCGGTGGCGCGGGGCGCCAGGCCACCAGGGGTGCCGCTGCACCCGCTGAAAGGCATGGCTGAGGCTGCCCGAGGCGCGCCTCCGCTGTTCAGCGGCTTCAGGCCGCTCTCTGGAGGCACGCAGGCCTGGGGCCGCCTCCGCCGCAAGCAGGGGCGTCGCAACAGGGGGCGGGCAGCACCCCCTGGCCCAGGGCCGGCCCTACGGCAGGCTGGGTGGCGCAGTGCAGTGGCGCCCGCCCGCCGCGCTGGGAAACGGGGCGGGGGGGGGCGCCAGAGGGATCCGTCTCACCACGGCGCCAGGGTGTCAGGCATGCTTAAGACGGCCCTGGCTCCCAGTCTACCGGTGGTCCAAACATCCCCACCTCAAGACACACACATTAATAACGTGGCCAGAGAAGCAACCGTTGTACCGCTCCCATCTGTTGGGAGTCAATGGGAGGGGAATGACTTACACCAGATCTTGTCCTCTCAAAAGATTCCTGCCGAACAAGAAGTTCAAATTCAGTCTAGGTGTGCTCATTCCATAGGCATCCAAGACACACCTTGCTTTCCATGGCTTGAATTTTGCTGTCAAGAGTCTTCTGGAACTGTTCCAATATGTTGGAGGAGGGGTCCGACAGTAGACATTTCACTGCTGCAAAACTCTCCCCATAAGCAGAGCGGCATTTCAAGGGTTTTCAGCCTAGAGGACCTCAGGAACAGAGCCACACCCCGTGTTAAACTACACTGGCGCTAATCCAGACCTATGTACCTAGCAGCAGTGTGCTGAGTGTTTGTTATCTTTTGTCTTTCAGTGGATGGCGAAAACCATTCTCTTTCGTTGGGCATCAGAATGTTGCTGTGTTTCTTCTCTAGTGTCCTTGCTTCTATGTAATTGGTTACTGCATTGTGGTGTACTGAGCTGGAGTGCTGTGGTTTTTATTTTTGTTTGAACTTTAATTGCATGCATTTTTATTGTTTCTGCTTTAATTGCTTGCATGCATGTTGCTCTAGAGGCCTATGGAGAAAGCGCAGCAAACAAAACAAATTCCAACTATAGCAAGCTACCCAATAAATGGTTGGTGATGTTAACTTATGCACTGGTAAGCTACCTTATAGGTGAATCCAAGTTTAATGTCACTCTCCTTTTTGGCAGAAGGGAGTACGGCACTGTCTCTAATGACAGTCCTAGCTGTCTATCAACCCTGTTCTGCACCCACAGTTCCCGCTCCAGGATGTGTGTACAAAAGTCTTTGCTAGAGCAGGACGCCTAAACTTAAGTGTGAGGTCATTGGCTAACTGCAGGCTGCAGCAGGAATATGACAATCTAGCAGCCAGCACACTTGCTCAAATGTTTTACGTATTATACAGTTACGCGTGCCACAAAACAAGTTCACCCAAAGGCCAGAACACTATATAAAAAGATGTAGATACTGCAGTTAATTTCAGAAAAGTATTTTTTATTGTCAGCCCCGTTTCCCCGTCCACGGAAGAAAAAGGGGATTACCAAGCATAAACAAATGAAGTAATACTGCCCTATACCTGGGGGGGGGGGAATCAAGTTTACTTCACAGCAGACTTTATGCAATTAGCTAAACTGTGAAATGCTGGATGGCTTTTATCTTCTAGAAGATGAAGTATATGGGCTCCTGTTCCCATTCTTTCACACTCTTCCTGCTACAGTGGTCGAAAATCTTTAGGTCTGCAAAAAAAGAAAAAAGAAGCAGAAGCAGGGATGAATAAATATGCTATGACAGCTTGTCACATAATACAAGAAGAACAGATCATAAATATTATTATGGCAGTAATATTACTATTAGGGACCCAGGTGGTGCTGTGGGTTAAACCACAGAGTCTAGGGCTTGCTGATCAGAAGGTCGGCGGTTCGAATCCCTGCAACGGGGTGAGCTCCCGTTGCTCGGTCCCAGCTCCTGCTCACCTAGCAGTTTGAAAGCACGTCAAAGTGCAAGCAGATAAATAGGGACCGCTCCAGTGGGAAGGTAAACGACATTTCCATGTGCTGCTCTGGTTCTCCAGAAGCAGCTTTGTCATGCTGGCCACATGACCCGGAAGTTGTCTGCGGACAAACACCGGCTCCCTCGGCCTATAGAGCGAGATGAGCGCCGCAACCCCAGAGTCGGACACGACTGGACCTGATGGTCAGGGGCCCCTTTACCTAATATTACTGTTATTACAGGTTGGGAATCTGTGGCTATTCAGGCAGGACTACATGTTCCTCACCCTTGACATATTGGCAGCTAAAATAATAGTGCATCAGTTTGTGCTATGGAAAAACATGTGTGAAAAAATGAACCAAAAAAGCAAGCAGAAAAATTAGGAGGTGGTCATTTATGGAGTTCCCTGTAACTTACTGCTGCTCATCTAAAAGAAACTAGCAAAGTGAACTCTAGTCCTGGTCCATCCCACTCAAAACCAAACTCTCTCTCTGCAGCTAAAGTAAGATGGACAGTGGACCCTCTGGATATGAATTTAATTCATTCCAGGGGTCCGTGCGCACCCTGAAAAATCAGTATCCGGAGGTGCCGTTTCTGCGCATGCACGTGGAGTGCTTCTGTGCCTGCGTGAGCGGCAAAATACTTCCGAGTTTGCCACTTTCACAACCCGAAGTTTAGGTTACTCGAGAGTAACGTAACCCGAGGGTCTACTGTATTCAACTTGCGTTCTTCTCAGAACAGACCAACTGAGATGAATGAGTACGACTCAAGTTAGCTCCATTAATTTCAAGAGACCTACTCGTGAGTGAAACTTAGTTGCCCACCACTCATGGGAAATAAACTAGCCATTAGCAGAGATAAACGAGATAACTTGAACATACAGATCGAGAACTGCATAATATGCTGGATATGAAAACTGGGAAGCATCTTCAGATCATCTCGTTTCGCAAATACAACAAGGGAGGAGGCAGCCTCCAGTTCCCATGACCCAGGAGAGCTCAGGGTTCTGCTGAGCAGATGGGAAATGCAGAAATTGGCAACCACATTGCTCAGCTGATAAAAATGAAACCAGGCTGCATGCATCAGCTCAAATCAGTATACCACACAAGTTCTCCAATGATCTGGAGGCCAGACCCTGCTATTTACGCCCCCCCCCACCAAATATGGCAGTTATTAAAAAGTGTTTATAATAGACATAGACTGAACTTGAGGTAGATGCTCACCAGGCGCTGCTACATCGACAAATATTTAATTAAGTTCTTTACCCTTCTCCCAAGTGATGCATGGGAATCCACTGGTCAGCATTACGGAGTTGCTTCCCTCCCTCCCTCCCATTCTCTGTTTCTGCTCTTGCAGTGGAGTCATGAGCAGACAGCCATAAAAGACAAGTGCTAATTGGAACATTACTATGCTGTTTCGTTACCTGGGACTGCGGACAGGCCAAGGTCAAGGCATCCGAGGCGAGGGCTCCCTGGCTAAGAGCCTGGAGCCTTTGAGGTGGGAAAGGCTATTCTGCAGCATTTCAGAGTCAACACCAGGTATCTGAACACTGACTGAGAAGCAGCTGCTGCTCCAAATACCACTTTTTCCTCATTACCAAAGGAACCGTATCAGTGTTAGAAACTGAGATATGAATGGAGTGTCTAGGCACACTTTTTTAATAACAAGAATACAAAGTTGAAAATGAATGAACTGCAGCTGAAATATTCTGTTCATTTTTCACATGGTCCACATAGTCCTAGAGTTAATGTGCCCCGAATTAAATGTGCTCAATCCCTTTCTCTGAAACCCTGTTAGGTTTTCAAAAGCTACTGGTACTTTTTTTCTCCTTTCCAAATACAGCCCAGGGCCAAAGAAGACTGCTTCTGGCAGTGGAGGTCTCTGTGTTTTGTCAGCAGGAATATAGACTTACGAAACAAAACATCTCCAATCCCAAGAAAGCCCTTAAGAGCATTAATCGATATCCCTATGAGCGACGGCCATATAAAACCCGGGACATTCCTCTTTCACTCTCCGAGTTTCCCTTAACAAAATATAAAAATTCTTCTGCACTTGGAACAAACCAGCACAGTGTAACCAAAGAAAGTACATGACGTTTGACAACTGGAAGCTGTGGGTTAGAAATCTGGGCAAATGGGTGGAGAGGGAAATTGGTTTAGACGATGTATGAATAAATGGGTGCCTTACAGGGCTTGTGAAAGCCTCTCTCTTCATCAGAGGATAAAAAGTGGGTTGAGATGAGGGCCACTCTGTTTTTACCAGTTCCTCGCCACCCTACTGTGCCCATCAGGCTATAACTGAAAGAAGCACCTGATGTGATCGCAATTAATTTAACCCATCAAGCATTAGTAACTTGCAGCTTTGAAAAAGTAGCCCAATGGACTGATCTAGAGACCTGCGTCAGGTACCACCACTTCTGCTATGGATTCCTTCTGCGGCTTTGGGTAAGGCACTCATTTCCACTTCAGTCTGTCATGTTAGCCATGTGCCTTAGCAGGAGTCATGGGAAGGCAAGCACAATTAAAGCCCCCCGTTCAGTTCCTGGCATCTGATATATCTACACTAGTGGCCAAAATTATGGAAACCTTCATAAAATATATTGCATTACATTCTTCATTAAATTATCTTTCCATTGATATATAATTTTATGGTATTACTCCAAAAGAAAGTGGTGCTATGAGCCATCAAACCTTGGAAAAACACTTTCCCCAAAAAGGTTTCCATAATTTTGGCCACTAGTGTAGTTTAAAAATGGTCTCAGGGCCAAGAAACAACATTCTCCAAAACCATGAACAGCCACATAGGGTAGATAATACTGGCTTCGATGAAGCAATAGACTGACTCGCTTTAAGGCAGTTTTGTATGTTCGACAGCCACTATTTTAAAGGAACAAAAACGTCCCAAATTAAACAATGTCTTCCCGTCCCGTGTACGATGCTATTTAACACCCCCACTGCCTTGTTAAAACGTATTTTCAGTGGGTACGAAAAATACGTGCGCTAGAAAATTTGCTGATGAAACTGCTGAAATAAGTGAAAGCAAACCGTGGTAGTTTTTAGCCCAATCTCAATAGAGTCACTGTGGGGTTTGCTCCTTAGCAAAACCACAGGCAGCGCATTCCAGTTAAGGTGACCCTTTTTTTTTTGCCTAGCAATGCTCTGCAGACCAAAAACTGGGGTCTGGCTGAAGCTGCATGGTGGGAGTAGCAGCCTATTTTATTTCTAACAGCATAGTAAACATAATTAACAAGACTCTGCAGCCTTTAATGACAAGGCGTACCCCCACATCATTTCAATGCAAATAAGCACAAGGGCTGATAAAACTGGAACTGTGTTGTATAAAGGCAGGAAGCATGCCCAAGAGAGCAAGGAAGCCTCCCCGTGTTCCTATGCAAAGCTAGTTTTAAAGAATGCCAAAAGATTTTCACATTAGCTATCATGGATGTTGAGAAGGAGGGCGAAACCCTCTTCTCCATCCTAATTATGAAAATACAAGGGGGGGGGGGAAAGGAGGGATCAAAGCATAGGTCTTTATCCAAATGGGATGGGAGATCCAACACATAGAGATAAGCCAACATTTTACTTGGATAAATGGGAGTTCTTCCTTCTTTCTGGATTATAGTGACACAGAAGGTGACCAGATTTCAAAAAGTAATGGAATCTTTAAAAATGTTTCTCAGATTACCTTCATTTAAAACTCCATTACATCACAACATCAAGGAAACATATTCAACGTTATGTCAAAATTAGCACGGCCAATTTCCCCTTCACTTCTAACACGTACCTGAAGACTACCACAGCTTTCTTAGCTGTCTTTAAGTCTATGAAACATTACCCCACAAATACAGAAATACCAAGATTTGTCAGCAGAAGTTGCTTACTAAGCCAGCAATATGCACCTGGCATGACGATTTTGAAGCCTTCAAAATTGCATTTCCCCCCTATTTGCCTGCAGGTCACCCCTCTCCTTGTCAAGTGAGAAAAATGACCCCCCCCATCCATGTAGTGAGTGGCAGGTATTCGTCACCTCCTTGCGTGGACAAACCAGACTTTTCTGACAGGGCTTAAGCTTTTCTGAAGCACTGCATGAGGACAGTGCCTTGCAGCTAATCTATTAGCGGTGTACACCAACAATCGGACACGAAGAGATATGGAACAGGACAATTGCGAAGTTGAAAAGGGCACTAATGAGTTTGAACTCCCGTTTGCGTGAATGGCTGGGAGAACTTTCCCAGACATGGAATCAAAACAAGACACTTGGAAAGTCTCTGCAGAGTTGTGCAGCCGTTTCACCCACAGGGCTTCTCCCACTTCCATTCATGTGTATTTCTTGCAGAAATAACTTCCAAGTGTTTTACAACCCATGGCTGTCACCTGAGGGCAATGCCAGTCTTGCCAAACAAACAAACAAACAAACAATATCAACGCACTCTCTCTACCAATTCTGCACTGAAATTAGGGGTTGGGCAATTTCTGCAGAAAAATCTGCTGAAGTCTGAAGACTGGGTGGTTAAGAAATACTAGGCTTCTGAGCTACATAGGACTCCTGCCCAGTTCTAGTACAGCAGGAGGACAGCCAAAACTGGAAGTGAGAGGAGATGCAAGAGAAAAGGGAGCCAAAGAACGGTGCACAGAGTGTGCACCCTGAAAGAGATCCCTCTCATCTGTGCTATCCAGAATTGGCCTCTACAGTCACTTACGGACTCATTGTTAAAACTGTGTTCATGGAAGACAATCTTACTTGGCTACGAATGATAGAAGAAAGAAGAAAGAAGAAAGAAGAAAGAAGAAAGAAGAAAGAAGAAGAAGAAGAAGAAGAAGAAGAAGAAGAAGAAGAAGAAGAAGAAGAAGAAGAAGAAGAGAAGGTGGCAAAGAAAGTGGGGGAGGCTAAGCAGAGTGCAAGAATATGTTTCTGAAAGGAACAGAAAGAGACAAAAATCTGCACACAATTCAAAACGGCCAACCAACGCTGAAATGTCTAATATGCATCTTTGAGCTTCTGGTCTTATTAGGGTGAAAAGGGACCCGAAGAATCAAGATCCTTGTGCTGTCGCCGGTTTACATTTTTTCTGCCAATAGAATTGAGTATGAATGCAAGGTACCCCCAGTCTGCTCCCCAAATGCCCCCTTCAAAGCTGCACTGGCCCTGACACCCCTGGATGACAAGGAGAAAAGAAATTCCATCTCCTTCAAGAACTTGAGATCGAATCAGGCCATTTCCTTTGCTTTAGACCAGTCTTTGTTCTAGCTGCAGTCGAGAAATTAAAAACCATCAAGGAGAAAGCCACGCTCACAAGAATGTGGAGTTATTATTAGTTGATGACAGCAATGCTGCCCGGTAATAACGTGTCACTACTTCTCTTTCAGGCTTGCTTAACAAAATATGTTTTCAACAGGTTCTCTAATGTTCTATTTTATCTGTATATAGAGAGGGGGTGGGTGGGAATGCATATACCAATTTATTTCAGTCAATGTAATCAGTCACGTACCACACTAAGCCAAACCATAGCTTAGCGCAAATGCATGGGTTCTGGCAGAGGAGACCACAGCCACTTTGCAGCTCCTCAGTTGTTCCTCTGCTACATCATGCCATGGCTTGTCTTGTCTTAGCATGTTGTCTGAATCTGGGCTTTGCGGTTCAGCTCTTGCAAGACCCAACTGTGAGCTTCATCCAAGGCTCGTCTATGCTTTACGGCTCATGGTTTGTCCACAAGAGCGAAACGACAAGCTCAGGCTCAGGCGACATGCTAAGCTAAGCGCAGCGGCAAAATCACCAGGGGAACAAAAGTGGCCGAGATCTCACTGGGAGCCTGCATCTTCACACTATGACATAGTTTGGCCATGGTTAATTACACTAAAACGCTCTACAGATTTGCAGGATATTTTTATTTATTTGTTCGTCATATCACAAACTGAATCCTAACATTGACAATATGAGATCTCTCACTCTCTCTTATACACACACACACACACACACACACGTATGGGAAAAACTGATTTTAATAAATGAATACAGAATACTCGCTACTTAAGGAAAGTATTGAAACCGCAAAGAGATAGAGGGAAGTCAACCAACATAGAAGGGATTCAAACTAGTTTTCCGGAACTTGGTGTACAGAATAATCAAATGACTGTTTGTATCCTTTGAATAATTTGGTGTATTTGACTATTTTTTTTTCATTCCCCCCTTTATATTTTTTTCCTTTAGTTATGAATATTTGGATACAATGTTTAATATATTCTTTCTTTGTAATTTTTAAAAATGCAATAAAGATTTTTTAAAAGATCTCTCTCTCTCTGTGTGTGTGTAGACAGATAGATATTCCAATATTCTGCTTTAAATATTTTGTTTTAAATACATATTGGGTGAGCTTTCACTGACACAGAAGCTATTGAGTGGGATTCACCTAAGTGAATCTTACGTTTCATTTGAACCAACCTTTTTATTTTCTTGCGAGTTCAACATACCATATTTTTCTGTGTATAAGATGCCCCCTATTTTGGGAGACTCCAAATTAAGAAAACACCCCTCAGCACTACTACCCATGTATAAGACGAGCCCCAATTTTAAACCTCTTTTTTTTGTTTAAAACAACAAATAAATAGCACCTCAGCCCAGGACTAATTGCAGCCATCAGCAGCCATTAACACCCATCTACAGGTTTACCACTCCCATCAGCCCATCTCCCATTCCCACCCACCCCCACCACCCTCTGTATATATATAGGGTCTGACACTTCTGTTTCTAGTGTATCTGAAGAAGTGTGCATGCACACGAAAGCTCATACCAAAATATAAACTTAGTTGGTCTTTAAGGTGCTACTGAAGGAATTTTTTTATTTTGCTTCGACTCAGACCAACACGGCTACCTACCTGTAACAAACAAATATGTTTTTCTTGCATCTGATCTCCCCTCCTGCCTGATAGCACCAGTTGCCTTTGAAGTGATCAAAGCCACATCATATTTGCAGGTGTGTTTACCTCATCAGTGGCATTTGATATCCCAGCTTTGGTCCTCCATCTGATGTCAGATTGGAGATGCATAGCCAAGAAACAGCTTTCTTATCTTAGCAGATTTGTGGGAGCCAGCCAGCTAGCCAGCCACACCTCCCTATAGGAGACAAAGCCAAAATGGCAGTACTGCTCTATAGTCACAGGCCAGATTAGAACCAGATTGGAACAGGTCCTGTGTATATTGAGTCCCATCAGGGGAAAAGCCAGGGTATAAATGCATATATTACGATAACAACATTAAGAGAGCAAAGTTTTCAAGAATATACGGGTGGGGGGCGGGGCGGGAAATCAATGCATTGCTTATTTTTTTACCAAGCAATATTCCTGCTTCAGTTCCTTCTGTATCTGTTTAACTACAAGACAATGTAAACATTTTCCCTATTTTGATGTGCCTCTCGTGGTTCACTAGGCAGGACATATGCACTTCATCTGACAGGAACAAAATTGGAATTTTAACCGGAGGGGGGGGAGAGGTTAGAGAGAAAGGCAGTGGAAGACTTAAAGAGGGGTGCGTTACACGGATAAAGAAATCATGGGATTAAGTTTAAACAGCCAAAAAGGCTTATCTGTGGATTTGCTGACCTTTCGGATTCTTAAAATTTTATTTTGAGCAACACTCTGGCACCTAGCCACTGGGCAAATTTGAGGGCTCCAACGGAAAGAAAGTCCCTCTTTTGAAGTACCTGATTACCTGTGCAATGTTTCCCCAGGGGAAAAGCAAATGTTGGTACTTAATTGAGATAAGTTCCTTCTCTGTAGGGAGAATTGGGATCTACAGGTATGTTGTAGCCGCTGGCAGGAAGTCTTTTAAAAAAAACTTTGAGGATACTTCAGGGGAGAGACACAAGCCCCTCGTTTCAGTTCAACTCATGCTTAAGCAAGTAACTGCAATAACAACTAAGGAACAGGAGAGGAACACAGTGATTTCAAAGGAACATGCCCCCCCTGTTCACTGCATGAAAGGAAAGGTTCCTTGTGGCCCCTTTAACTACCTAGCACAGGAGAAAGGGAAAAGGGAAATAACCCTCATATGGGCTGAGAAGGCCAGAAAAGCTGGGAAGGAAAGATAAGAGGCCCCTGGACCTTGGGGAAAGTCTCATACCCCTCTGGGCAACCCTCCGAGACGCCATGGGGAGGTCCGAAGTTTGTCCTGGACAGGCAATCCACTCCCCCAACTTCCCGATACCTCCTGAAGTGCTGGAGCCGCTGGATCAGGCCTTTGCAGTTTGCCCCAAACCTCCTTGGCTTGGGCTGCTGCTAAATTCAAGGGAATTCCAGGCCCCTGGGTTCCCAGAGTGCTCATCATGGACCTCAATTTTCCCCTACAGGAGAAATAACCTCTGTCCAGGCTTAGGCTGCTTGCAGCAAAGTACTTAGTTAATTTTCTATCCCCTAGAGTCCATGGTTTTTGCTTTAGTTCCCTCCAATGCAAAATCTACTTAGGCATGTAACTCAGAGCTCAACATTTCTCACTGCAATTTGCACTTAATGCAAGATTTGTTGAGCAGGTAATTAATTGTGGCATTCATAGGGGTACTCGAGGATTAAGCAGATTTTGAACCGGGGACTCAAATCAATTTGGGTTCAGGCTTAGTAGGCTGGTTATAAAATTTACTGATTAGGTTCTGCTCAAACCCAAGTTAGAATGGTTCGACTTAACCTGCCACGTTAACAGTTTCCAGAAGAAGCAGAGTGAAATCCAATAGCTTTTATTTCAGCTTCCTGTCTCACACTTGCATTCATGACTGAAAGCAACCAAAATGGAAAATGGGTAAGAAAGCATCTTGCTAACGCAGCCTGGACAGAACGAAAGGATAGCTCAACAGAGGGGAAAATTGGTCACGTAAAACTTAATAGTCAACAGTGCCATTGCACAGTTCAAAGCACCTCAAGTAAAACAGAATACTGTACCAAAAATGTGGCCTTGCTAGCCAAGCCAAAATTTATGGTCACCAAGTTCCTTCATGGCTTGGCAGAAGCAACATCACTGCCCAATATCAGTCAGTTACAGACTCTCACGCCCCAACCCACCCGACCTGTGAAGAAAAGAGCTGGGGAGCATGTTGGCTTTTGTTGATGTTTGGCAGAGCAGCTCAGAGCACCTCATTTGAGCAGCAGCCAAATAAGACCTGCCTCTATTTACTGTGGGGAGGAATGATGAAGAGCACGCCAGTTTCTTCTGCTGTTGCTTGGAGGGGGCGGGGGGGGGGGAAGAAGGGGAGACGTTCAGGGTGCTTCTGCTGAGCAGCAACCATCCTTTCCAGCTCTGGGTGATTTGGCCATGCAGCTGCCAAACAACCCCGTCTTCCTCCCAACCTCGGAGCTGGGGATTGCTACACGGCTGTTGGGATGATCACGCTTCAAAGTTGCAAAGGAGGCTACTCATTTGGCACGCACAGCAAATGAAGACACCCATTAAGCAGTGACCCAGCTAAAGTTCTGCTCCCACTCCTGAGAAACAAAATCCGAAATAATTTTGTAGAACTTTTGCTACAGAGAAGCTGGAAAACACAGTCACGCTCAGCTCATCTTTCCTCTGAAGAAACCAAACACGGCAGGTAAGCAGGCCCTCCCACACAAGTATTTTTAGCCGTGCCTGATTCCCTGGGGCAAGTTATTTTATGCTCAGTCTCTCTCAGGCAGCTGGAGTGAAAGGGGCCTGTAATTTTCCGGTTAAAACGGTGCCTAATATTCACAACTGAAGGCAGAGACTTTTCATGCACATTTTACTAATTATAAGCTGTGCCGTTAAGTACCATTTCCATGCTTAATGCCACATGCCATTTCTCTGCATTAAAACCACTGGCTTCCTGTAACCTTCTTAATTGTGGTGGTAACAGACTCCAACTTCACGCCATAAAACTGCGAAGGTCTAACATTAGCAGGATTTTTATGAAAACATCTCCTGGCTTCCATATGAGGAGAAGCACCAATATCAATTTGGCTGGAGTCTTATGGCATCTCCCAACCCATTTCCACTCCCCCCCCCACCGTATTTTTTTTCAGAACTCTCCTTTCCCCACTAAGGATTCTTGCCGCCTCTTAATCCCCTAGTGGTTGTTGTTTAGTCGTTTAGTCGTGTCCGACTCTTCGTGACCCCATGGACCATAGCACGCCAGGCACTCCTGTCTTGCACTGCCTCCCGCAGTTTGGTCAAACTCATGTTCGTAGCTTCGAGAACACTGTCCAACCATCTTGTCCTCTGTCGTCCCCTTCTCCTAGTGCCCTCAGTCTTTCCCAACATCAGGGTCTTTTCCAAGGATTCTTCTCTTCTCATGAGGTGGCCAAAGTATTGGAGCCTCAGCTTCACGATCTGTCCTTCCAGGGAGCACTCAGGGCTGATTTCCTTAAGAATGGATAGGTTTGATCTTCTTGCAGTCCATGGGACTCTCAACAGTCTCCTCCAGCACCATAATTCAAAAGCATCAATTCTTCGGCGATCAGCCTTCTTTATTGTCCAGCTCTCACTTCCATACATCACTACTGGGAAAACCATAGCTTTAACTATACGGACCTTTGTCGGCAAGGTGATGTCTCTGCTTTTTAAGATGCTGTCTAGGTTTGTCATTGCTTTTCTCCCAAGAAGCAGGCGTCTTTTAATTTCGTGACTGCTGTCACCATCTGCAGTGATCAAGGAGCCCAAGAAAGTAAAATCTCTCACTGCCTCCATTTCTTCCCCTTCTATTTGCCAGGAGGTGATGGGAGCAGTGGCCATGATCTTGGTTTTTTTTATGTTGAGCTTCAGACCATATTTTGCGCTCTCCTCTTTCACCCTCATTAAAAGGTTCTTTAATTCCTCCTCGCTTTCTGCCATCAAGGTTGTGTCATCTGCATATCTGAGGTTGTTGATATTTCTTCCAGCAATCTTAATTCCGGCTAGGGATTCATCTAGTCCAGCCTTTCGCATGATGAATTCTGCATATAAGTTAAATAAGCAGGGAGACAATATACAACCTTGTCGTACTCCTTTCCCAATTTTGAACCAATCAGTTGTTCCATATCCAGTTCTAACTGTAGCTTCTTGTCCCACATAGAGATTTCTCAGGAGACAGATGAGGTGATCAGGCACTCCCATTTCTTTAAGAACTTGCCATAGTTTGCTGTGGTCGACACAGTCAAAGGCTTTTGCATAGTCAATGAAGCAGAAGTAGACGTTTTTCTGGAACTCTCTAGCTTTCTCCATAATCCAGCGCATGTTTGCTATTTGGTCTCTGGTTCCTCTGCCCTTTCGAAATCCAGCTTGCACTTCTGGGAGTTCTCGGTCCACATACTGCCTAAGCCTGCCTTGTAGAATTTTAAGCATAACCTTGCTAGCGTGTGAAATGAGCGCAATTGTGCGGTAGTTGCAGCATTCTTTGGCACTGCCCTTCTTTGGAATTGGGATGTAGACTGATCTTCTCCAATCCTCTGGCCATTGCTGAGTTTTCCAAACTTGCTGGCATATTGGGTGTAGCACCTTAACAGCATCATCTTTTAAAATTTTAAACAGTTCAGCTGGAATATCATCACTTCCACTGGCCTTGTTATTAGCAGTGCTTTCTAAGGCCCATTTGACTTCACTCTCCAAGATGTCTGGCTCAAGGTCAGCAACCACACTACCTGGGGTGTACGAGACCTCCATATCTTTCTGGTATAATTCCTCTGTGTATTCCTGCCACCTCTTCTTGATGTCTTCTGCTTCTGTTAGGTCCTTACCACTTTTGTCCTTTATTATGGTAATCTTTGTACGAAATGTTCCTTTCATATTTCCAATTTTCTTGAACAGATCTCTGGTTTTCCCTATTCTATTGTTTTCAATCCCCTAGTATGTAGTGCTTTGATTGCTTCTTTGTTCTTATGTAACAAGGGGTCAAGTGCTTTCCCCCTTTCTCAGCAGTGGGAAGAAAAGCTTTCTGACCTCCTCTCTCACTTCCTCTTTTGGGTTAAGCAAGATACAGTCATACCTCGGTTTAAGCATGCCTTGGTTTGAGTATTTTCAGTTTAAGTACTCCGCGGACCCATCTGGAAGGGATTAATCCACTTCCCATTACTTTCAATGGGAAAGTTCGCTTCTGGGTAAGTACGCTTGAGGTTAAGTACGGACTTCCAGAACCAATTACACTCATACTTCGGTTTAAGTACGCTTCAGGTTGAGTACTCCGCGGACCCGTCTGGAACGGATTAATCCACTTTCCATTACTTTCAATGGGAAAGTTCGCTTCAGGGTAAGTACGCTTCAGGTTAAGTACAGACTTCCGGAACCAATTGTGTACTTAAACCCAGGTACCACTGTACTTAAATGTTTCTTGAGTGGAGAGGGGGACTCTGAAGGAGAGTCAAGCCTAATAGTGTTGTAACAGTCACTTCTGCAGAAACAAGATAAACTTCATATTTCTCCCCATCTTGATTCTGAAGGGAAACGCTAAGCCAAGGCTTCTTGACTGCTCAGATACCAAAGGGGTCCAGGACAGGAAATCCAGTAGTCAAGAGGCAGATACCAGTGTTCGAAATTAGCCAGGCACCAGGCGCATTTTGCACCTGGCTTTTGACCACTTGCGACCAAGTGAAGATATGCCTGGGTGCCAGAATGGGCCTGACATCTCCACTATCTGGAGGTGCATGCCTGGGGATCCTTGGATCTGGACTAATACCCCATCCCGTAGAATTCTATCAGTTATATTTTATCTGCACAACTGGAATGAATTTCTGGAACCAGAATGCTTTTTCTGTGCAGCCTGAGCAAGAGCTGTTGCCATTAAGAAAAAGAGGTCAGAATAGGGCAATATCTGTGTGGACGGTCCCTGGATCAAGTGTCTTTTCTTCTTTAAGTTCTCAAAGTTCTCAACCTAGCTCAAGGCTATGATATGAACTAGCCCAGGCATCTCCAAACTGCGGCCCTCCAGATGTTTTGGCCTACAACTCCCATGATCCCTAGCTAACAGGACCAGTGGTCGGGGACAATGGGAATTGTAGTCCAAAACATCTGGAGGGCCAAAGTTTGGGGATGCCTGAACTAGCCAGGTGTCTTACTGAGAATCAATCATAGTCAGCCCATCATTTGAAAAACAAGACTTTAGAGCCATCTTGCCCCAGAATGGCAACCAGACATTCCATTTAGAGACTATGGCCTTGGTTTAAGTAGCCATTTGGCCCCTAGCTTAAGTATCTGAGTTTCTAACACTGGTCAGATACACATATGTCATGCACACATACCTGCCAAGTCTCTTGCGGAGAAATCCGGGATCGGCAGCCGCGCGACACCAGAAGTTGCGTAGACGCAACTTCCAGTGTCGCTCTGCCCATCTATGGGCACCGAAAATGGCCGGTGTCGGCAGTCACGTCTACGCATGCATAGCTGCCAAGTTTTCCCTTTTCTCACGAGGAAGCCTATTCAGCATAAGGGAAAATCCCTTAAAAAAAGGGATAACTTGGCAGCTATGCGCATGTCCGGAAGTGCGTAGACGCAACTTCCGGCGCTGGCCATTTTCGGTGCCCATCGATGGGCAAAGCGACACCGGAAGTTGCGTCTACGCACTTCCGGACATGCGTAGATGCGACTTCCGGCGCCGGCCATTTTCTGGTGCCCATAGATGGGCAAAGTGGCACCAGAAAAATGGCTGCCGACAGGAGCCAAAATAAGGGAGATTAACGGGAGAGGAGCTAAAACGGGAGACCGCCGGTAAACGGTAAGGAAAAACGGGGGTTTCCTGGGAAATACGGGGTACTTGGCAGCTATGCATGCACAGTAACCACCGAGCTGTGGCTCTCACATAGCCTCGGGAGGAATTGTTTTCACAACACCAGTTATCTATTTGTTTCTCATCTTTTGTGGGCAACAATCTATAAACAAACCTTTTTAGGCAATCAAGGAGGAAAGAGGAGAAAGAGGCAAGGGACAGCCAGGGACCAATGGTGAAGGAACTAGCAGCTCAGGCATCAATTCTGGTAGACTCTTAATTCCTTGCCTTTTTAGCTATTATAGTGCTCACCAAGGTATCTGGATTTTGAAACACCCAGAAATATAGCCAGATGAAAGTATGCAAAATGAAGTTAAGTTTATGGAAATCTGCATGCTTTCCATTGTTCCAGACACTGGGTGCAGACATAAGGATATATATTCAGCATTTATATATTGTTTTTTTTAAATAGATGTTCAAAGTTCTTCAAATACAAGCTTCCTTCCTATGTTATATACCAAAGAGGGCTACATGGCCGTTCAGTATCACTGTTCTGACATAGTGGACTGCAGGAGGAGAGAGAAAAGCAGCTAAGGGAGTTTGTAGTTATGGCGAGATTCTGAGATGTCTTGGCTCACATTCTAAGTACATACACCAGATAGTATTAGAAGAGTGAAATGCTTCACAGAGGGGAAAGGGTCAAACACCTGGACTCTCCTGGAACTTTTTCCTTGACTTGCCATTATTCCAAAGTTAACAGACTGTAAAGTCCCATTTGGAAGGAGAATGGCTTTAAATAATCAAGCTCATAGGGAACCAGCTCCAGCTCGTGAGAATTCTCTTTCGGGTGGTCTCTGTCTGTCTTTCTGATTCTCTCTGTCCTATGTAATCACAGCATGGAATAATTTTGCATATGCCATGATAAGATGGAAATACCATACTTGTAAACAGCAGTACATTTTAAATTCTGCTCATTAGAAGAGCGTAGCAGGATTGAGAAACAGGTAGGAACACACTAAGTTTCCAAAACGCTTTTTATCTCCTCCCTAAAAAAAAAAAGAAATTAAACCCATAATATACTGAAGAAATAAAATAATAATTTTATTACTTATAACCCGCCCATGTGACTGGGTTTCCGCCACTCTGAGAAGCTTATAGCTTATATAAAAACATCCAGCATTAAAAACTTCCCGATACAGGGCTGCCTTCAGATGTCTTCTAAAAGTTGTGAAATTCTTTATCTCCTTGACATTTGACGGGAGGCTGTTCCACAGGGAAGGCGTCACTACCGAGAAGGCCCTCTGCCTCGTTCCCTGTAACTTTGCTTCTTGCAATGAGAGTACCAGCAGAAGACCCATGGAGGAGGAATATCTGTTTTTAACTTTTCCTTTCTTCCTGCAACCACAATGCCCAACAATCTTCTTTAAAAAAAAAAAGAGTTCCAAGGCTCAACAGTTAATGAAGGTGAAGACTCATTCAGTGAGCAAAATAACTTTCTTTAGATAATGCAGAATTATTTAAAAGCATTGCAGTGAAAGGGAGGCTCCGACCCTGCCATATTTTGCAACATAAGAACCTACAAAGAGCCTGTGAAAGACCAGCAAGCAGGATTTGAGCACAAGAGCATTCTCCCCTCCTGTGGTTTCCAGCAAACTGGTATTCAGAAACATTACTGCCTCCAATTCCTGCTTGGCAGGGGGTTGGACTGGATGGCCCTTCTGGTCTCTTCCAACTCTATGATTCTAATTGCCTCCAATTGTGGAGGCAGAGCATTGATTTCTTATGTTCTCCCATCACTCTTGCATCACATGCAGAGAATCTGAACTGAAACTAAGATCAGTATGGAATTCTTATTTAGAACTCTGATGTATGGGCCTTGCAGATACAAAAAGCTACTACTGTACAGGGGTACCTCGTGTTACGTGCGGTCCCCCTTACGAATGCTTTGGGTTACGCGCTCCGCTAACCCGGAAGTAGATCCCCCTTGCTGCAAACTTTGCCCCGGGAAGCGAGCAGAAGTCGCGCTCCAGTGGGAGGCGCCATTAGTGAAAGCGTGCCCCATGTTACGAGCAGTCCTCTGGAATGGATTAAGTACGTAGCACGAGGTACCACTGTAATCATATAATGTTCCAGGAAGCTCATCAAATGTTTTGCAATACATTTTACTCCTGCATCATTACTGTACGTTGATATCTCAGCAGCGGGTCTTTTACTAGCAGATTTCTGGGGTGGTCAGAGGTGGAGATCCAGGCCCAGTTGCTTCCTAGATTGTCATTCATAAAGGTGGCACCACGCAGAATGCATAGAGCTCAGACCGACCGCTGCTGATTCCGATTGCATATTTTTATAGACGCAGCGGCAGTAAAACCTCTATGGCAGGAGAGGTGGTGGCAGGTTGTGGGAAGAGAAGAGGCATCTACCCTGCACTTAAGAACAAGCTCTGCTTGGGTAGCATCACCTCAAATGCCACCGAAAAGGCAATATTCTAATGGGAAGATATTGAGCTTGGAAGGTCTGTTCCGCATGCTAGGTTTGGCTCTGGTGCCCTTCACAAAACACCCTTAATATTTGATGCAAGTAATGGTTTCAAGATTGCATTCCGGTTTGGCAAAGGAATATTTCCTCACCTTCCTGCTTTCTTCTCTTTGTAAATAACTTATAAAGCTTAAGGCACATATCACGACTGCTTTCAAGGCTGCAACTTAATCCACCCAAAGCCTTACAAATACCTGTGTCCCACGCGAAAGCAGGCTACTATATTTTATAGGTTAGACCATTCTGAAAACATTTTCCTAGAGGACCAAAAACAGACATGCCTTGATTTCTATTATTTTAAAAGGAAATGCACACACTCTCTCTCTCTCTCTCATGAAATAAGAACAAAATCTACTCTCAAAGTGATCCAAAAACTGAAGGGACAAATCTATATGGCCTATCCGTCTTCATCTTTGCTTCAAAGGCATTTCTAAAACATTTCTCTAGCCGCTTAGAGGCTAATGCATTCTTTAAAAGCTAATCCATCACGTGCGGTTATAAAAGCCCCGTGCAAGGACTTTTAGACACTTACGGATTCCAGAGCCTTGGGAAAGCATCGATTTCCTCTTGCGTATATTCATCAAACCTCTTGGGCACTTTGCGGGGCTGCGGAAGCACCTCTACAAGATTCTTGCGTATTTCTTCGGGGATAACCTGAGGAAGAGGAAGAGGGAAACACAAACAGCCACCAGCCATCAATTACATCACTTCCTTTCTGAAGCATGAGTGGGCAACCCAGGTGCTCCTGGGCTCAAGGGATGATGAAAGACATAACCCAACACTTGAAAGCCCACAGGTTGCCCACTCCTGTTGTAAAGGAACTGACGCAGTTGTGGCATATATTGGGTGTTTAGGTCCATCACAGGGCCCTGCTTTGATTTAGAGACATCGGAAACCCCTGGGAACCTGAGCCCTACATTTCTTAGGCAGCCTATTTCCTACATATACCTCCTGCAACCTATCCTTTGCAGTGCAACCCTACCCCCAGCTGGCAAATGGGATGATTACCAGGATACACTGTCATTTCTCTTCCAGCCTTTATGGGCCGAGAGGAGAGCAAATTCTGTGTCCAGGGCATCTGTCTACCAGCTTCATCTGGTACGCAGGCTGAGACCCTACCTGCCCACAGACTGTCTTGCCAGAGTGGTGCATGCTCTAGTTATCTCCCGCTTGGACTACTGCAATGTGCTCTACGTGGGGCTACCTCTGAAGGTGACCCGGAAACTACAATGAATCCAGAATGCAGCAGCTAGACTGGTGACTGGGAGCGGCCGCCGAGACCACATAACACCGGTCCTGAAAGACCTACATTGGCTCCCAGTACGTTTCCGAGCACAATTCAAAGTGTTGGTGTTGACCTTTAAAGCCCTAAACGGCCTCAGCCCAGTATACCTGAAGGAGCGTCTCCATCCCCCATCGTCCAACCCAGACACCGAGGTCCAGCGCCGAGGGCCTTCTGGAGGTTCCCTTGCTGTGAGAAGCCAAGTTACAGGGAACCAGGCAGAGGGCCTTCTTGGTAGTGGCGCCTGCCCTGTGCAACGCCCTCCCACCAGATGTCAAAGAAATAAACAACTGCCAGACTTTTAGAAGACATCTGAAGGCAGCCCTGTCTAGGGAAGCTTTTAATGACTGGTGTTTTAATGTATTTTTTATCTCTTGTTGGAAGCCGCCCGGAGTGGCTGGGGAAACCCAGCCAGATGGGCAGGGTATAATAAATAATAATAATAATTGTTGTTGTTGTTATTATTATTTCTACTGGTTGGAGATGGGAGAGGCTTCCAGATTTACCCAGTCAGATGGAAAACAACTGCTGACAGTCCTGCCAGCAGCATCCTGCAGAAAATCCTGCTCTGGAGGGCAAGGGTATTAGTGGCTTTGTATTCAAAGGCCTGTGGATTCCCCAAGGGGCCTGTGGATTCCCCAAGGGGCCTGACCCCTGAAGAATCTCTTCCTCCTCTCTTGCTTCCCCCTGGCCCCTGTGAGATGCTGGGGCTCAGCACGCAGCAATGGTACCTCCGCCCTACTCTGCTGCAGTTGGGATAGCTCTGCAAGTCAGTCTGTATTGACAAAATCAACGAAGTGCGCAGTGACATCTTATAGGGACAACGAATGGACTGTTTTCACAGATGGGAATCTACTTTACTGGGTACATACAGTGGTACCTTGGTTCTCAAACGCCTTGGTACTTGAACAACTTGGAACCAAAACACTGCAGACCTGGAAGTAAGTGTTTGGGTTTGTGAACTTTTTCCGGAAGCCGAATGCGCTCCCTTTTGAGTGCCACACTTCCGTTTTGAATGTTACGCTGAGGTCTGTCTGTTTTTGCTGTTTATTTTGCATTTTTGTGGCTCTTTTTTGGTGACTGTGTGGAACCCAGTTCAGCTACTGAGGGATTGATTTGGTGACTGCAGTACATTGTTTATTGCTTTCATTTATGGATCAATGGTCTTGTTAGTAAAATTCATGTTAAATTGCTGTTTTAGGGGTTGTTTTTAAAAGTCTGGAACCGATTAATCCATTTTGCATTACTTTCTATGGAAAAGCGCGCTTTGGTTTTGGAACGCTTTGGTTTTGGAACAGACTTCTGGAACGGATTAAGTTTGAGAACCAAGGTACCACTGTACATGGATTGAAAATGTAGGTTAGAATTTGCGTGGGTACAGTCGAGATTGGTACACAAGAAACAATACTGGCAACTAACTTACATCATCTGCAAAGATATGCAGCCTTTGCATCATAGTTCTTCTGAGAAGGTTTTTGGGGAGCATGCCATACGTAGCCAGTTTTACAATCTGCAAAAGAAAATACATAATATTGGCTGCCTCAAGGTCTCAGAAATCTTCAGCCAGCTAATAGAGAATTGAATAAGGATCCTTGAGATCCTTCAGCCCCTTTCCAAAGTATGCATAACACACAGAAAAATATTTTGCCCACTTCTACTTTTTATTATTATTATTACATAAGCATGCCTTCAGATTTGGAGTTAAGAACTCTTGGAGTGCATTATAATAAGAACTGCCGTGTCTTTTTGCATCTGGAATTTCTTTCTCGTCAGGGCAGTTTCAACAGTTTTACGCCTAGGATTTTTTTGCAGTAGAAACTACTATATTTTTCAGGTGCTTTTCTGTGTGTGCGCATTGAATCCTGAATAAAAGCCACAAAAGACGCCATAAATGTTAGTTTTCAATAGACAGTTTACAAAGCCGATAAGAGTAATGCAATCTGGAAGGAACATAAAAGCCACAAGTAAAAAGCCAGAAACTTTCACTTCCAAGCTTCAAGCGGTCATGTGCACTTCTTTCAAATACAACGGAGAGAGCTCTACACATTTCCACATATGCCGGCAGAGTGGTTTTACACAATTGCACTTCATATTACAGTTGGCTTAAAAAAACCAAACCAACCTTGGCTAAATGAAGGGAAATTCAAGGTATTTTTCTTTTGTTCAAAGCAGGCCCCTGGGGCGCTCCTTTGGATCAGGGGGAAAGAGATTCAATCCTCGCCCTGTACTGCAATGATCCCCAATACTACTCAAATTGCACCCCTGTATTCTGCATTTATGTTCCCCCCCCCTTCCAGAGTTTATAGCTGCTCTGGGGACATGGGTTCATTCCAGACTCCTGATCCAAGCTGTAAAGGTAAAGGTAAAGGGACCCCTGACCATTAGGTCCAGTCGTGACCGACTCTGGGGTTGCGCGCTCATCTCGCATTATTGGCCGAGGGAGCCGGCGTACAGCTTCCAGGTCATGTGGCCAGCATGACAAAGCCGCTTCTGGCAAACCAGAGCAGCACATGGAAACGGCGTTTACCTTCCCGCTGAAGCGGTTCCTATTTATCTACTTGCATTTTGACGTGCTTTCGAACTGCTAGGTTGGCAGGAGCTGGGACCAAGCAACGGGAGCTCACCCTGTCACAGGGATTCGAACCACCGACTTTCTGATCAGCAAGCCCTAGGCTCAGTGGTTTAACCACAGCGCCACCGGCTGAGCCACCCTCAAATATGCTAGGGGATTCAATCACAGAGTTTTCTCGCGTAACATGCAGTTGGGCCCTCTTGATGACATGGTTTGGACTGGAGGGTCGTATTTATTTTAGAAATGTATACCCCTCACTCATCACCAGCGCTCCCAGGTTGGCTTGCAAGCACAAATGAAAACTATAATGCAGCTAATAAATATACTCCCATCAATAAAACGCGGAAAAACCACCACCAGAGATTTATGAACTCACACTTACAGTACTTATAGGGGGAGGGGAACGTGGTATGGGAGACTTTTCAGTTGCTTATGTCCTCAGGACTCACCGTCAGCCCCAATAACATCAGAATAGCAACTTCAGTTAACAAGGCAACATCTACTTCACCTTTAATTATTTGATTGTTGTTATTATCATGTTCTTTAGCAACAAATTGCCACCTCTTTTTAAGTGAAACGTGCTCTCTGCTGGATCGCGGCACAACTTGTGAATAGGAGTTAGATGAATTAACCAAAGCAGGGAAAGATTTAAGTCACAAATGAATTTCACTCACAAATTGAGATTGTGGGCTTATGGATCCCTTTCTCAACCCATGCATAGTTTGTCACCTTCTGCATAGTCTGTCACTGACCCAGGTTTGGAAGACTAGCACTAACCATAATTTCTTAATTCAGGCGTCATGGTAGACAGTAAACCACACGCAAAGCGGGTGTGGGGAAGAACCCTTTCTCAGTTCTCCAAATCATGGTGTGGGGCATTGTCAGGACAAAGTGGACACTAGCTGAGTCAACCGACTCTTGATTTCAGTTGCTTCACATTCTTCAAAAAAGTAGTTCTGTGGTTCTTCAGGTTTGCATTTCTATTTACATGTGTCTTGGCCTGTACATAGGAATTAGCAGCTGAGGAGCGTTATGGGGTGAGGAAGTCCAACTCCTTGAAATCAGGGACTATCAGATGGGGAACCCCCTTGACAGTAGGTCGAGTCCTTGGGCTGCTAGTTGCTTATCCCTCTTCTAAAATATAATCTAAAGACTCAACGGGCGGGGGGGGGGGAGCAAAATGCTAACATTAAGCAGTTCCTGAAACATTTGGACAAGCTCTCTAGTAAGGAACTAATAAAACTGCCAAACAGACAGCTGTGAAGAATGAATATGTGTGTGTGTGTGTGTGTGTGTGTGTGTGTGTGTGTGTGTGTGTAAATACACCCATATAATAGTTGGAAAGGCAGAGATTTGGAAGAAGTAACTAAACTTTCCAAGAAATCTGGCCGACTCATTATTATTTGAGAAGACATTGGTACAATGAAGCAAATTCAAGAAGAAAAATCTGGTTCAAAAATTGAATAATGCTGTTTGATTCCAGCACACACACAAAAAAACACTGGAAAAGTGATCTGTTAAGAGAGATAGTGTATGGTATCAGCAAAAAAATGGTGTAAAGAAAACCCAGTTATTGATAGAAGTCTTTGGATAAAGTGCCATTCTTCTTTTAAATATAATAATAATAATAATAATAATAATAATAATAATAATGATAATAATAATAATTTATACCCCGCCCTCCACAGCGAGAGCCAGGCTCAGGGCGGCTGACATCAATAAAATATGCTGGTGGAAGCATTAGAAGCAAAAAGTTGCCTGCATCAGCCCTAAATACCGTATTTTTCCATGTACTGTATAAGACGGCCCTTTTTCGTCTAGGAAGGTGCCTTATACCAAACTGGACCCCCTAGTCTATCTAGTTCAGTATCTTCATTGATCGAAGCCTTTGAGAATCACTGCCAGTCTTTTCCAGCCCTACCTAGAAATGCCAGAGATGGAACTGGAGTCTTTCTGCGTGCAAGTGCAAACTTCCACTATGCTACTGCCCTTCTGAGTCATTGGTTTTGTAGTTAAAAGGTTAGTCTCAGACTGGGAAATCTCACCTTCCCAGAAGAACTACTGTATTCAGAAAGAATAACAAAATGGGTGCACATTTAGGCAGAGAGGTTGTCTTATATAAACAGAAGAGATTCATCTTAGAGAAGAGAAATTAAAAGAAAAAGTATTACATAGCAAGGAGTATAATATAGGAACCATGCACAGTTTTTCTGAAATACATAGAATTACGGGGGTGGGGTGGGGAGGAAACATTATAGAGGATTAGGCTACTTTTCCACTTGTAAAAACTATACAGTTTTAAGCTAAATGGACTTGCATGCCAAATTTGATAGACCTTAGTTCCAACTGCCTTATTTCTGGATTTCTTCTACAAAACAATTTGACTTCTAAAGTAGAGTTGTGCAGCCGTGTTTTTTTGCAATTGTCACATGGTGGAATGGAACTTCACATCTTTCCCCTACAATACCTTTCCAAATACATGAAGGGAAGCAATTTCTATGGGACAACAACTGAAATAAGTGCACATTCATTCCCAAATGAATGGAGCTCTTTCCGAGACAAGACAAACTTCTTAAACAACACAGCTGATTACAGCTCTAATCCTTACATAATTTATTCCAAATTTTACTTTGAAAACTGATGCTCCATTCTGCACTTTTAGACAACTGCAGTATGCAATGTGCCCCACCCCCAATGTCCTTTTCTGCAAAGCCCCTTTCACATTCATCTCTCTGCTTCATTTTCTTTTACTAGTCTCCCAGTTGATCTTCCTATTTGCCCTAAGCTCTCTTTCTCCAAAATACTCTGCCTAATCAATGTACTCAGCTCTGAATATTGGGATAGAGGAAGACAAAACCAGAGCTCATTTGATATTAAAAGCAGACCTTTTAATGATTTTTTGGAACAATATTTTTCTCCACTTGTTCCTCTGTTAGTCTAGTCTAGGTTTCTGCTAAAAAGTTATTAACAGGAATAGTATTTGTTACATTGGTCTTCATTGCCTGGGTCCTGACATAATCTAAGGTGGGTTTCAACAACTGCACTGCCTGCACATAATCCAGCAGCACAATTTTTCCATGTCTAACTTTGAGGCATGTTAAGTTATGCTGCCCTCCAGTGTTCACTGGCCAACACGTGCAACTCAAATAAAAAATAAAACGGAAAACCTTTGTGTTATGAAAGGCTGATGTAGTCAAAGAATCTATCATTCATCTGTAAGCACCAAGTCAGTTTCTGAAAACTTTTATTTTAAACTGCATCTTTAGTACTGCTGCTGCTGCTACCGGTATGTGACTTAACTACCAGTTAGCTCATCTAGGAGAAGAAAAACTCTGATCCTAAACCTCCACTGCCTTGCGGAATATCCATGGGAGGGAAAAAAAGGCTCAGGAGTAAACCCTACACAAATCCCTAAGGACTCATAGAATCATAGAGTTGGAAGAGACCACAAGGGCCATCCAGTCCAACCCCCTGCCAAGCAGGAAACACCATCAAAGCATTCTTGACATATGCCTGTCAAGCCTCTGCTTAAAGACCTCCAAAGAAGGAGACTCCACCACACTCCTTGGTAGCAAATTCCACTGCCGAACAGCTCTTACTGTCAGGAAGTTCTTCCTAATGTTTAGGTGGAATCTTCTTTCTTGAAGTTTGAATCCATTGCTCCGTGTCCGCTTCTCTGGAGCAGCAGAAAACAACCTTTCACCCTCCTCCATATGACATCCTTTCATATATTTGAACATGGCTATCATATCACCCCTTAACCTTCTCTTCTCCAGGCTAAACATACCCAGCTCCCTAAGCCGTTCCCCATAAGGCATCGTTTCCAGGCCTTTGACCATTTTGGCCTTTGACTCCTCCTTCTGGCAACTCCTGCAGCCAAACATATTGCTCTGTGTTCTTTTGGATCACACCAGCAAGGCTGAGACATCTGGGCAGCCCAGAATCTCCCCAGAGGTGCACTCCATTACATCTCAAGACATATGGGTGCCAATAACAACTACCACCTCTGGGGAGATCCTGGGCTGCCCAGACGTCTAGGCCTTGCTGATGTGATCCATGAGTAGTGTAATCACACAGACTCAATGCACCAAGTACCCAAAAGAACATGGACAAGTGTGATAAAGATCAAGGATTTAAAAAGCTGGATTTAAGGGTTCATTTATTAAAACCACTGTGAAATTTCCCTTTTAAAAAATTCGGCTAACACCACAGAATCTGAATAACGAGAGGAGGGAAGGCAGTTTGACAAGAGATATAGAAGCTGTTCAACCACAAGGAAAAGCAAGGCAGAAGGCATGGAAATGAGAGAACAGAAAATTAAAAAGTTTGGTGTAGAGACTGAGAACTGTAAAAAGAGGAGCGGAAAACTGATGTTGGTGGAATGCATGGGATGGAGCCAGAGGTGGGGATTCAGAAGGCTGGGGCAGCCGCAGCTTCAGAAACGAAATAAACACACAACATTTTGAATTGCATTGCATTGTGGGCACTTGCTGTAGAGTGCCTGTAATGTAATTAACCACCCTCTCAGTCCCATATAATATAGCCTCATAATGGCACTTCCCATCCCTGCAAAAAGAGAGAGCTGACCACAGAGTGCATGGTTACCCTCAAAGTATTACTGTATGTCCAGTAGAGATATCACAGTTTTATCATTCTAATCTCATGCAGCAAGCCCCTTCAACTGCAAAGATGTGACAATCTCTTAATGATCACATGGGAAGGCTCTCAATGCTAGGACCTGGCCACTGCTTCATGTGGGAAGCAAATAGGATAGGAAGGAGCCAAAAATGACTTTGAGGGTTGGTACCCCCGAGATGGTGGGATGCAGGTGGCGCTGCGGGTTAAACCATTGAGCCTAGGGCTTGCTGATCAAAAGGTCGGTGGTTTGAATCCCTGCGACGGGGTGAGCTCCCGTTGCTCGGTCCCAGCTCCT